>NW_005841997.1:56626-87847 GCF_000455745.1 Alligator sinensis
GCAGGAATGCTGACATGGGTAGTTAACGCTCTGCTTAGCCCTCGGACTCCCCTTGCTCACATTATCTCTGTAAAGCAGTCAGACATCAGTCCAGCACTCATTACTCAGTACAATGTGGAGATGCTCCTCACCGGAAATGGCAGCTCTGTTCTACAATGTGATGTGAGCGCTCCTAACATGAGTTATCCTGCTTGAACATATGGACGTTTGCACTCTAAAGGTATTTAACGCCGGCTAAGTGTGCAGGTGACCTGGACCTTGGGAAATCAGACTCCAGTTATCATAACAATGCCAAGTCCTTCCTCCAGGTGGAGCCTCTGGTGTCAGGCACCAGCTGCTGGGGCAGAGCAGTCTCCAGGCTGGGGTTTTTGCTCCTCCAGCTGCCCTCCTTTTTCCATCCCAAGTGCAGGAGCTGAGAGGACACCAGCCCAGCAGCTGGTGCCTTTGAAGGCACTTCATCTATGAAATGAGCTTGATTTTTCCCTCATTACGTCTATTATATGCAGGGAAGTGTCTGGAGGAAGGATGGGGGAGGTGAGAGCAGCAGCTGGTAGCAGGCAGATTTGCATGAAGGGGCTGATCTCAGCTCTGGGGGTTTAAATGAGACTCAGAGGGTCCCAGCCAGAGACCGGTTTGCCTGAGGAAGCCGAGCTGGTCAGGATTCCCACCATGGCCTGGGCCGCGCTCCTTGTGGTGCTCACGTACTGCTCAGGTGCTCCTCGGGAAGGACTGATCTCAGCCTTTCAAGCCAGTGGTCTTGCGGTTTATTCCCCCCTAACATCCCTACTGCATCCCAAGGGAGGTTTCTTCAGCAGAGAGTTTATCCCATGTTTTCCCCTCTTCCTTCAGGTTCCCTTGCCGAATACGTGCTGACACAGCCGCCCGAAGTGTCTGTGTCTCCAGGACAAACTGCTCAGCTCACGTGCAGGGGAGAAAAGTTTGATAAATACTACGTGTACTGGTACCAGCAGAAATCTGGCAGTGTCCCCAAGCTTGTGATGTACAAGGATAAAGAGAGGCCCTCTGATGTCCCGGACCGGTTCTCTGGAGCCAGCTCTGGTGACACAGCCACCTTGACCATCACAGGAGTCCAAGCCCAGGACGAGGCGAACTATTACTGCCAGGTGTGGGACAGCGACAGCAGCACTCACCACAGTGACACAGGGCAGTGGGGAAGTGAGACACAAACTTCTTGTCCTCAGGGGGGAAACTTTGATCTTAGTGATTCCCAAGGCCGTGTGAGGGGCGGCTTCCACACAGAGCCCTATGCATGCATGGTGACCCCCACCCGGGCAGAGTCAGGATCAGCACCGCAGGTCTGGCCAGGGCTGCCTGGGATGAACACGGTAGTCACCCCTGGTGCAAGTGTATGAAGCACCAGGCTACACAGGAACCCCCCGGCTGTACCTCAGCACGTGGCTCCCGTCCCTTGTCCTGTTGTATCTCTCAAGCCAGGTCCATGGCCTCTCGCTCCCACACAGTCTGTGAAGCAGGGTGTGTCTGACGGGTGGAGGGCAGAGTAGGAGGAGAAGGACACCACCCAAAGCCCTGACCTGTGCAAGGGATGGGGAGCCCTGCTGACGCCACAACCCCCAGTTCCTCCTCATGGCTTCCCCCTGTCAATCCCTGCTGCCCCTCCGGGGACGCATATCCTGAGTGGTGGTGGGGCCTCCTCAGCATTGACGCGAGACCCCAGCCAATGCAGAGAAGAACAGTCCCCCGCAACACCAACCATGCTGGCAGCATCTGCACCCTGCTGACTCTAGCAGCTGTTAGGGACAGAGAGAGGCCAGGTCTGAACATATCCCAACCCCTGTCTGTATGGGGCCACATTACCAAATGCCTGAGCAGTTTGGAGAACCAGGTACAAATTCTCATTGTAACACGATGTGATTTCAGGGGGGGCAGCCCTGCCTCAATGCAGACCAGAGCTGAGGGTCTGTGCTGTGCAGGCACAAGCTGCTGGGTAGAGCAGTCTGCAGGCTGGCAGCTTTGCTCCCACAATAGTCATCCCAATTCCATGCCAAGCACTGGAGCCAAGGAGATACAGTCAAGGCAGTGGCTAGAGCTGAGGAGGAGCAAGCGCTGGGCAGACACACAAGGTCTGCCCTGCCTCTGACACCTCTTCCCCACTCGCCCTGCATCTAGGGTCCCCCTGCAAGGAAGGGCACCAGGAGGGGCCCTGTCAGACCTGCCTGAAGTGACACCTGCTTCCTGCTTCCCAGCCGTCTCCAGCTCCAGCTCCAGCCCCAGGCAGTCTGCAGCCAGTGTCGTTGTCTCCTCATGGCCCAAAGGGCTGGGGACCAGGGGCTGCGAAGATAGCACCTTGCATTGTAGCCCCAAGTGAAAACCATATGACTAGCCTCTGCCCACGGGAACAAACTCCAGACACTGAGTGGCTGAGCTCTTTGAGGCAGCTCCTCTGTGGGATGAGCTTGACTTTGAGATGAGTTTGCGAAGGGGGGGGATGTCTCTGCCCTCATCCACTTGTTTCATATGGAAAAGGGAACATAACTCCCCTGCCTCCCTTCTCATCTTCTGAGAAGACTTGTGTCCCACACATCCACCTCCCTCCTTCTGGATGGGGCCCTCTGCATAGCATGGCTGAGGAGTGGGCAGCGCCCAGGACAGAGCCAGGGAGAAGGGTGACAGCTCCAGTTGCAGCCCCTGGTGACACTGCCCCTGCTCCCTGGCTGCAGCTCCCTTTCACATCCCCAAGAGCAGAGGACCCAGGAGAGGGGCTGGCTGCAGAAATCCCCACGTCCCTTGCAGCAGGAAAGGCCAGTCGAGTTTCCACCTGCCAGGAGCAAAGGCAGCGTGTACTGGAAGTGAGGCCCTGTGAGCTCAGACTGCCACAGTCAATCCAAGCTGCAGTGATTGTAGGACCCGACTGGGCGCTGCTGGTCCCTGTTGAGTGGGACCGAACACGGGGCTTTGTACAGTGAAACCTTTTCTTGCAGACTGATCCCACCTTGCATGTGACTCCTCCCCTGTGTCCACAGGGGCCAATCAGACAGGAGCACATTAGCAACAAGGCCCCACTTCACTGCTCCCCTCCCCTCCACTTCCCCCCCACTGCCTATATAAGAGGCAGGCATGGGAGGGCGTTTTCAGCGACTTTGTCCCTTCTCTCCTGCAAGTGCTGCTGATCTCCTCACCATGCAGTGGGCTCCCCTCCTTGTCCTGCTGGGGACGTGGTGCACAGGTGAGAGTGGGGAGAGGGATTATTACACAGAGAAGTGGCTGCTGAAACCAGGGCCCAAGCACAGGACCAGCAGGAGGGGAGCCCTGGGCGGATGTGACAGGGGTCTGCATGTTGTTTTCCAGGTGCCAACTCACAGCCTGCGCTCACTCAGCCGCCCGCAGAGTCAGTGTCCCCAGGAAACACTGTGAAACTCTCCTGCACCATGAGCAGTGGGACCAGCATCAGTGACTATGCTGTGTACTGGTACCAGCAGAAACCTGGGACCCCCACTCGGTACCTGCTGTATTACAAGTCGGATTCTGACAAGCACCAGGGCTCCGGGGTCCCCGCTCGCTTCTCTGGCTCCAAAGACACGTCCAGTAACACCGGCTACTTGACCATCGCCGGGGGCCCCCAAGAGGACGAGGCTGACTATTACTGTACTGTGTGGCACAGTGATGCTTGTCACAGTGACACAGCCACAGGGGAAGTGAGACAAAAACCTCCTCTGCCCTCCCTCAGCCAGACCTGCAGGGAGCCATATGAACTGCAGGTAGCCTTATGAACTGCAGCAATCACCTCTGCAAACATGCCATGAAGTGTAACGTCTCCCTCTGCAAGGGAGAAACTAGTTGCCTCCCAACCAACCTGTCTAAGTAAGGATAGGCAGCTCTTCCCTTGTTTTCCCCCATTGAGCCCCTCTGCTTTCTGCCCTTCTCCCTCCTCATCCTCTGCCCTCTTGAGGAGAGACGGGACCAACAGCTTCCTTGCTCCCTCCTCACCTTGTGAGAACTCATGCCCCCCATCCCAGCCCTCGCCTCCCTCCCGTTGGACGGGGACCCTGCGCAGACTTGCTGAGGAATTGCAGCCCCCAGGGACAGATGGAGGAAGGAGGGCGGCAGCCCCAGCCACAGCCTCAGTGACATCCCTCCTCAAGTGTCCAGAGTCAGGACATCGTAGAGCTGCGGAGCTGCCGCTCTTCTACCTGACTCCTTACCACCTTCCCAGTGTCACCCACCATTAAACAGCCTCAGCCCTGTCCTCCCAGCATGTGAACAAACTTTTCCTCTCAGAGGACATGCCTGTTCGGGGCTGGGGGCTTGTTTTTACCTTTAGAAGGGGCAGCAGAGAGAGTGGCGGATGTGGGAGCAGCAGAATTTCCCCTCTGCCCTCAGCTGTGATTAGAGTGGCCACCAAGGTGATTAGAGTGGCCACGACAATGCCCTTTGCCTTCAATGAATAAGACATGAGACTCTTTGCCTTAGAGAAGACTTTTCTGTATGCTCATGGAATAAATAGATGGAGCCTTTTGGTTCACTTTGCCCCTTGGATTAGATTTGGCTTTGTTTGCACATGAAAAAGAAAACAGTTATTTGCTATGTTTGTAACTGTCTATGAAGGGAACTGAAATACCAAGAGCAGCAAGTGAGCAGGGGCAGATCTGCAAGAAGGGGCCATTCTCAGCTCCAGGGCTAAGTACAGACAGTCAAAAAGCCCAAGGCTGAATTGATTCAGTCTTTGCAGGTTAGTCTAAGCTGTAGTGTTTAAACAGAGAAACAACTGGACAAACATTCAGTTTTGATTCAGGAAACGCAGACACATGCCTGCAGTGGCTCAGACCAGAAGCCAGGGGGACTACAGCATGGACCTCTGGCATGTAGCCAATAAGCCTGTGCAAAGCAGCTAGTATTCGCTTTGGATTCGGATTTGGCCGATTCGGGGGACAGTGATTTGATTCGGTGATTCGAATCACAGTCCTGAATCGATTTGGTCGAATCACACAGGCTCCATCCCCAGCCCACTCTCAACGACTGTCCCACCCACCACAGCTCCCGGCTCTTTGGGGAAAGAAAGCTCCCACTCACTGGATGCTGCCTGGCAGGGGGGCAATCCCAACTGCCCCCCACTGCCCCACACTACATGGGGGGCTCTATCACAAGCCCCGCAACCCCCACCTGCTCTCCCTCCCCATGGTTGTCCCACCTTCCCCAGCTCCCAGCTCTTTAAAAAAAAAAACAATAAAAAACCCTGAACTTACCAGCTCCTGCCCGGCACTGGGCGATTCCCACTGCTCCACACTGCATGGGGGGCTCTTCCACAACCCCTCAGAAGCCCTGAGGCAGTTGCAGCAACCAGTAAACTCGGGGTTTGGGGTTGTTGTTTTTTTAAAGTGCCGGGAGCTGGAGTGGATGGGGCACCCATGGGCGGGGCTGGGGGAGCAGGCGGGGGTTAGGGGGGCTTGTGACAGAGCCCCCAATGCAGCACGTGGCAGTGGAGGGCAGCGGGAATCACCCCCCCTACCTGGCAGCACCCATTGAGTTGGGGGGGCTGGGGGAGCAGACAGGGGATGGAGCCTGGCAGGGGTCCCCCCATGGTCCTGTCCCCCTCCTCCAGTACCCTACTTACCAGCATGGAGACCAGGTCCAGCTCCCTGCCACAACCAGCAGGGACTGCCCAAATCACTGAAGCTCTCCAAATCTTTTCCAAATCAATTCAAAGAGCTTTGAATTGATTTGGACCTTTTAATTGGTCCCTTGATTCGATTCAGATTCAGAGATTCAGTCACCGAATCAGGCCGAATGTCCTCCAAATCAAATTCTCACCGAAGCGTCACACAGTCCTAATAGCCAGCATGGACTGTATGTTTGCTTTCTCTTCCTGCTGCCCCTGAGGTCTCTAGGTTTTGCAGTCCAGAATCACAGCAGCAGAACTCCACAGGATTGTTCATCACATCCTCTTCCTGCTTCCAGGTGCCTTTGGGATTTGTAGTCCAGAGTCACAGCCAGCACTAAGTTTCAGTAAGTTTAGCAGAGCAGGGCAGGGCAGCTCTGTACTTGGGGAAAGTGGTGTTTAACCCCCCCTCCCCCATGGCCCCAGACACCAGCTGGGGTATGCCTGGGGGGCAGTCCCTGCTTCCCCTCTCCCCCCATCCCCCCAACCCTCCTCTGCTGGAGCAGACAGTACAGTCCAACCCAGAGCTGGAGAGCATTCTGGGATGCTGGGGGACTGTGATTTAACTTGAACCGGGAAGGGGTCTGGGACAGAAGTTTCATAAGCCAGGTTCATAGCTTTCATAGATTTCATAGACATCAGGGCTGGAAGGGACCTTGGAAGATCATCGAGTCCAGCCCCCCGCCCAAAGGGCAGGAAGTCAGCTGGGGTCATAGGATCCCAGCAAGATAAGCATCCAGTTTCATCTTGAAGGTGTTCAATGAAGGTGCTTGAACCACCTCCGGTGGCAGGCTGTTCCAGACCTTGGGGGCTCGGACAGTAAAGAAGTTCTTCCTTATGTCCAGTCTGAAACGATCTTGAAGTAGTTTGTGACCATTCGACCTCGTCATCCCTTGGGGCGCTCTGGTGAACAAACGTTCCCCCAGATGCTGGTGGTCACCCCTGATAAACTTGTAGGTGGCCATCAGATCACCCCTGAGCCTGCGCTTTTTCAGGCTAAAGAGCCCCAGGGCTCTCAGCCTGTCATCGTAGGGTCTGCTTCCCCAACCCTGAGGTTGACTCAGATCAGTTAAGTCTGATACTATACTCAATGAGGTTTATCTTAAACCAGTTTCAGCCATTTTGAAACTGGTTTATATGCACTGAATTTCTGTTCTGTTACAGGTTTAAACCAGTTTCTGATGACTTAAGCCAGTTTATGTGTAACTTCTGTCCCTAGCCCAGGGGTTTAAGAGGGTTTAAAACTATTTGCTTCAGGAAGTCAAACTGGTCTGGATTCCCACCATGGCCTGGGCCCCTCTCCACCCCATCCTAGTCATGTACCACACTGGCATGAGGAAGAATGGGGCTTTTCTAAGTGTCTTCTGCGGTAGAGATTTTCCTTTCTCCATCCTGCTCTGGCTGTCATGTGTTCTCTCTCTGTAGATTTACTCACGATTGATTATTCCCAATGTTTTCCCCTCCTGCTCCAGAACATGGTGATTCAGCCATCTTCAGTGTCTGTGTCTCTAGGACAAAGCTAAACTGACCTCCTCTGGGACCAACACAGAGATCAAGATAGTGCCTTGCAGTGCCCTCCTGTTCACTAGATCTGATGCTATAGGCAGACCCTCAGGCATCCCTGACCACAGCTTGGGTTTCAACTCTGGCAACACAGCTATGCTGCAAATTGCTGGAGTCCAAACCCAGGATGACACTGTTCATTACAGTCAGGTGTGGGACAGCAGCACTTACCACAGTGGCATAGTGCAATAGGGAAGTGAGACACAACCCTCCTGCTGTCAAAGGCCACCTTTACTATTTACATTTACAGTGGTCTGAGAGCCAAGTCTTCATCCACTTCACTAAACTGAGGGCCAGTACATGGTCAGCAGATACTGGAGAGCTCCCCTGAAGTCAGTCAAATTACATCACCCAGAGATTTCACTATTGATCTTCCAAAAACTGAGGGTCTCCCTTCCTCCTAGGATTTCACCAAGAAACCAGCAGGCCCTTTGACTGGCTTGTGCTTCTCATACGGTCAGCAGAGGCAGCAGAAATATCCTCAGCCCAGAGTTCAGAGTCCTCCCACCTTTTCCCTTCCAGTCTTAGCAGTGTCCACACTGCAGGGCTCAATGAGTGCAAACCATGTACTCCATAGTACAGCTCAGCTGTGGAATTAATCGTCTTTAACAATTAAGTAACCCACAGGCCTTGTTCTCTCTGCTTAGCTTCTCCTCTGCCCTTTACTCGGTGTCATCAATGTATTTAATTGTGATACGTTATTTCCCCTCAGTCTGAAGCACCTTGAAGGCTCTGTGGGTGGGAGCTCAAGCCGAGGAGTCCAATACAATCTGCTCATCATCAGGGATTTGCTTCCCCAGTACAGTGTGCAGTGAGGCAGGAAGCAAACTGGGCCCCAGCCCAACTTGGTCAGAAATTCATGATCTGATGCCAGGGTCACACCCAGGGACAGATCAGAGGACGTGGTCCAGCAGAGATCTGGGGTCCTGCAGGAGGGGTGCTGAACCTCACTCCTAGTTGCAAACGTCTTAAAGAACCTGCATGAAAACATCTGGATATGGAGCAGTTTCTAAGCCTGCCCTTGCTCCCACTGCCATCTGCAGGGTACGCAGGGGTGCCGAGGCATGCATACACTCAGATATGCTACAATGGCTTCTTTCCCTGACTGCTTTGTGCCGAGCTCCATGTGGGGGCCTCACTGCCTTAGATCTCAAGCTGCCAATGCTCCACGGCCATTGCTCACACCGAGGTACCAAGACTCGCTGACATGGGCAGTTAGCACTTTTGGGGGAAAAATTTCCCCTGTTGCTGCAAGTGTCTCGCTGTGTGGTATGAGGTCCCCCTGCTGCCTGCCGTGGTTTTCTGCAGCCCCCGTTTGTGCAGCAGTGGATGAAGTCTCTCATCTCTGAGGTTCTGCTGCCATCTACTGGCCTGTCCCAAACAGAACAAGGCAGCCATCCATCTGGGACTGCCAGCAATAGACCCAGCCAGGGAAATCCTGAGTGATGGCACTGCAGCAGGAGTGCACTAGGTGGGGATGTGTACTAAGGAATGTGTGCAGTGCAGCTTGGGTCACTCTGGGGGGACTTTTCCAGGGGGTGCCCTGATGTGTAACAAGGCTGTGGGGCTCAGGCCTGACAGTGAGTTGTCAAGCTCCAGATTCTCTTGGGACATTGAGAGACATGCAAGAAGGAGCCAGTGGCACAGGGCAGGCACTCAGCACCCTCCAAGGGGTGTGGAGATATAGACCCCCCCAGAGTTGGTCCCCATTGAAACCCTTGACCAGTCCAATGCTCTGTTTCTGCTTCCTACTGAAAGCAGATTGAAACCCAAGCTCTAGAAACCCAAGCGTGACCAAACCGCAAGTGTGCATGCCAAGGGGGAAGAAGGGGTAGATGGTGAGCGATCCAGATCTGAATTTTCCAGCACTTTAAGGATGGTTTGAAGAGAGGTTGCTCACTTCTGAACGTTGGTTATGTGTGGTTCATAGAATCATAGGATCAATGGACCGGAAGGGACCTGGAAGATCAACAA
This sequence comes from Alligator sinensis, assembly GCF_000455745.1. Classification (NCBI taxonomy): domain Eukaryota; kingdom Metazoa; phylum Chordata; order Crocodylia; family Alligatoridae; genus Alligator; species Alligator sinensis. The sequence continues at coordinate 65,799 of NW_005841997.1, forward strand.
GTCCAGTCCCCTGCCATAGGCAGGAGGTTAATGAGCTCAAACTAGCTCAATGAGGTACTTATCCAGCCTCCTCTTGGACCCCTCCAAGGATGGTGACTGTACCACCTCTGCCGGGAATGTGTTCCAGGTTCTAGTTACCCTTACGGAGAAGAAGGTCTTCCTTATGTCCTGTCTAAATCTTTCCTGTATTATTTTGTGACCATTGGTCCTCATCCTCCCAAGGGGTGCCTTTTTGAAGAGTTGCTCCCCCAGATCTTGGTGCTCCCCACAACATACTTGTAGGTGACTCTCCAGTCACCTCTCAGCCTCCTCTTACTCAGACTGAACAAGCCTAGTTCCTCGAGTCTCTCCTCATAGGGCCTATCCTCCAGGCCCCTGATCATGTGAGTGGTATTTCTCTGCATCCTCTTGAGCTTATCCGCATTCTTCTTGAAGTGCAGTGCCTAACACTGGGCACAGTTCTCCAGCTGTGGCCTCACCGACACTGAGTAGAAAGGGAGCAGCACCTCTCTAGATCTGTTGGCAACACATCGGCTGATGCACACCAGAGTTTTATTTGCTGTGCTGGCGACTTCATCACACTGTTGGCTCATATTCATCTGTTTGACAGTGACCCCCAGGTCCCATTCAGATGCTGTGTTAGCCTGTGGGCTGCCGCCTATTCTATAGTTTTGGTGACAGTTCTTCCTACCCAGATGAAGGACCTGGCACTTTTCCGTGTTGAACCTCATCTGATTCTGATCAGCCCATAGAACCAGTCTGTCTAGGTCGTCCTGGATCCTCACCCTATCTTCTGATGTGCCCGCATTTTCCCACAGCTTAGTATCGTTGGCAAACTTGGCCATCTCATTTCATCTCATGTCTGAACTGCATGGCTGGTGGCCTGGTCCTGATGTTAATTTACCTGCTGAGTTTCACAGCTGAGGTCTGTTCCATACCGTAACAATTTTCTCTTGCAATGACCTGAACATACAAATAACTCAGCAGCTTGAAGTTAAATTTTTATCTGCTCTGTATTATATTAAGAATCCAGCCCGGAGGTACTCTGAAATTGTGACCTATTGGCAAATAAGACTGTATGAACAGAGACAACTGAAGCCCAATAACATTTGCTTCCCAAAGAAAAATATGCTGGAGCAAAACCCAACTGACCTGGATGCATTGCTCATTGCCAGCTGTGCAGCACATAAGCAAAGCAGGCACGGTTAATACTATGCAAGGCTGCTCACCTATAACATCATAACCCACCCAATTATGCCATGCAACACTGATCAAGCACAGCACAGCAAAAACGGTGGTGTCTTGCACTCTCTGTATCAAAAATAAATTACCCAATCCCAGGACCCCATATGCTGCACAAAATGATACACAAAGGCCACCTTGCCCATCACCTGTCTGCGGCCACATCTGGCCCCCTGAGAGACATTTTAGAAGGGGCCAGTTTTCATAGGGCAGGTGCTCAGAGACAACTAGTTCACAGTACACACACTATGAGTAAGCAGTCCAGGCCCAATGATGAACCAGCAAGGGCTTTGCAGAAAGTAATTGCCTTTTCTATCTCCGGCCATATCACTTGCCATGTGCAAAATGCCAGGGAAACCTCAGTGAATGTACGCATTTGTGTGTTTGCTGTTTCCAAAGCATTATTACTATTTTGTACAGGATCTCAGGCTTACATCTCATTTAAGATGTTGCATGCCCTTACCATACCCCTAACATCATGCCAGGGCCCTGGCTTGGCTTCAATTCAGACTCTTCATCTACCAAGCATTCAACCCCCCTGTTCCCTGATGCACATGAGATGATTCCTGATAGTTTCTGAGACCCATTCTTTTCTTCTTAGCATGAGAGATCAGAGATGAGTACAGCACTTGGTGACATGGCATGTTGGGCTGCCCAGGCATGCCATGCCACACCAGGCTGCGCATCCAGTCACAGCTCCCATGTCTGATTATTCAGCTGACAAGCTATTGGTGCTCAATTGGTCTCAACTCCAGGTGACAAATACTTGACCTCCATCAAGTAGCTGGTGTAAAAATGCAATGGTCTTCAACTTCATGGACTTCACAATGTAAATTGTCAATAAGACGCAATAGAGATAAGATCTTGGCTCTAGCATTGATATGGAGAAGTTTGACCCCACCAAGGGCCACCGCAAGGTCTAGGCCTCAAAGACATGCCAGTTAAACTACTGAAAGAAGAATTAGCTGACAGGATGCTTCCCCCATCCTTGCCCATGAAGGCAACAGGCCAAGCTGGAAATACCGGGGCCTTGCAAGTGGAGGTGCTGGAAACTTAATCAACAAGAACTGCAGCCAAAGCCTCTTCAGCTGGCATCTTGAGCCATGTACAAGGAAGGCAGGGCTGAGAGAAGTAGGGAGGGCTGATATTCAGGAGGGATTAGTGGAAAGAGTAGAGCCAGACAGACAGAACGGAGGCACCTTGCTTTGCTTTGGTTCTTTACTGAGATTCAGACTTTCTTCCTGGTTGAGAAGACAGGACAGTGTGACGCGAAGGACCTGGGAGTGTCTATGACACTACCTCACTCCCTCCTTGGGTTCTGTTGGCTCCTGGGGTTTTTTTGGACAACTAAAGATGAATGGTTTAAAACCAGTTCCAGGCAGCCCCAACCTACACTTGCCTTGTGGCCAGCTTATGTTGCCAATTGCAGTGTGGCACACTTATTTGCAGGGAATAGTAATTACCATGTCTCTTCACCTCATTTTGGGTAAATGAAAAGTGTTCAGATAGTTGTACATGAACATGAGGGATCAGTGGCCTTGGTCAGAGCCAGTCCTAGGAGAAGCAGTTTCTCCAGGCATCTCCATCAAGGGTCCCACCATGGCAGCTCCAGTCACAGATCTCTAAGTGGAGAGATCGTTTCTGGTAATAAATATTTAGCAGGGGCAAGGAGGAGGCCATATAGATTCTCATTCCTGCCTTAAACAGGCTCTGAATCCAGGCCCCCAGAGGCAAAAAGCCACCAACCAACAGAAGCAAGCTTTGCTTTCCCAAAACGCCAGCTGAGTATATGGTGCTTATTATAAAACGCAAGAGACTATAAGCAGAGCAACTGCTGTGTGCACTAAGAGGCACAGTCCCAAGTGACTCTGATTTCCTTTCGGAAAAAGGAAGTGGCCTCTAGGAACCAGGCAGTTACACATGTGCAATGGAAAGACAGTTGGCCACGCACAACTGCTCAAGCCTGCAATGCGGTTCCCACCATCTGTCACTACAAGAACGTTTCAGTGAAAGCCAAGGGGACAGCAGTGGCAAACAGCATGAAATCGTGTGACCACAGCTCCCCCATAACTACAGGAATGAGTTGCTGACATGTCAATTATTAATAATGCATAAGCTTCATCCTGCTATGTGAAGTCGCTTAACGGGGTTTTGTGGGCTAATTGTTTTGCCACTGTTTGGCTCTTCCCAGTTTATGATTTAATTTTAGGTGAAAAAAAAAGTTGCTATTCAGGGGGTCAGGTAACAGGCTGGGAAGCAGCTGAATTTAATGTGTCCATCTGCCAATATGAACTGTCCAAAGGGAATGTGTTCTGGGAAGTCAGGTGAAGTGCAGCATTTTCTCCTCATTAATGCTGCGATACACAATCAACAGCTCAGGCAGATTGGACTGGGGCAGGAGGGAGGCAATAACAATGTCCAAAATCAAATAGAACCTGTCATCCTCACTCCTGAAAGCTATGAAAACCTGGATACTTTCCTCCCATCTCATTGTTTTTCATGGTTGGCATATTGTTTTGCCTATTAGCATAAGAACTAGAGCTGAGCAAGACACAGATTTGCTGTCCTGCTAAGGCTTCTGAGACACTGCCATTTTTTTTCCTGATATTCTGTTCCTGAAATTTCAAAAACAAAAAACCACAAACTTATTTTCAGGCGGGGAGAGGCGCATGTTAAAGGATCCGGTCAATGGAAATCTTTCATTCTGAGAATTTCAAAATGTTCTTTTCTAATTTTGACATTTGAAAATCGCATAACTTTTTAGAATATAGATGAACTGGCATTTTTGAAACATGCTGAAAAATTTCAGGACTTTTTTTAATCCCCCAAATCATTTAGATTGAGAAGATTTCTCCACCAGATCCTCTCCCAGACGCAGTTTTGATTTTGGCAAATCAGCTTTCTCCAAAGGAGAAAAAAAAACAGTTCATTTTACTTCTGTTTAGTTAAACACCGACTGTTATCTCAACACCAAATCCCTTCCTGTGTTTTGACTGTTTTTCTAGCCATTCTAAATAGGTAGAAATCAAGCATTTGATGTTTTAGAGTGCAGACAGCAGCAGTCACTGCCCAGTCTTCCTACATTACTACTAGGCGGTCACTGCTGACCACCTCCTCTGCAGGCTCTCATTGCCAACCGAATACACTGACAGCTGTTTCTCAAGTCATCTGCCCTGCCCCATCAGCAGCAACATCTAAGTAGCTCACCTCACTGGGCTCAGCTAAGCTGGAAATCTAGCGGGTAATGAGAGAAGTTTCAGTTCCCAGACAGGTGGCAGAGCCAATGCTCTGGGGTTTCAGTAGACACCAGCTGAGCATAAGATGCTGTTCGTGCCTCCCATTCTGGTCAATCCCCTCGAGGATGGAATCAGGAAGGACTTATCCTGCTATGATGACAAGTTCAACGGTGGGAGCAGCACCTGCGAGGATTTGGGAGAGATGGAAATAACTTTGATTGACCTTGGGCTTTCTTTTTTGATTGATCAATAAGGCTTTCTTCAGGAGCTTATGGAGGAGAAAAGGCTAATGGACTTCAGTGGTGTGAACCACTGGAGTGCCGTAGCCCATGAGGGGCAGTCAGACACTGCACTTGGACAGAGAGCCCAAGACAGGGGTCAAATGCGGTAGTCTGTGGGCTTGCCCCAGGAATAAACCACACGCTCCTCTTCCAGGAGTCTAAGCACGGGCCCACCCTCTAGATAGACTAGAGGTGCCACTGGCAACAGGAGATGTCCTTACATTTCAGCAAACAGGCAGGAGTCTTTCCTGGGATCTCTAAGTGGCAGGATGCGTCCAGGAAAACTGATCTGTCTGAACGCTGTAAAGATTTTTGGGGTGCTGCCTTTGTGAAGGGCAAATGGAGAATATGGATAATGCTACTCTTGCAAGTGACTTTTGGCCACCACATCCCTCCTCTGCAACCCAAGAGGTACCGGGAATTGGATTCATCATTCACAACAGCAGGGATCACAATGGGGAACACATGCTTCTGGCCAGCTGTATCTGTGAGGGGCACATACTTGGAGCCTTGCTACGAAATCATGGGAACGTAAGAATGTGGAACCAGGTAAGCCAGATTCAAGACTTATCGTTGGCTCTGATGATTTGTTGTTATTTGTCTTGACTTAAGCCAACATGTGGCTGCTTTGAGGCTATTGCTCAGTTTTTGCAGGACCCTTGGAAAGGGATTACCATTCCCCAGACCCTCTCCTATTTGTGACTTCTCTGCCTCTCAATCCATTTCAGATCTCAGAGTGATACAGACCTCTGTCCCTAAAAGCCAACCTAGAGTGGGGTGGGTGTCACGGTCTGCAGGGTGGTGTCTCAGGTCTTCAAGGGTGAAGTAGACAGAGTGAGGGACCCTGAAGTGCTGGCTTCTCAAGATAAGAGATTACAGGTAGGAACATCTTCTGGGAATGGCCCAGCACTGGGGTGATGAGTAACCACTTATGCTCTTTTTCATTCATTATACTGGATCCAGGAAGGTAACGTGATGTATTTCATTGATCTGTTTTCCTGTACCTGTTAGTACGTCTGCTATTGATTCTCCAAATGAACTTCCTAAAAGAGAGATCTTGCCACTTTTGTGAGATTCTCAGAGAGTCCTGGGCTGCCTTTTCTCCCAGGCCCCTGTTACTTTGTGCTCCAAGTTTTATTCTGTTTTTCCCTGCTGGCCTGTGAACTTCAGCCTGAAAGTCACTATGCCAGAAGGGCCAGCTGCCAGTCAGTTTACACTCACACTGTGGTTTATTCTTTGGGTTTTGTACTTTTTCCATCCTGCACAGAAATAGGGAGGATGTTACATTTCTGTGTTTACATATGTACTTATGCCATTGCCATTCATGTGGGCACTACAGAAATGGTAGGAAACACAGCAGTGGAAACAGAGTTGGGCACGGTGGTCCATTCTAGAAAATTAAAGGGGGAAAAAGGATCAAGAAAGGAAGAGCTGGAGAAGAAGACAGGACAAAATGACCAAAGATAAACCAACCAGAAGAAAGAACTCTTGTCCCCTTCCATTTCAAAAGACTTAAGAATATAGTTTGGGATCCGCATCTGATTTGTTGAAGAGCTTGATCAAGGGGCCCCCTGGATATCCCTTGGGAGACAGTAAATCCACAAAGTCAGTCCCCACTGAATTACTGCATGTTGCATGAGTTTCTTCAGAGAAAAGAAAATCTGCATCCCTTCTCCTAAGTCCAGCACTGTGGTGGACTGTGCTCCACACTTAACATACCACGCCACTGGGACACCTAGAACCAAAAGCAGAAGCAAAGAGATGCTAGATTATTTTTGCATAGCTCTGTGTCACTGTGCGTATGTCTTCGGCGGCGGAACCCAGCTGACCGTCCTCGGTAAGTCGCTCTACTATTTACCTACAACCATTTTCAAATTGTTGGTGGCTTTGATTTTTTCACTTTTTCTCCCCTGTCTAACCTTTCTGCCCATTCCAGGTCCAGTGCCCTTCAGTTCTCTACTAATCCCAGTGAAAATGTGGGGGGGGGTGGCTTGCTCAGGAGAATGCTTAGAATTAAGTTTGGCATACTCATAGGTTTTTATCACTTGTAAAATGCTTTTGTCCTTTCACGACCAATGCGATCCCACTAATAACATCTTTGGTTGCATCACAGATTTTTCTTTCTTACAGGTGAAGGCAGGGGAAAATGAGCCAAATTTATAATGCAGCCAGCTTGTATTTAAATAATTTATCAAACAGGAATTTCTTTCTTTTTCTTGTGGGAAAACCATCCAGATAAAGGCTGCGGCATAATGAGAAAGTGTGTAGGAGTTTGAAATGTAAGGGTTTTCTTCCTTTCAAAGAAGAAGGGTCTGTCGTTATGTCAGGGGGAAAAAAGTTGCCTCTATGATTCAGAAATGCTCAGACTGACAGTTACTTTTTGATTTTCTGGGTTTGATGCCTTTTTTTTAGGTTACCCTTGAAAAGTTAGAAGTATTGGTGATAAGTAGGAACTCAAAGTAAGGCAACTGGAGCAGTAAACCAACTTAGAATGAGGCAGTTTCCCCTGCTGCAAACATATAAGGATGTGTTGAGGGGGGAGGAGAGTAGGTTAATGATTTTAAAGTATAAAATTTTTAAATAACTTTGAAAGAAATATGTTGACTGTCCAGCTGCTGGAAAAAGTTACAGAGTAAATAATGCATCAGGATACATTCTTATGAAGTAATAGGGTCATTATTACTCATCTCTCTGTCTTTCTAATCATCTTGCCCATCACTATCATATCTGAGTACTTCAGCATTAAAATGATCATACTGAGACTGAAGAGATCCAGAGAGGATCTTATTATGTGGTATGATGATACCTCAGCTCCACTCAGATATTACAATGATGGGCACTATTGGAAAACCGAGGGTTACCAGATAGCCAGTAAAGTTTATAAGAAATACAGAGCCAATTACATACAAAAGATAAATGGCCAGATCTAGGAATATGTAGTTTGGTAAAGAAGTTAGAAGGGATAGTTGAGGTGCTTAAGACAGTAAAAGAATTACTGTGATTATTAGTAGGTGATAATGGAAGATAATTCCTTTTCTACTGCTTGGTAAGTCTAGGGAGCCTCTCTATGGAATGAATGGCTGGTACGTACGTTAAAAGCAAGACTTCTTCATGAGTAGTTAGTTTGCGCAATTCACTGCTGTGGGAGTTGATCCTGTAAAGTACTGTGGCTTGAATTTAGAAAGAGCCGGTTATGATCAGTTAACAATATTCAATGCTGTGGTAGAAGAATTGGTATTTTGTGTGTCAGGACATAATCATATGTCCTGGCCAGGATAGTAGAGTATATGCTCGTCACAGCCTTGCACCTCTGCATTGCAACTGGGCAGGGTTCTTAAAGGTGCTAAAGACCATCAGCTCTCACTGAAATTTATGGGAGCTATAAGGGCACAGTCAGTACCTCTGAGAACCAGACTAATTGGAATTTAGACTTAATTGGAATTTAAATGCAGAGCTGAGCTGCTTGATGCTAATGGAGATCAGAATCTTACGGATCTAGTTTTCAGATACGCTGAACACTTACGGCTTCCAGTGTGAGCTGTGGGTGCTCATCACCTCTGAAAAGTCAGCCACACAAGAGCAGGTCTTATAATCTATGTGCAGTTAGTATATGGGACTAAAGCAAGAGGCACTTTGCATTAGGAATTTCTCCAGAGATGCTCATTCCTCTATAATAGGAGACTGGAAAACCTGGAGCAGACTGGGGTCACCCTGAAAACTTGAGACCTTTTTTTCCCCAGGAAAGCTTCTTGGCAAAACTTAGGTCTTTTTAAAGAAACCGTAGGATGTCAGTTAAGAGAGAACCGATTCTAGTTTAGAAACCATGAGCCAAATTCCATTCTAGGTTGTATTGCTGTAAAACTGGAGCAACTCAGTGGACTTTATCTATGAGTTTATCTAAATAATGGGTTCACTTTTTAAAATCATGTGCATGTTTGTGTGTGCGTGCACGCATGTATGCACATGCATATGTGTGCACGCATATCTCTAGACTGAGTTGGTGTAAACTGTCACCTCTCAATCAAAGCCAATGCAGCTACAAAAAATTACCCACACTGAGAATTGAGCCGATTCCCTTTAACTCTCATTGATTATCCATGACCGTAAGAGCCCCATGGTAGTACAGAGCTCTTTTGAATGGAGGGTCTAACCATTGCCTATAAGGACTTACATCTAAGAAAGAGCCATTTCCTTTCAGGGAGGGAAAATCTCTCCAATTTTTGATTGCCTCCAAAATTAAAATGTAGAGTGGGGCCATCTGTGAATAATACATACATGAAATATGGGAGAGTCTAGAATGGTCTCAGCTGCCTTAATTTGTTCAGCAATTGTGCCATGATTTTTTGTGGCACTGCCAATTGTTTCTGTACATATTAGCAAGAGTTTTTTGCAAGGCTGAGCTGGGTGAACTCCAGTGTTGTAAGTATCAGACAGCCCTTTTCCCAGTTATGTTGGTGCCAGTGCATTGATTATAGAAGTGCAAATGAGAGGAGAGTTTAACCTACAGGATCTAGTTATTTGGAGACCTGTCAGACAGTCCAAATGCTGTGCCATCATGAGCAGGAGACTGTGCCTTTGGATCCTGCAGCTGGATCTTCACAGGCAGACTTCAGACCTCACTGAGAGCTAATGAAGCAAATGGGAATCCAACAGGGTCTAGCTGTACAGATCTGTTCTTATTCCAAGGACAGCTCGGGGCAGATGAAATGCATCTTTCTCATCCAAAGAGTAAACAGTTTCTTAACCTTGAATTTCTGGGCAATTATGCAGCAGCAGTGCCATTCAACTCCTGATGGGGGAGAGATGATGCTGAGAGTACAAAGAAGCAACACTGTGAAACGGGTTACTCTAAAGAGCATCCCATTGTTACACACAGATGCAGCATTTCCCTAGTAGAATGATCTGTGGCTATGTAATACTCTCATCAATATAAGCACATTAGCAGAGAAATACTTAATACCTCATTTGAAAGGATGGAGCCAGTGTAGAGGAGAGTGTTACTTCAGGGGTCCAGATGCAGCTAGCTGTTCTGTTAAATGCCACAGTTCCCTGAAGGCTTTCTGTATTTTCTATATGGAAGCTTCAATTTTATTTTTAATGTTAAGGGGGGTTTATTATGGTAATTCTTTATCACGTAATGTTTTTCTAAAGATCAGGCAGCTTGTCCCAGAGATCTTCTTTTTAAAATAGATTTCACGGCCCTGCACACCCAGCTTTGTACCTCTTATGAGAGGCATGCAGTGATTTTATAGCCCAAGGATTTAGCCCAATGTATCTAGCAGCCTGCATTGTGCACTGCCACCTTCCCACTCAATGGGACTGATGTTTCCTAAAGTCTCTGCATTATCCTCAGCTTTGCACCTAACTTAATACCAAACCCTCTTGTTCCCTCGCAGGACAGCCAAAGGCCTCTCCTACCGTCCACCTCTTCCCTCCATCCTCGGAAGAGATCAGCAGCAAGAGCAAGGCCACGCTGGTGTGTCTGATAGACGGCTTTTACCCCGGCTCGGTCCTGGTCACCTGGAAAGCTGATGGCACCCCCATCACCAGTGGAGTGGAGACCACCAAGCCGTCCAAACAGAGCGACAACAAGTACATGGCCAGCAGCTACCTGTCGCTGAGCGCCTCCGCCTGGAAGAGCCACGAGACCTACACCTGTCAGGTGACGCACGACGGGAAGAGCATCGAGAAGACCCTGAAGAGATCGGAGTGCTCTTAACCTGCAGCCCCCAGAGGGCTTGCCCAGATCCTGTCCCAGTCAGTAGAGAGCTGGGATCCCTGAGGAGTTGGGATCCTTCTGTAGTATCTCCCTAATGCTGGTTTCCAGCAACTCCAATTTCTACTTTGTGTGGAGATTTTAGCCAGTCCCTTTGACACCCACCTTTCGTTCCATGTATCCATCTCCCGCCCTCCCTTCTCTGCATTCCCTGCACATGTTGTTCCTGCTTTAGTCTCTGATGCAGCCTTGATACAAAATTAATAAAACCAGAAATATTCAACTCTCACTGTGTCTGTAGAAACTTCTCTGCCTCTTGCAAATGTTTAGAAGAATTGTTTAATTTTCCATGGTCCTGCAATAAAAGATGGACACTGATCAGTAAAATAGCTTATTTTCTTGCTGCCAAAAGTTGTCCTGATTTCTACAGGTTTACCCCAGCAATTTTGAGAAAGGTGAATTTAGAAGTCACTGAATAACAGACTGACATGTTGAAAATTACACACTTGGTCCTCCCCTGCACGATGCAGGTCTGTGTCCACTTAAGTCAAAGGTGCTATGCCACCTACAACCAGGGGAAGATCTGACCCTCAATGATTCTGCAGTAAAACTCCCTAGTATCAAGCTGCTCTGGGAATTACAGTTATGATGCTACTTCCCAAGCTGTATCTGGGAAACATTTCCAGAGCAGAAATGTTTAGTTGGCATTCGCTGTTCACTTTCACCTTGGAGATCACCTGCTTTGAAAGTTAGCATGAAGAAGAGGTCTAAGCATAAGTTTGATGTATCACAAAAGTCCCACTTGAACCCCATTTGCTCGATAAGTTGTTCTTACTACCCACCTGTGAGCGTGGGTGTCCTGTGCTGGTTCTGTATGTCCGAGGGACTATCACCCCTACAGTACACCTTAGCATAACATCTAACGGCATTATGTGAGCAGAACTCATACTCCTATAGCCCACCTGGGTAATGAGAATCCCACACTTCTGGCTGCCATTCCTACCACAAGACTAGCAATGAAGATAGAGAAGTGCACGTCCCCATTCAACTCCAACAGCCCTGGGCTTTTCTCTGAGGAAGCAGCTGTCAGCTCCCTGTGGGTGGGAAATTACTGTCTCCTGGGTTACCTGTGAAGAGTATCATCAGGCAGGAGGAGCTTTATATTTATTTTCTTATCTCTTTTCCAAGTCACTGTGTCCCTAGACATTCTCCAAAAGTCAAATACCTCAGTCTGCCTATCCAACAAGACAGGAAATGTCTTGTAGTATATAAGCAGAGGCCTGACAAATACAGTCAGATACACAGTGCAGATAAAAATGGGAGCATGAAATCAAGCTTTAGCCCTAAAAATGCCTCTAAAACTCAGAGATCCACCAACCCATTGAAGTAAGTGGGTCTAGTGCACAAACCTGTGCCCTTCTGTGTGTGAGGGGGTCACTGCTTGTGCTGAAAAGTCAGCACTGCAAAAGAGGACGGTTAGTCTTACTGAACACAAATTACTGGGGGGTCCTTCACCACACCATTAAGGTCCAACCCCAGCAGCCCTCACAGACACTGCTGCCCGGCCCCCACAGACAAGGGGAACGTGAACAGCCAGCAGTGAGGTTCATGGGAGAGGAAGTTCCCCCATGCATGCAGGCTGCACAAAGCCATGAACCATGCAAGGTTGCAGGGGATCAGCACTGCACAGGCCTTGGGCAGGATTGCTGAGTTTCATGCAGAAAGAGAAACCACCAGGGAGGCAGGAATTCAAGTCCCCAGTCTCTCAGGCTAGTACTAGGCCATCTCACTTCAGGAAAAGCAGTAGCAGAGAGCAAGCGTGGTCCCCAGGTGCTGGTTCAATGACTAGTTCTACTTCAAGCACTGAGATTTTTCTCCATGACTAGTTTCTCAGTCTGCTGCAGCATTCGTGAAAGCTCACTCAAGCATTTGAGATAGACAGGCAATCATTATAGCAGCAGGATCACCTGGAGCCAGTGCCTCTGACTCAGGACAGTTCTGCTATCTTGTCAGAGCACTACGTGTCATGGATCTGAGTGACTGCCCATGCACAGCTAGCCTCAACTCACTACTGACAGAGAGGGGAGAAGGACTAGGTGGGCTGCTTTAGAACAGCTTGGAAAGGCTCTTGTCGTATTTCACACTTTTATTCCCCACCCTGTGTTACAGGTCCTGGCCGAACCAGAACAGAAGAGGAGGGGGAGGTTGCAGGATGCAGACACTATAGTATAGACTGGAAAGTGTGTTGCTAATGCCTAGGTCAGCTCAGTGCTGCTCTGTCCTGACCCTGCCCTCCATCTGCACCTGCTCCAGTTCCCCTCTTGTTTCTGTCCTTTGCCCACTAACCCTCAACCAGTCACTGCAGACTTCATCCACAGCCTTGCCTTGCCCCGAAACATGATAATTCTGGGTACAGGTCATTCAGATCTAGGTGGTACCTTTACATGGGTAAGAGGAGATGTGGCGCCCTATGGAGCTGTACAAGCCTAGGAGTCAAACTAGGAGGTGGCCACTTCAGACAGGTCCGGTGTCTCTTAGGACTGCTCCTTGTGCTTGGGGCTTCATCCGTTTCTACCACTGGGATGCTCTACCCTACCTTGGTGTGGGAGCCATACCCTACAGGCTGAAACACAGAGGGAGGGGGCCACAATCCTGCCTCTACCCTGACACATCTGTCAATCTTATGGGAGGAGCTGAAGCCATCAGTCTCCATGCTCCCTGGCTGCAGGAAGAGGGACTGTGAGGGGCCTAGTGCAGCTGTGCAAAGTTGGATAGTGTTCTGCTTGACCCTCCATGACTATACAGGGGCCCTCATGACCCAGGCCTAACAGTTCCCCTGGAGACTCCCGTCCTGAGGACAGTCAGAGGGCAGGTACAGGTTTAAAAGGAGAGATCAACTGGGGACCAAGATGCTCTTGGACCTGTGGAGAAGTCTGTACAGGGTTGTGTTTGCTGATGAAGAATGGCAGGTTGAGCTTCTCCAAGCCCTTCATCTTGCATTGCATTTATCCCAAGCTCCCTCAGGCCATTTGCAACCCTCCAGTGCCACACCAGGGTGACCCCTTCCCCAGCAGACCTAAGTGCTGAGCCCAAAGGCCAAAAAGCAAGTGAAAACAAAACCCAAGGGCTGAACACCAATATTGACTTCATGGCCTACTCTAATCTACCTGACCCCTGATAATCTTTTTGCATGCTGCAGACCTTTTCCCTTTTGAGAGGGCTTAAACTTCTGCTAATCAAGGTAAACTTTCTTCTGTGACTTGTTTTTTCTGCTACTCCTGGAAGTTTCTTCTCTTCTCCAAGTTCACAGCCTTGCAAACTGTATTTAATCCTCACTGTGCCTGCCATTTCCTCAGACCTGAAGGAGAATGCACTGCATTCAAAAGTTTGTCTAACTCTATCCCAACCATGGAGTTAGTCCAATAAAAGATTTTGCTTACAAAAATCCTCACCTCTCAAATAGACTCCAAAGCTCTCCTCGCTGCACCTCTGCCGGGGATACTCTAGGCTTCCCCCGTGCACTGAGGGGTACATCTAGCCCCTTATTCTTTCCACTGTACTGCCCACTTCATTCGAGGTCTCTGCCTGCCTGGATCCTTCCACCTCTGGGAACCTCATTCACTGTGGGGCCCTGCACAGGCCCGGGCTTTGGCCTGCCTGGTCCCTCATTCTTATGAATCCAGATAGTTCATGGTATCTGCCTTGTGCCAATGCTTCCCCATAGGAGTTGTGCTCCCTGCTGGGCATCCCCACTGCATGCTAATACTAGGCTGGTACTTGAGTGTCACTCCCCAAAGAAATGGTTGCATTGCTGCACCTATGTTACATCTTTGTAAAAGGCAGCACACAAATACTAAGACTCCATGTTTCTGAGAGGGCTGGAAGGGTAAATTTCCCAAATCTCACTAGACACCAGTGAGGGACCTGATCCCCTAGCTCTCCTTGGGCATATATGTCACATCTGTGCATTTTTGTCATGTCTTAGTCCAGAAATGGGACAACCTGAGGAAGCTCAAGGGTATATGACAGACGCTCCTTGAAGCCTGCTCCAGGGAGCTGAAATGAAGCTAGAAGAGAGCAGGGGACCTCTACCACTGATCTCAAACAGAGCCAGACCAGTCCTAATGCACCTGGGCTCCAATTACTACCCTTGATAAAGAAAGTAACCTGCTACAATTCACTTCTCTGCCTTGCTGGGACATGGGGCTACCTAAGGCAAGTTCCTATTTATACTCAGGGAGATGGTCCAGTGCCCTGGCTTGGTTCATAGGAAAGCAGTTGAGCATGGACAAGCTTACAGCCTAGATGCTTACTGGAGATGCTTTTGAGGGCAGGCTCATCACAAGTCCACACCCTGCTGGGCTTCAAGCAACAGAGCTGCACCCCTGAGCTCAGGGAGAGGGAATAGCACAGTAATGGTGGGCATGCTGTGTCCCCTCTGCTCAGGGCCAGAGCCCTGGCTCAATGCTGGAAAAAGAGGAAAGTACCTATTAAATGGCTGTGTGTAATGGCAGCAGGCTGACTTCTCGGTGCTGCTGGCAAACCCGCTAGAGGAAAATGTTCACCTCTCTTGCATCCTGGATGCTGGCTGAGCAGACATGCTGTATATTCATACCACTGCTGCATGTGTGGCCACCAACAAGGTAGCATTTTCTGTTGTGGACAAGGACAAGAATTTTACAAAGGCCGTGAGCACTGGGATGGGCTCTTACTTTCCAGGGAGACTGCCAGTCCCCCTGCCTCAGATCCCTACCAGGCCTCAAATGACATGGGATGGTGATTGGTTTGGTTTTGTGGCACACGGATCTTAAGCAGTGTTTTACCATACTTCACTGCAAAATCTAACCTGAACACTTCAGCCATCTTCTACATGGGCCTGCCTAAGAGGACCACATGTCATCATGGTGCAGCTCCTGCCAGGGCAGATGCGCTGTATAACTCCACAAGACCACTCTGCCCCACCTCGATTTTTCTGATGCTTCAGCTCAGGTAAGTTAGGCCTCTGCCCAAGGGGAGGCTTTGTCTTCTCATTGATAGAGCAGGGAAGACCCCACTTCTCAGCTAATAGAGTACTGCATTGTTTGATTGATCTTTGTTCACACATGTGAAGTTCCTGAGGGTCCAGATGTGGCTTTTGCTAACATTTGGTGGGGCCTAAGTCCTTTTTAAATGACTGATTTATTCACAAGGCCTAATGTTCCCAAAATCATGGCCTTGAGAGATGTTAAAATACTGTTTTGTCTACATCAACTGTACAAATGAGTGTATTCAGTGGTGGCAGCCTTTACACACTAGCTAATTCTTCTGGAATTAGAAGGCCATCTTCTTCTGTCACCTGGCCTCTGCTGCATCCATCATTGGGTCCTAGGCACGTCTTCCAAGGAGTGCTGCATCGTTTCATTTTCCAGTAAATCTTCATTGAACCTATTCTATGAGCTGTACGGCAAAAGACAAATCATTCTTCTCATGGAAGATACCAGAAGGCTGTCCCCCACCGTTGCGTCTCTTGCCCTATGGAGTGGCAGTGCCGTCTCCTGCCATCGAGCTGTGACTGGTTTTTGTACAGCCATGTGTCACTGTGGTGGGTGTTCGGAGCAGGAACCCAGCTGACCGTCCTTGGTAAGTCCCTGATTTACTCATGGACATTTCTTCTCCGTGCCATTAATGGGAGATTTTCATGATTTTTTTCCTGTTTTTCTCTGTCTTCCTTCCTGGCTCATGTCTCCTCTCATTCCTTTTGCTAACTTTAAGACTGGATTGGGGACAATGTTTAGCTTCTGTGGGTGGTTAGAGCAGGGTTTGTGTGTGCCATGATAGATTTGACTTTATTTTTTCCAAGAGGCAGGTTTTTGTAACTGCCCATGATACCGACCTCGGTTCTGCCATTAGGGTCCCAGTCTTTAAAGCCCCGATGGTAGCCCCTTCTTTTTTTTTTAAGTCCCTCTTGTTCAAAGGCAGAACCTCTCCATTCTCACTGCCTTCCAAACACTATGGAAAAGAAATCAAGGCCTGGGTTGTGAGCCACCCTCCATTGACCCAAGTACATTGATTTCAGTGGAACTCCAGGACATAGCATTCTAAAAAGGGAGTGTAAAAACCTTCAGAACTAGCTGCCAGTTGACCTTTATTCTGCCTGGGTTATTTAAAACGTGCCTCATCACTGATCAGGAGTACTTTGAAGGAAAAATGCTTTTGAATTACAGCTGGCCACTAAGAAAGGTTTTAAATTATACCTGTTTTGACAAAAAAATATTTGGGGGGGGCAGGGGGAGAGAGAGAGAGAGAGACAGAGAAAGACCTTATCACCTAAACTTTCAATAAAAAATTCCTGTGAAGTCGAGAGGTAGGGAGAAAAATCTTTTTTTTAAAAACCCTAAAAATGACAAAGTTTTAGACAAAACTGAAACTCAGTTTTAGTTGAAAATTGCCAAGAGAACTGTCTAAGTTTTAGCTGAAAATTAGTCAGGCATTGGACTTCTTGGTTATCCAAACAACTAAAGCACCAAAGCCAAGACATTTTTCAAAAGAACAGGTACTTTTGAATTGATAACTCTATTTCCTATTGGAATGGAAAATACTCACTCTGTTTGTGGTATTGCTTCCTTGGAGCTGCCTAAGGCTCTTGGGAAACTTGAAATGTAAAGTCGAGGGTCTGGGTTCATTAGGGGTGGGTTTGAGGCAGCCTGAGGAATGAGCCAGACTTACAGGAGTGGCACTGACTGCACCCCTCAAACCTGGAGACAGCGCGGATGGCCTGGCCAGCAGGTCTGGAAAGGCTGGATGACTGGTGTGTATTATGGGTCAGCAGGCTCTGAGGACAGGGAGTGAAATGCTGGCTTGACCACTAGTTTGCTCCAGGTGATTCTGGTTAAAGTGAAGTGAGACCCAAAGGGACTCTAATCAGCCTGAGGTCAGTGCTGGCCATGTTGGTTCAAACAGCTTTTCGGTGGCTCTGGTCTATGGCAGTGTCTGTAGGAATTTAAGTGCTCCAACTTTTTTGCAATAGTTCTTAATTCTGTAGCGGGGGGGTTTCTTTTCTCTCTTGCCTCCCTACAATTAATTTATCACACAGTACCTGGGAGGCTACGTTTTGTTACTGCTATGAAATCAGCCATCCCGCTGGGCTTTTGCTGGGTTCTTTCTTCTCCCTTGACCTAGACCCTGACCCAAGACAGCCCTTTGTAGAATATGGCTCCACCTGTGAGTCTGCTCTTTACAGCCTCTGAAAATACTTCGGCCAGGAGCCGGGGGACAAGGCTGCTCCGCAGCAGGATACAGAGCAGGGCTGTGGAGGGAGATTCTCCCTCAGCTGGCTGAGACCTGCACAGAGTGCTCTAGAAGATGGCAGTAGTCAGATAGCATTGTCATTTTTTCAACTGTCATCAGCATTCTTGAACTTTTTATTCCTGCCGTAAAATTCTATGCGATGATTAAAAGGTTGCGCACTATTATCATGCTCTACAATTTTACAGTCCTGTCCCCACAACCTTATTCATGGTGTGGTTCCCCAGACCTGTCCTTGCTGTTGCTGCTTTATTGCAATTGTATTTTAGAAGTCTCTTTTCCATGTAGAACCTGCGCGTTACCTCTGGTTCACAAGCTGTAGTTAGCCATGTTAGTCTGAAGTCATTCAGAAAAAGCAAGAGATGCACCTTATAGACTAATTCTGATTCAGTGAGTCTTCTCAGATACTTCGCTACTCTGCCTGACGCAGCTCAGGCCCCAAGAAGTTCTGTAAAACTAATGACTCCGATGTTATTCAAGTAAGAAATGCAAAAGCTGCTTTTCTCTTGCTAAATGGGCAGAATGAGTTGCTGCCACTCTTTGGTGTCTGTGGCTGGCCCTTGCAGTGAGCTCAGTCTGTATAGAGAATAGCCTAATTTCTGACATACCTTACTGCCAAACAGTTTTTTCTGTTAAGCTACTGCAGATGTATTTCCTGATTGTGCAAGGCCCTCCTAGACTTTATTCAGACAAAACTGGCACTGATATCACTGAGCAGGGGCTGAGGGTGGAAAACAAGGCAGCTCCAGTGCACTTTCTAAATGAAATTCACTCTCTGATGGGTGAGGTTCATTTAGAAAGGCTCCTGCTCCCCTTTAAAATTGTCTGCACTGAAGTAGCAATCCTATCCCAAGCATTAACAATGATGATCCAGACCTAGATCTTGTATAGTGTTTCCCATGAATGGGTCTCAAAACGCTTTACAGAAAGGAGGTTGATAGCATTGCCCCTTGGACAAACATGATGTCATAGGGGACCAAAGGACATTCAGTGAGCTATGACACAGCCAAACCCGAATCCTGATCTCCTGAGTTCCAGTCCAGAGTTGTGCCATTAGGAGACTCTTTCCCCCATGACCGTCAGTGAAGGGCTCACATTACATACATTTTAGCTGGCCACAAAGCTGGGGAATTCCACCGGTGGCACTGGACAGCCTCCCTCTTTGCACTGGCACTTGCTGGCTTGCGGTTTGATCCTTTGTTCTGCGTTTGAATCCTCCTCAGCTTTGCACTATCTAATGCTGAACCCACCTTTTTCCCTTGCAGGACAGCCAAAGGCCTCTCCTACCGTCCACCTCTTCCCTCCCTCCTCGGAACAGGTCAGCAGCAAGAGCAAGGCCACGCTGGTGTGTCTGATGGACAGCTTTTACCCCAGCTCAGTCCAGGTCACCTGGAAAGCTGATGGCACAACCATGTCCAGTGGAGTGGAGACCACCAAACCATCCAAACAGAGCGACAACAAGTACATGGCCAGCAGCTACCTGTCGCTGAGCGCCTCCGACTGGAAGAGCCACGAGACCTACACCTGTCAGGTGACGCACGACGGGAAGAGCATCGAGAAGACCCTGAAGAGATCGGAGTGCTCTTAACCCGCAGCCCCGGAGGGCTCGGCTGGCTCCTGTCCCAGTCAGTAGAGAGCTGGGATCCCTGAGGAGTTGGGATCCTTCTGTAGTATCTCCCTAATGTTGATTTCCAGCAACTGTATTTCTTATTTCATGTGGAGATCTTAGCCAATCCCTGTCATTGTTCCCATATATCCATCCCCTATCCTCACCTCTCTGCATTCCCTGCACATGCCATTCCTGTTTTAGTCTCTCATGCAGCCTTGATATATTAATAAATCAGAAACATTCAACTCTCACTGTGTCTGTATACATTTCCCCACCACTTCCCATGCTTATATAAACTATTTTTTCATGTCCTTCCAATTAATGATGGACATTATTAGCCATTGGGTTTTCTTGTCTTTGCCTTTTGCCAAATACTGGAATTATTTCTCCCAGTGTCACTAAATCTTACAAGTTGGCTGAGAACATTTTAGGAGCCTGTTGGCAGCATGCCTTTGTTTTTAACAGGTAAGAGGTGGATCCTCACTATGGGGGAACTGGACATAGCTGTATCAACCTGCTGAAGCTCTTACCTGTGTGTTTTGCCTAACTGAGAAACACACCCAAGTGCAGCACTTGGGAGAAGGAATGGGAGGTTACACAGTTCCTAATGACCGCGGAGACTGGAACTGCCTTCTCGGAAATACTTGGTCTGAGCTACTTGCTTGCTGGCACACAGACTAGGGGCCATACTGAGGTCACAGTTACCCTGCATTTACAGGGGTGAAGCAGCCCTTCTTTCATGTGTTGTCTTAGTGCTCTGGCCAGTTCTTTGCACAAGAGAGACTATGTTCCCTTCCAGTGCAGCCTGACCTCCCCGTCCATGGAGCCATATGAACACAAACAGCCCCCTTACACCTATCACCCACCTATTTCATTGAGAACTGCTTCTTGCTGGCATCCAGTGATACCCACCAGCATCAAGCTACAATAAAGACCCAGAAATGAGCCCTTATCTAAATCCAGGCAGCCATGCACTCTCCTTGGCATGTAGATGGTTGCCTGTTATCTTCCCAATAACAACTAACTCTTCATTTATTACGTACAAGGAATTTGTAGCAGAGCACCTCAACCTGTGATCTGTGGGCCAACTTGTCTCGGTCCACAAGCCTTCTCCCATAGCCAACTATCTCAGCAGGGCACCCTTCTTCTAAATAAAAGAAGAAATGAATTTAAACTTTTCTACATAGGCCTGGTGAATACATTCAAGGACACATTAAAGATAAGAATGGCATTTCCCAATAAGATTGTAGTCTCTGCAGTCTCCAAACATCAGGAATCCATCCATCCCCACAATATCCCAACCAGAATAAATCACTTCTCACCCCCAGTTCCTTCCACTGTATTACCTACATCCTATAGGGTCATCCGTGTGCCTAGACCCTGCCACCCACCAGAAGCCCCACTCAGGTCTACACCACCCCACACACAGATTCTGGGAGTCAGCTGATCCATTCAGATTGCAGGTTTAGGGTTCAGCCTACACAGGTCAGCTTGCAAGTTCAGGGCTCTAGTTTCTCTGCATCCAAATATTTCCCAGTGTTGCCATGCTCTGAGGCTTGCCCATAGGCCTCCCCATTCCATATAAAAAACCTTGTTTGCTCCTCCTCAGCTGGCATTTCACTCTGACTGCCCCATGATTGTACTGGTGAGCCCATTCTATTGCTTTGCACAACATGAATATATGGATGGTGAATCACGTCTATTATTTTTTATTCTTAATGTGGGATGGGACTTGCAAGGATCTTGAGAGCATTGGCTGCTTGGATTCCACTGATTTTTTTCAAAGGACTTTGGACATACCTAACCATTTTCAAAAACATTACCCTCCATGTTTTTATTCTTTGCTCCTAACGGCCATTGGCTTGGCCCTGATGTTACCATGGGATGACCAAATGACAGCCCCCATACTGCTCAGATGTCTCCTGAGCAGGTGGGTAAATTAAATTCAGTGCAGAGGCAGCATAAGTGCAAGGCAATGGATCCTGCCCAATACACTTTTAAAATGCTCTGGCCTTCTTTTACTGGGACAGGTGTGCACATTGTCCATAACTAATGCACACTGAGGAATGAGGCAAAGACCCTGTTGGGCAAAGGCTTTTTGCCTATCTTGGATCAAGTTAAACACTGAGGAGACTTACTGCTCTCTGAGTCAGTGTTACAAGAAGGGGTCAGTGACCAGGGAACCAGATGCAGCAGGCCTGGCATCGGCCACTGCCCCTGATGCCCAAAGCACGAGGTTTGTGATGGTTACACCTCTGCCCTGAGCAAATGGACAAGCTCCACTTGTCAGTGTGCAGTTGTGAGGCACCTGCTCAAGGTGGTGAGTGCTTGTAACCAGTGTAAAGCACTGCTCGGAAACAGGTAAAATTCACCCCGTCCATTAGACTTGCAGATTGTCTGTGTGCTGCACACATGCCATCAGTTATGCCCAGTGAGACTGAAAGGCTGCATGAGCACGAGGTAAATTTCTCCCTGCTGTTTCATATTCTTCTCTCAGTTGGGAACTGGCAAAGACCTCTGCCCCTGCAAATGGAAAAGTGTCATCCTAGAGCCCCAAAGTCAGGTAATAAAAGCCTACGTGATGCCTGTGAAAGAGCAGGGTATTTAGATCTGAGCCCTTGTACGCAGTTCAGCCTCCTACCCACTAGCCCAGTCCTGAGGATGACAAAGTCCCAAGTTCC
>NW_005841997.1:87935-96958 GCF_000455745.1 Alligator sinensis
CTGCTGACTGGGCCCAGGGGATGCTTTGTCAGTGCTCGGGGCAGGGAGCATCCAGGCCTGGCCTGCTGTGCCCAGGTAACTCAATTACGAACTACCCACACACCACTGAACTTGTGTGCGCTTCACCTGTGGCATCAATCAGGACACTATCCAGCCCTCTCAACAACACCTGATCTTCGGCTTAAGCTCTTGCCCCCTAATAAATAAATTGACCTCTTACAATTCGCAGCTGGGACAGGACAGGACAGTGGCTCTTAAGGGAAGTGCCTGTTTATAGTGGGGAGATGGTCCAGTGCTCAGGCTTAATTCATAAAGAAACAGCTGAGCCAAGCCAAGCTCACATCCTGCCTGTTTACTGGGGATGGTTTTGCTGGCTGGCTTCTCGCATGTCCAGGCCTCGCTGGGCTCCAGGCAGCAGAGATGCTCTGCTAATCTGAAAGAGAAGGTGGGGAGAGCACAGGAGTTGTGGGCATGTCATGTCAGCTGTGCTCTCCTGACAGAGCTTGAGAGTGAGCACTGAAAGGGAGTGGGAAATGCATATTCAATGGCTCTCCAGGATGGCAGCAGGCTAATTCCTAAATGCTGCTGGCAGACCACCTGGAGGAAGATGTTCCCATCTCCTGCATACTGGATGCTGACTGAACAGACATGCTGCATATTAATATCACCACTGCATTTTTTTTGGCACCTACAGAGTCTACGGCATATTCTGAAATGGACCATCGGGATGATAATCGAGCACCAACAGTCCTGACCATCCTGATGGGCTCTTGGCTTCCAGAGTGACTTGCCAGCCTCACCGGCATCAGATCCAGTGCCAGGGCCCAGATGGAGTATGACTGGCGTCATAGCACATGGGCCTTGGGCAGCAACTAACTGCTCCACCGAGGACCCGACTCAGCTCCATTGAGATCTCCACCCTGGAGACGTCCCTCCTCTGCCACACAGTTCACCCTAATGGGAACACAAGGCATCACAACGCACCTCCTGACAGGCAGTCTGTTCCTGGTGACTTTGAGAGACCACTTTGTCCTCCTTGACTTGCTGACACTGCAGTTCAGGTAAGACAGGCCACTGAATGGGGGGAGGCCTAAGCTTTTCAATGTCATGGGCACTGCAAATGGAACATTTTCTCCAGGCAGCTAGGGAAACACATTAGTTTGATTAAACTCTTTGCACACACTGCTTCTGGCATGCTAGATCGGGCTCTTTGTCTTTGATGACATATTTGGTGGGTTTGGGAGATTATGTTTACCTGACATGTCTTTAATAAGACATATTAATATTTCCAGAGGGATGAGCTGTGGTGGTTAATAAGGTTAATTTTCATCTACATTAAATGCAGTATTGAATGCTTTCTATATTGACAGCCACTGAGCCTCATCCTAGTCTGGCTACATCCACTAGACATCCACTGGGTTGAGTTTGGTCTAGCATGGTGCTGCTCTCAATGGGGAGAGACTCAGCCCCCCAGAGACAGCTATCACCTACCAGTCCCAGCAGAGGCCTAACTGAGACACAGGCAGTAAAGGACCGTACAGGCAGACTGGCTCGGCTACACAGCGCAGCGTGCCCGTGACTCCAGCCATACAAGCATATGTAGGCACCTGGCATGGCAGGGAGGCCCACAGGCTGTGTGTGCGCAGGGGATACAATGGTGGCGGTTCTCCATGTGGGAACAGCTGCAAGGCTGCTGCGTCCTGCTGTATTCATCAATGACCTCTACTCCTGGAGCATGGGAGCAGCTCACGCAGGTGGAGGTAGGTGAGTATTGTCACTATGGTACAATTGTGGAGCAGAGGCAGAGTGAATTTATACCACTAGCACATGGTCACTAAGGAAATCTGTGGAAGACACAAGAATTAACTCAGGTCTCAGTCTAGTGCCTTAAATGTGGGACCGGCGTCTTCTCTCTTACACTGAATGTGTGCTAAGGCCACCAGCAAGCCCTGGATGTCTTCTCCCAAGGAACGATCCCTTGTTTCACTCCCAAGTGGATCATTAGTCTGCCTCTTCTCCTGTGAGCTTCTCCACAAGGATCGGCAGACGACACCCTGGCGCAAGACACTAGAAACTACCCTGATCCAGGTTTCGACACATGCATGCTGTGGCAGTGGCCACTGCAGTGCCCCCTTGCTGCTATGAAGCCAGGACTGGTTTTTGTACAGCCGTGTGTCACTGTGGGCTACCTTCGGAGGAGGAACCCGGCTGACCGTCCTCGGTGAGTCCCTGAATTACTCTCAGCCATTCCTTCTCTACCGCCTAACTGTGAGCTGTTGATGATATTTTTCTGTGTTTCTCTCTCTTCTCTCTGGCCTTGGCTCTCCTCTGCCTTCATGTGCAAATCTTAACACTGGACTGTAAAAAAATGTTTGACCCTTGGGAAGTTAGAGCAGGATGTTCATAGGGCATGCTGGATTTTCTGTTCACATGCAATAATTTCTGGAATTTGTCCACGAAATGAATCCTGATTCAGTCACCAGGACTCAATTTTAAGGACCTAAAATGAGACCCTGAATATTTTCCCCTAGATGTTCTTGTCAAGTAGTAGACATTTCCCAGTGGCACCAGGATTTGCTTAGTACCTGAGACAACTCAAGAGCCACTTTCTCAGTTGCTGTAAAGAGACAGGGCTCCATCATCATCCCTGAAATCTCATCCAAGCCTCCTATTAGATGGGGGCATAATCCCTGCCAATCTAATTCAATAACAAGCATAATCCAGCCGTAGTCACTTTACGTGAAATTTGTCATGGGTCATTTGAAGGAAGGCTCGTGAATTAGTTTTTCTCAGCAAATGCACCTTTCTTTCTGTTGAAAGTTTTGAGGGAAACAAAAACAATCTTGTAATCTCAATGTTCAGCAGAAAGTTTTCTACACTAAATGCTGACTTTCCCCTGTAACAAAAATCATATTCTCAACTGATAAAAATGTATCCTGACAATTTGAGGGAGTAAAAAGGGGGTGAGGGTGGAAATCATGTTTGTGTTGTCTATTTATTTCAGGGAGGCAGTAGATAGATATATGGACCAAAAAATATCAAGAAAGGCAAATTTTCTCAGTGCAAATATCCTCTTGGCTGAATACAAAATTTTCAAATGAAAAGACATGAAAGGGAAAGACTGTTTTGCAATCTGGCCTCTTTATACCTGTTCATAAGATTTGATTCCCTTTAGAAAACAGGGGGTCTGTTCTTCAGGGGCTTCATCCATGTAGGTCTCCTGGTGACAGTAGGGTGACTCTGACTTTAGACTTTCTCTTAACACTGTAACTGTCCTGAACGGTGTCCTTCTTGACATTAATCCATCCCAGACTATGTTGAAGGACTGTAGATGCCAGGGAGTTCAGCTGTGCAGTACAGCCCAGACCTGATCTTTTGAGAGTGCTGAGGAATTCCCCGCACCTTGGAAATACTGAGCGTCTTGGTCAGGGCTAGGGTAGGGGCAATCTGCGGAAAGACTCAGCAGGGAAGAGGCTGCAGTAATTGTGCTGCTGAAGTGTGGGGTCCCAGGCAGCGGGTCCTGGCCAGCCAGTCTGCACACGCTGAATGACTCCGCTGCGGGTCTGAGAAGCTCAGAGCAGGGGGAAGGGGTGGGAGATGAACTATTCAGCCACAGAAATAAGAAGCGGGGCATTGTAGAAGTTGATTCCTTCACCGGGTCATAGTTGCTAGAGTTAACGGTTAGCAAAAAGTCTCAGAGAAGTTACTTAACAATGCTAATGCTTCAGTAAAATATTACCCACCTCATAAAATCGGTAATTTATCCTCGGTAGGGATTTTCATAGGAAGGCTCATAAAGCTGACTGTTACATTTCTATAGAAACACTGCTTTTTTTCCCACAAAAGCTTATAAATATCTAGAAACTGATGTCCCCTCCTATCCCCTCCATTCCCCACAATTGCAGTGAATGTAATATTCTATTTAAAAAACAGGTTCCCCACATCTCTGTGATACCACTGACATTGCTTCAGGGCCCTGAGTGCGTTCTTGAAACTCCAAAAGTTCAACCTGGGCTTTAAGCCACTTTCCCAAATGAATGGCCCTAATATTGTCTAATCCAGACAGGCTGAAGATTCCTTGCAGGCTCTAAACAGAGATGCAGGCAGAACAAGCTCCCGCTGCCCTTTGGTTTGTGAGTGTCTCTCACTGGGAGTTCAGTGCACACGGGCAACGAACTAAATTTTGGCTCAATTTACTGGGATTGTTTTTTCCCTTAAGGGTAACACTGTACTTCTCACAGCCTCCAGCTCTCGGAGGGTGCATGGCATTAGTAATGCCATGGGAAATACAGAATCAAGCATGTAGTGATTAAGAAAGGGAGAAAGGAGGGGAATAGGGGAGAGAGACATAAAAGGAGGAGAGAGCTGAGGGTGCAGGGTTAAATCTGGGAACATGTTCCCTGATCCTGCCAATCCTCCGCAGTCTTTACCAAGGCAAGCTTTCCTCTGAAGTCACTGAGCAGAAACTGAGGTTGTGGTTAGAGAAGTCAGTTCCTCTTTCATGCATCCATGTGGAAAGGGTTAATTGTGAAATGATCTGTAGACACATCTCATCCTGCTCACCTTTTGGCCAAGGTCAAAAAGGAGGCCCAGGCTACAGGCGGAAACAGCACCTGATTGCCCTGATGCCCTGCAAGCCCCCGTCTCACAGCTCGGTCCCAGTCCAGAGCGGTACCCAGGAGCATCTGCAGCCTCCTCATGATAACCTGCCATTGTACAAGATTGTCTTGGTCCCAGACTGTGATTAATGGCGCTGGATGCACCACACGGATCAGAAATAGATCCAGCTCTGCTCAGGCTCCTTCTCGTGCGGTCTGGTAACTTGTTCTGTTTCTCAATCCGCTTTAGCATTGCACTTTATCTAACGCTGAACCCCCTTGTTCCCTTGCAGGACAGCCAAAGGCCTCTCCTACCGTCCACCTCTTCCCTCCCTCCTCGGAACAGGTCAACAGCAAGAGCCAGGCCACGCTGGTGTGTCTGATGGACGGCTTTTACCCCGGCTCGGTCCAGGTCACCTGGAAAGCTGATGGCACCACCATGTCCAGCGGAGTGGAGACCACCACGCCGTCCAAACAGAGCGACAACAAGTACATGGCCAGCAGCTACCTGTCGCTGAGCGCCTCCGCCTGGAAGAGCCACGAGACCTACACCTGTCAGGTGACGCACGACGGGAAGAGCATCGAGAAGACCCTGAAGAGATCGGAGTGCTCTTAACCCGCAGCCCCGGAGGGCTCGGCTGGCTCCTGTCCCAGTCAGTAGAGAGCTGGGATCCCTGAGGAGTTGGGATCCTTCTGTAGTATCTCCTTAATGTTGATTTCCAGCAATTGTATTTCTACTTTCTATGGAAGTCAGTCCCTTTGATGCCTGCCATTCTTCTCACG
This sequence comes from Alligator sinensis, assembly GCF_000455745.1. NCBI lineage: Eukaryota > Metazoa > Chordata > Crocodylia > Alligatoridae > Alligator > Alligator sinensis. The sequence continues at coordinate 93,317 of NW_005841997.1, forward strand.
TATCCTTCTCCCACCCTCCCCTCTCTGAATTCCCTGCACCTGTTGCTCCTGCTTTGATCTCGGATGCAGCCTTGTTACTATATTAATAAAACCAGAAACAGTTTAACTCTCACTGTGTCTGTATGAATATCTCTGCCTCTTGCAAACTTTTATAAGAATTCTCCAAGTTTCCATGTTCCTACAATAAAAGATGGAAACTGATTAGCCAGGCTCCTGCCTGTTTTCGAAGTGCCAAATGTCAAACAGATTACCACCGAGTTTTGGTTTCACGGATTCTTTCCAGGCATAGATGCAGTCTAGGAGCCTGTGGGGAACACCAGATCCACATTTGCAAACCAGGAACCAGATCCTCAGCTGGGGGAATGAACTATAACTCTCCTGAGGTCTTTGCCCATCAGCTGACAGGATCTTGTCTTGTCCCAAACAGCCCTGGGTTTCCCTCTGGGGAAGCAGCTGTCATTAGGTGGGAGGAGCGTGTAATGGAGTTGCTCACCATGAGATCTGGAGTCCAGGTCCGTGTGTCCCAAGCCACACGGCACATCTCAGCAGAAACCTTGCTCACCCAACGCAAGAGGGAATATTTCATAACTGATTCCCACAGACCTGAAAAGCCTAGAGATACCCGGTACAGCTAAAAGGGGAGACCAACATGCAGTTTTAGCCCTAACAATGCTCCTAAGAAGCATGAGTCTATGGGCCTATGAAAAAAGAGACTAATGCACAGCCCTGTGGCCCTTGGCTTGGGAGGTGTCACTGCTTTTGCTGCAGGATCAGCCAACAAGACAGGACAGTCTTGCTGAACAAAAATTGTTGGGGTCGCCCGCACCACTTCCTTAGGGCCCAACCCCAGCAGCCCCCACACACAAGGGGAAGGTGTTCAGCCAGCAGTGGGACTCCTGGGAGAGGGCGTCCCCGTGGGCACGCAGGTCACATGAAGCCAGGAGCCATGTACAGTGCAGGGTGTCAGCACTGCACAGGCCTTGGGCAGGAGCCCGGAGTTGCACCCAGAAAGAAAAAAGCACCAGGGAGGCAGGAATTCAAGTCAAGCCCGTTTATCGGGGTGGCACTGGGCCATCCCGCTTCAGGAAACCAGTGGCTGACATCAGACGTAGTTCCCTTGTCCTAGTTCAACACCCAGATCTAGCCCAGGCCCTGATGTTTCCTCCATGACTTGTTCCCAGTTTGTTCCCTGATCCCTGAGCCAGTCTTGTTGGCAGTCAGGACAGCAGGCAGGAGGGAGGGGGAGTTTGCAGCCTCTCTCATTTCTACTCTGTGAGCTAACACTGAGCCAGTCACTGCAGACCTAGGCCACGGCCCCAAATGGCTTTGGAGCACGTTACTTCTGGGGCAAAGTCATTCAATTCTAGTTTGTGCCTCAACACAATGTTGGGGGCAAAGGGGAGGGTTGTCCTGCCCCAGGAGCAGCCCTAGGAAAGCAGGATCTCAGACCGGCACAGACACTGAGGGAACCCTCATGTGTTGAAAGAGCGGCTTTCTCCAGATTTGGGGCCTTAGTGATGCTGAATCCAAACATTTCCTAGGGTGTGCGCCATGAAACAAGGCTTCCCAATAGGAACACCATTCCCAGCACAGCATCCACCTAAGCACTGAGGCTTGGCTGCCATTTGAAAGCTAATCAGCTCCCAGGAGGACTTGTGTTGCTCATCCCCAGTACAGCCTCATGATGCTGAACCCCATAGAGCCGAGAAGGGGAAGTTGATGGCAAGAGGGTGTTACAGTCGGGTTCCTCAGTTTCTTATATGGTAATAATGAATAATCTGGCTCACACTGTGCGGATTGTGAAACCTGGGGCATGTTATAAACAGGGCTCGTTGTCCTAAGCTTGTGCTGTCCGTTGAATCTGTGCACGAGGGGGAGGGGTAAATAAGAGAAACTGGGAGCTTCAACGCCAGGCACATAAGGTGCCCAACCCCAATCAATAGCTTTGTATACAATGGTTTGGACAGGGATGCTCCTGCCCTAGGCAGGAGGTTGGACGTGTGCGTGTACGTGTGCGTGTGTTAGCGCATGTCTGGATGTTGGCTCTGGATGTCAATGCCCTTCCACAAGGGTCTGATCCTGCACCACTGGGCTCATGGGGCCTTCCCAGGACTTCAGTCGGAGCAGGAACCAACCCAAAAAACACAGCACCCGAGCCTGGGCTCCAATTACTGGCCCCAATTTTGAAATTCCTTGCTAGAATTCATTTGTTGGCCCTGCTGAGATGAGAAACCCCAGAAGCTCGTAAGACAAGTTCCTATTTATGCTCAGGGAGATGGTCCAGTGCTCAGGCTTCATCTATAAGCAAGCAGCTGAGCCTGGAGAGAGCTCACAGCCTAGATCATTATGGGGGATGCCTTTGCTGGCAGCTTTCTTACAAGTCCATGCTTTGCTGGGAATCAGGCAACAGAGCTGCTTCCCTGAGCTGCAGAAGACAGAATAGCACAGTAGTGGTGGGCCTGGCATGCAGCTCTGCTCAGGCAAACAGCTCTGGGTCAAGTCTTGGAAAGAGCTGGGAAATAGGACATATTCAGTGGCTGTGCTGGATGGCAGGGGCTAATCTCTGAATGCTGCTGGCAGAGCCCCTGGAGGTCTTCCGCATTCTGGATGCTGGCAGAGCAGATATGCCACATCATGGTATCTCTGCAACATATTCATTGCTGCCACCTGGGGTTGCAGCATTTCTTGATACAGACGACCTGTGTGATGGACAAGCAAGGCACCAAGAGTTCAAGACTCTGGATGTGCTCTTCGTTTCTGGAGTACCTGTAGCCTCACCTGCAAGACACTCCTCCACCAAGGCACAGACACAGTGTGACAGCGTATCCGGTCATGGACCATAGACCATGGACACTGATGAACTGTTCCACTGAGAACCTAACGTTGAGTCCTACACTGCAGGGGTCAAGTTCATGCGAATATGGGACGCCATGATGCAACTTCTACCGGGTGCACTGTGACCCTGAGGAACCACCACCTCCCTGAGCCTCTGCTGCTCCGGCTCAGGTAAAATAAGGGAGTGAGCGAGGGCCAGCCTAAGCTTGCCATGCCACAGCAACACATTGTCTGGATCACTTCCAATCTGGACATGAGCAGCCTTTGGTTTGCCAGACATGGCTCTTTGCTAACATTTGTTACTGAACATGACATCATTTTTACATTGCATATGTCTTTTACTGAGCTTAGCATTTCCAGAGGCGCGGGCTTTGGGGGTGTAGAAATATGGCTTTCAGCTACATTGAACAGGCTATTGAATGCGGTCAGTTGTGACATAGGACAGGCAACTCTTCCTGCGGTGATTCCACCAGAATTACATAGCGGTGTATTTAATCTAGCATGTTCACAATCTCACTGGGTACCAAAACTCAGATTCCCTAAAACTGCCACCCACCACCCCAGGCCGGGTGTAGCTGAGCAACAAGCAGTGGTGAACCACCATGCAGACAGCCCAGCTGGACCCACTACCCACCACCATTGGGTCTGGTTCTCCATGAGCTTCATCTACTGTAGCACATGCAAGTCACGCATGTGTTGAGGATGCAAAAACAGTGGGACTCCATGCAGACGTTGCTGCAGAGCACACAGCTCTCCACGTCCTTCTGCGGCCCCTATCCTTGGAGGACCTGAGCAGCTGACCAGCCC
>NW_005841997.1:100312-127309 GCF_000455745.1 Alligator sinensis
CTGGAAGAGCCACGAGACCTACACCTGTCAGGTGACGCACGACGGGAAGAGCATCGAGAAGACCCTGAAGAGATCGGAGTGCTCTTAACCCGCAGCCCCGGAGGGCTCGGCTGGCTCCTGTCCCAGTCAGTAGAGAGCTGGGATCCCTGAGGAGTTGGGATCCTTCTGTAGTATCTCCTTAATGTTGATTTCCAGCAACTGTATTTCTACTTTCTATGGAAGTCAGTCCCTTTGATGCCTGCCATTCTTCTCACGTATCCTTCTCCCACCCTCCCCTCTCTGAATTCCCTGCACCTGTTGCTCCTGCTTTGATCTCGGATGCAGCCTTGTTACTATATTAATAAAACCAGAAACAGTTTAACTCTCACTGTGTCTGTATGAATATCTCTGCCTCTTGCAAACTTTTATAAGAATTCTCCAAGTTTCCATGTTCCTACAATAAAAGATGGAAACTGATTAGCCAGGCTCCTGCCTGTTTTCGAAGTGCCAAATGTCAAACAGATTACCACCGAGTTTTGGTTTCACGGATTCTTTCCAGGCATAGATGCAGTCTAGGAGCCTGTGGGGAACACCAGATCCACATTTGCAAACCAGGAACCAGATCCTCAGCTGGGGGAATGAACTATAACTCTCCTGAGGTCTTTGCCCATCAGCTGACAGGATCTTGTCTTGTCCCAAACAGCCCTGGGTTTCCCTCTGGGGAAGCAGCTGTCATTAGGTGGGAGGAGCGTGTAATGGAGTTGCTCACCATGAGATCTGGAGTCCAGGTCCGTGTGTCCCAAGCCACACGGCACATCTCAGCAGAAACCTTGCTCACCCAACGCAAGAGGGAATATTTCATAACTGATTCCCACAGACCTGAAAAGCCTAGAGATACCCGGTACAGCTAAAAGGGGAGACCAACATGCAGTTTTAGCCCTAACAATGCTCCTAAGAAGCATGAGTCTATGGGCCTATGAAAAAAGAGACTAATGCACAGCCCTGTGGCCCTTGGCTTGGGAGGTGTCACTGCTTTTGCTGCAGGATCAGCCAACAAGACAGGACAGTCTTGCTGAACAAAAATTGTTGGGGTCGCCCGCACCACTTCCTTAGGGCCCAACCCCAGCAGCCCCCACACACAAGGGGAAGGTGTTCAGCCAGCAGTGGGACTCCTGGGAGAGGGCGTCCCCGTGGGCACGCAGGTCACATGAAGCCAGGAGCCATGTACAGTGCAGGGTGTCAGCACTGCACAGGCCTTGGGCAGGAGCCCGGAGTTGCACCCAGAAAGAAAAAAGCACCAGGGAGGCAGGAATTCAAGTCAAGCCCGTTTATCGGGGTGGCACTGGGCCATCCCGCTTCAGGAAACCAGTGGCTGACATCAGACGTAGTTCCCTTGTCCTAGTTCAACACCCAGATCTAGCCCAGGCCCTGATGTTTCCTCCATGACTTGTTCCCAGTTTGTTCCCTGATCCCTGAGCCAGTCTTGTTGGCAGTCAGGACAGCAGGCAGGAGGGAGGGGGAGTTTGCAGCCTCTCTCATTTCTACTCTGTGAGCTAACACTGAGCCAGTCACTGCAGACCTAGGCCACGGCCCCAAATGGCTTTGGAGCACGTTACTTCTGGGGCAAAGTCATTCAATTCTAGTTTGTGCCTCAACACAATGTTGGGGGCAAAGGGGAGGGTTGTCCTGCCCCAGGAGCAGCCCTAGGAAAGCAGGATCTCAGACCGGCACAGACACTGAGGGAACCCTCATGTGTTGAAAGAGCGGCTTTCTCCAGATTTGGGGCCTTAGTGATGCTGAATCCAAACATTTCCTAGGGTGTGCGCCATGAAACAAGGCTTCCCAATAGGAACACCATTCCCAGCACAGCATCCACCTAAGCACTGAGGCTTGGCTGCCATTTGAAAGCTAATCAGCTCCCAGGAGGACTTGTGTTGCTCATCCCCAGTACAGCCTCATGATGCTGAACCCCATAGAGCCGAGAAGGGGAAGTTGATGGCAAGAGGGTGTTACAGTCGGGTTCCTCAGTTTCTTATATGGTAATAATGAATAATCTGGCTCACACTGTGCGGATTGTGAAACCTGGGGCATGTTATAAACAGGGCTCGTTGTCCTAAGCTTGTGCTGTCCGTTGAATCTGTGCACGAGGGGGAGGGGTAAATAAGAGAAACTGGGAGCTTCAACGCCAGGCACATAAGGTGCCCAACCCCAATCAATAGCTTTGTATACAATGGTTTGGACAGGGATGCTCCTGCCCTAGGCAGGAGGTTGGACGTGTGCGTGTACGTGTGCGTGTGTTAGCGCATGTCTGGATGTTGGCTCTGGATGTCAATGCCCTTCCACAAGGGTCTGATCCTGCACCACTGGGCTCATGGGGCCTTCCCAGGACTTCAGTCGGAGCAGGAACCAACCCAAAAAACACAGCACCCGAGCCTGGGCTCCAATTACTGGCCCCAATTTTGAAATTCCTTGCTAGAATTCATTTGTTGGCCCTGCTGAGATGAGAAACCCCAGAAGCTCGTAAGACAAGTTCCTATTTATGCTCAGGGAGATGGTCCAGTGCTCAGGCTTCATCTATAAGCAAGCAGCTGAGCCTGGAGAGAGCTCACAGCCTAGATCATTATGGGGGATGCCTTTGCTGGCAGCTTTCTTACAAGTCCATGCTTTGCTGGGACTCAGGCAACAGAGCTGCTTCCCTGAGCTGCAGAAGACAGAATAGCACAGTAGTGGTGGGCCTGGCATGCAGCTCTGCTCAGGCAAACAGCTCTGGGTCAAGTCTTGGAAAGAGCTGGGAAATAGGACATATTCAGTGGCTGTGCTGGATGGCAGGGGCTAATCTCTGAATGCTGCTGGCAGAGCCCCTGGAGGTCTTCCGCATTCTGGATGCTGGCAGAGCAGATATGCCACATCATGGTATCTCTGCAACATATTCATTGCTGCCACCTGGGGTTGCAGCATTTCTTGATACAGACGACCTGTGTGATGGACAAGCAAGGCACCAAGAGTTCAAGACTCTGGATGTGCTCTTCGTTTCTGGAGTACCTGTAGCCTCACCTGCAAGACACTCCTCCACCAAGGCACAGACACAGTGTGACAGCGTATCCGGTCATGGACCATAGACCATGGACACTGATGAACTGTTCCACTGAGAACCTAACGTTGAGTCCTACACTGCAGGGGTCAAGTTCATGCGAATATGGGACGCCATGATGCAACTTCTACCGGGTGCACTGTGACCCTGAGGAACCACCACCTCCCTGAGCCTCTGCTGCTCCGGCTCAGGTAAAATAAGGGAGTGAGCGAGGGCCAGCCTAAGCTTGCCATGCCACAGCAACACATTGTCTGGATCACTTCCAATCTGGACATGAGCAGCCTTTGGTTTGCCAGACATGGCTCTTTGCTAACATTTGTTACTGAACATGACATCATTTTTACATTGCATATGTCTTTTACTGAGCTTAGCATTTCCAGAGGCGCGGGCTTTGGGGGTGTAGAAATATGGCTTTCAGCTACATTGAACAGGCTATTGAATGCGGTCAGTTGTGACATAGGACAGGCAACTCTTCCTGCGGTGATTCCACCAGAATTACATAGCGGTGTATTTAATCTAGCATGTTCACAATCTCACTGGGTACCAAAACTCAGATTCCCTAAAACTGCCACCCACCACCCCAGGCCGGGTGTAGCTGAGCAACAAGCAGTGGTGAACCACCATGCAGACAGCCCAGCTGGACCCACTACCCACCACCATTGGGTCTGGTTCTCCATGAGCTTCATCTACTGTAGCACATGCAAGTCACGCATGTGTTGAGGATGCAAAAACAGTGGGACTCCATGCAGACGTTGCTGCAGAGCACACAGCTCTCCACGTCCTTCTGCGGCCCCTATCCTTGGAGGACCTGAGCAGCTGACCAGCCACTCCTACGAGGAATTTCTCTACAACAACCAACTGCTGCCCTCGGAGGAGACACTGGAAGCTACCGCGCTCCAGCTTTCTCCTCGTGCATGCAGTGGCAGTGCCCTCTCCTGCCATCCAGCTGTGACTGGTTTTTGTACAGCCACGGTTCACTGTGGTATGTCTTCGGAGGAGGAACCCAGCTGACCGTCCTGTCACTGTGGGGTGTCTTCGGAGGAGGAACCCAGCTGACCGTCCTCGGTAAGTCACTGAATTACTCTCGGCCATTCCTTCTCCATCACCTTACTGTGAGATTTTTATGCTATTTTTCCTGTGTTTCTCTGTCTTCACTCTGGGCTTGCATCTCTTTTCCCCTCATATATAGCTCTTAACATGGTAGTGTGAAAAATGTTTGATCGCTGGATGGTCAGAGCAGGGTACTCACGGGCCAGGATGGATTTTATTTTTGAGGGGACGCAGAATAATTTCTTGAATTCTTCCATGACGTTGATCCTGATTCTTTCCCCATATCCTCATTATAAGAACCCAGCATTAGACCCTGAATGAGAATATAGTTTCCAGTAGTGCCACATTTTGTGCTACTCAGAGCACTCAAGAGCTAGATTCTCAGTCACCGGGGGAAGTGAGGGGGCTTCATTGTCTTCTCCCAAGCTGCCCCAAATCTCATCCAAATCTCCTATACTGTGGGAGCATGCTCCCTGCAGATGTACTTGGACACAAAGCATAATCCATCCTTGGTGACTTCAAATCTGATTTCTCAGAGATAGTGTGAAAAGACCCTTAACTGAGAGCTTGTCCTAATATTTCTCTCCAAAATTATTGGTAACGTCCATAATTTTGCAGAAAAATACTGCCAAAAATGTTGGCTTGCCCTATAAACAAAACCCTATTCTCTATTGATCATGAGCACACTGATAGCCAAATTTCAAGCAGGTAAAATGTCAGGATTTTTGGAAACTTTTAACCGAAGCTTGTCCTTTGGACTTTATTACCAGAACTAACACTTCCATGACAAGCTGACCCCTTATCTGACAATTGCATTTAGCTGAATACCAAATCTTCCGTGAACAGGGATTAAAGGGAAAACAGGATTTGAAATAATTCTTATATGACTAAGTAATAATTATGTTTTTCCAGTTAAAATCCAGAGCTCGGTTCTCCTGTGGTGTAAACAGGTGGAGCTCTCATGACAGTAGTAGACTACCGCTCTTTTACCCTTCCTTGTCTTGAGAGTGACTGTAGTGATGGGGCCTCTCAGGACCCTGGAGATCTCTCCCACAGGACCTCCTAGTTGTCAGGGATTTCACCTGTGGAATTCCACCCAGATCTGCCTTTAGGAAGGAGCAAGGGATTGATTCCCAAAACCCAGGGAAACTCTGAGTTTCGAGAACTGTGGAAAAGTGTTGGGCAGGTGCATTGATTGCGTCCCGGCAGGCAGGACTTTGCTAAAGACCTGGCTAGCCAGTGTGTGACCTGTTGGAGTCACGCAGCCCTTCTGCGTCACTCAGACTATTGGCACAGGAAAGGGCTGGTTCTCTACTCACGCTGCTGAACAAGCCCGTTTCTTAGCCGGTTGCTATTCATCAGAGTGAACTGTTAACAGAAAAGTCTCACACACTGTTGTTGAGGCATTTCCATTGTCTCCTTACTTTAGAACCCACCAGGCAGACTTGAATATGGCCTTTGTCACAGCTACAGAATGATAAATGTAAAAGTTCTCATTTCTCTTGCTGTAGAAACTTATATAGTATATTTAATAACCCTTAGAAGCATGGTTAGAGCCCCCTTTCATAGGATCTTTCACTGAGGAAAAGATTTCCCTCGGTGTTTCTGTAGATCCACCGATATGATTCCAAATGTCCCGAACACACTTGGATGTCTCTGAGTACAGTTTTGGCCCTTCATCATTTCCCCAAAATTATGAGCAATATATTTTTTTTCCTATTTTTTTTCCTATTTTTTTCCTATTTTTTCCAGCTTTCCTATTTCTAAATGAAGTACTTGGCAAAATAAGCTACCACTGTCCTTCATCATGTGTATGTGGCTTGGCCTGGGTGTTGAAGTGATGGTGGGGGGACAGAGGAAGGGGCAGAGGGAAGATGAGTTGTTCTTGTGAGTGTTGATGTAGAAACACTTCACTGTTGAATGACCTGCATCAGATCTTCACGTCTTAGCAAGAGTCATAAAGGAGGTGTGGGGCAGAGTGGGGACAGATCCAAAGTTCCTAACGCTGAGGACTTTGTGCCCAAACCTTGACTCTGAGTAATAGCGATGCCTGGACCTGTTCTGCACCCACTCAAGGGCTCTGCACAGAAAGATCTGCAGCCTCGCCATGAAATCCTAACATCACACAAGACTGTCTTTGTCATAGTCTAGGAGAATTCGCATTGGGTGGGCTTTGTATGTCAGAAATACACCTGACTCTTTACACAGACATATTCTGGATGGGGTTTGATGGTTTGTTCGGAATTTGAATCCTCTTTAATTTGTTCTTAACCTAACTCTGGATCCCCTTGTTCCCTTGCAGGACAGCCAAAGGCCTCTCCTACAGTGCACCTCTTCCCTCCATCCCCGGAAGAGATCACCAGCAAGAGCAAGGCCACGCTGGTGTGTCTGATGGACGGCTTTTACCCCAGCTCGGTCCAGGTCACCTGGAAAGCTGATGGCACCACCATGTCCAGTGGAGTGGAGACCACCAAGCCCTCCAAACAGAGCGACAACAAGTACATGGCCAGCAGCTACCTGTCGCTGAGCGCCTCCGCCTGGAAGAGCCACGAGACCTACACCTGTCAGGTGACGCACGACGGGAAGAGCATCGAGAAGACCCTGAAGAGATCGTTTATCGGAGCCGGAGGCTCGGCTGGTTCTCGTCTCAGTCAGTAGAGAGCTGGGATCCCCAAGGAGCCGGGATCCTTCTGTAGTGTCCAATTTCTCCTGAAATCCTTCCTCTCCGGGGGTCCCTATGGATGCCTTTATAAACCTCTCTTTTTCCTGTGTCTCCATCCCATGCCCTTATCTCGCTGCGTTTCCTGCACATGTCGGTCCTGCTTTACTCACTGATGCTGCCTTGGTACAATATTAATAAAACCAGAAACATTCAACTCTCCCTGTGTCTTTATGAATGTCTCTGTTCCTTTAAAACATTTATAAAAACAGTCTAATTTTCTGCAATAAAAGGTGTACAATGATCAGCCTTCAGCCTTGTTGCCAAATACCAAGCCAATTCCCCTCAGCTTATGGTTTCATAAAGTATTTCCATCCATCATATGGTTTAAGAGTCAGCGGGTCTTGTCATTCGCCAAGTACCAAACCCCTGCTAGCAGCAGGTAGGACTGGGGTTACGCTGAGTGTGCGATGAGCTGCCGGGGCAGTAGCGCTAGGGTGGTACCCACTGCCTGTCTTCTGCTAGCCAGCCCCATGTACAAAGGGGCAGCAAAGCCATGCGCAGTCCCAATCCCACTCCAGCAGTTCTGAATCCAGGGGCACCCCTGGCCCTTGGCTGACCCTGTGCACCACAGGGCTTACCATCCTTAGCCTGAGGCCACACTGGGAACGGGAACGTCTGCTCCCAGAAAGGCGGCAGAACACCGCAGCCCCGACAGTCAGCTGAGAAGCTCAGACTGCTGGTGTCCACGTCTACGTACGCAGCACACTCACAGCAGCCAACGCAGGGGGATGCTGGTTCCTGCCTTACACCAGAGAGCCCTGTCCTTTCCCAGGGGAAGCAGCTGTCAGCTCCTGGTGGGGGGAAGGCTATGCTAACAGACTCTCAGATGGCAGGAGGAGCTTGTAACCTAGCATCTCACTGCGAGGTCTGGGGTCCAGCAGCCTGCGCCCAGGCCCAACGCACATCTTGCTTTAGCAGTGTCCAAGGTCTCAGTATCTCAGGCTCACACTGTGGTGTCCTGCTCCATGGAAAGCAATGGCTCGGATCAAGCATAGCCCCTCGTCCTGATTCAGTGCCCAGTTCTACTCCAGGCCCTGGGGCTTTCTCCAGGACTCGTTTCTCCGCTTGCTGTGGCACTCCTGAGCCAGCGTGGTACCTAGGCCCCAGCCACTGGAGCACGCGGGAGGCAAAGGGAAGCAGCTGCAGGATGCAGCCTGTGCAGGAGTACAGTGCTTTGCTGAAACCTGGCTCCTGCGGTGCTCCTGTGTCCTGTCCATCTGAACCTGCCGCAACTGCTCTCACGTTCCTGTCCCTTGCCCTTGCCCTTGCCCGCTGAGGCTCAGTCAGTCACTGTGAACCTCAGCTATGGCCTTGCCTTGCCAGGAAACACACTGAGTCTGAGAATAGGTCATTCAAGTCCAGGCTGTGCTTTCCCAGAGCTCAAAGGGGAGAAGGTGCTCCATGCAGCTGCCCCACCTGGGAAGCAGAGCCTGGAGCTGGCATCTCCCACAGGCCTGGTCTGTCCTGGTGCTGATCACGGAAGCTCAGGGCACCTGTCACTTCCATGAAGATGCCCTTACCTTCCACCCCGTGACTTGATGCACGGTGAGATGTGGTCCAGATCCCTGCCTGCACCCTCCCACTCACTAGGTCATACCCTGGCACACCGACGTGAGCAGCAGTAGAAAGTGCTCCCCTGGCTGCAGGCACATGGGCTGTGAGGAGCCCTGGTGCAGCTGTGGGGCGGGATGCTGCTCACCCACTGGTGGCACTCACAGTCTAGGCCTAGCAGTCCTTGGGGGACTTCTGTCCCTCAGAGACACATGCACAGGGGTGTTCCTCCAGATGCACCAACTGCTTCAATCCGGACTCTTTTGCCCTTTACCCCCTGACCGATCCATCCATTCACCACCCTCCTACCCCCTTTCCAGGTGACTTCTTCCCCCCACCCATGCCTAGGGCTGAGGCCACAGGACACTAAGGAAAACTCAGGGCAAATAGGTGAAATAAGCTCCAGAGCATCCCTCCCATTCCTCTTGCAAACATGTGCATGTGTGTGAGCACACACCTGGATGTCTACTCTAATGTGGCACTTGATTTCAATTAAGGTCTGACCCTGAGCCACACACTTCATGGGATCCCTTCCAGGACTTGAGCCAAAGCGGGCACCTGCCCCAAAGCACAGCACCTCATCCTGGGCTCCACTTATTGCCCTGGCTTAGGAACTTAATTCCCTCACGTAATTCACTTGCTGGCCCTGCTGAGACAAGACACCCCAGAAGCTCATGATGGAAGTTCCTCTTTATATTCAGGGAGACGGTCCAGTGCTCAGGCTTCACGTATAACCAAGCAGCTCAGCCTGAATGGAGCTCACAACCTTAAGCTTTCTTGGGGATGCCTTTGCTGGGGGGTTTCTCACGTGTCCACACCCAGCTCGGCTCCAGACAACAGAGCTGCTGCCCTGAGCTGAGAGAGGGAAAACCAGATCTAGTGCTGAACAGAGCTGGGCACTAGGCATTCAATGGCCAGGCCACATGCTGCTGCCCTGCCCCTGGAAGAAAGCCTTCCCCGCGCCAAGATACTGGACGGTGGCTCAGCAGACGTGCTGCATATTGATAACCCCACTGCATTTTGTTGGTACCAACAGGGGCATCAGCACTGACTGACGAGAACCACTAGCACGATGGCAAGGACCCGTAATCCTGAGCACCTGGATGGACTCTCTGCTTCCAGTCTCACCTGCAGCACGTCTACCACCAGGGCCCAAGGGCAGTGTGATGGCACATGGTGTCATGCCTCCTGGACCTTGAACACCATCCAACCGTTCCACTGACATTTCCAGCAAGGAGCTTTGCACCGCACATGGGGCCAGCTATTTGCAGCACAGGACACCACAATACAGCTTCTGCGGACACAGCTGTGCCTTGCAGCTCTGAGGAGCCACCTCACCCCTTGACAACTTCGGACCCTCCAAATGAGGTAAGACATGTCAGTGAGCAAGGAGAGGACATATCTTGTCATTACCAATGGCAGAAACGGTACCAGCATCCCACCAATCGACTATGGTAGCATATGGCCCCGATCATACTTCATCTACACACCTGCAGGGCCTGACTTATCAGACCTGGCAGTCTGTACACCTGTATTGGTGGGGTATGAACTGGAGCACACTGGCACGCGTACAGATGCTTTGTAGGTTCCCCAGAAATGAAGGTATATCCAGTACGGGGGGTGTTTATCGATGTTCCTTGTGTACGTCATGTGAACCACTGAGGGCATCCAGTTCGGACAGCCTCCGGGCCCCAGCGTGTCCTGGCTAATGGTGTTGACAGAGCTAGAATTAATCTTGGGGTTCAGTTGGTCTTGCAGGATAAGTGCATCAATGAGGAGAGAAACTACTGTACCCCAGAGCCAACCCCCAACCACTGCTCTGAGCAGAGGCAGGACTGACCCGCGGACAGTAGAGGCCCACCAGGCAAGCAGCCCAGATCTACACAGCCCCCCACAACACGGTCCCACAACCCAATGCTGCCCATGGCAGGACATGCAGACCCACAGGCTGTGGGTGCGCTGGGGGCACAGGGACAGTGAGATTCCCATTTGGAAGCAGGGCCAGGGCCCACAGCCTTCCTGGTGTTCCTATGCCCTCTCTCCCTGGAGCACCAGAGCAGCTCACAGGCACCAAGGAGTTCATCCTGAAAGCAATGGTGGGAGGCGGGCAGAGCAGTCCCATGGTACAGGTGGGGACCTGAGGCACAGAGACCTCACTTCACGTGCACAAGGTCACCAAAGAGGATTGTGGAGGACCCAGGAATGAGCCCACGTCGTGACCCACAGCCTTCCAAGTGAGACCATCGTTTCCCGCCTCGTGTCGGCGGGGTGCTGAGGCCAGGAGCAGGCCCTGGTGTGCTCTGTCCAGGAGCACTCCCTCGTCTCACTTCCCAGTGGATCTTCACTCAGCCTCCTCTACCTGAGCTTCTCCACACGGATAAACCATGTGTAATGGGAGCCACCCTGACACTGTCCTGCACCTTGTGTTGCTTGGCATGTGCAGTGGCAGTGCCCTCTCCCTGCCATCGAGCTGGCACCGGTTTTTGTACAGCCATGTATCACTGTGGTGGGTGTTCGGAGGAGGAACCCAGCTGACCGTCCTTGGTAAGTCCCTGAATTTCTTTCCGGCATTTCTTCTCCACAGCGTTTACGTGAGATTTTCATCATTTTTTCCCTTTTTCTCCATCTCTGTCCTGGGCTCGGGTCTTCTCTCCCTCCATGCATAGTCACTGTCTGCAACATTTAATCCCTGTTCCTAATCAGTGCCAGTTTTAAAAATGCTGTGCTGCAGCTTTATAGTGTTTTCCCAATGAATAGTTTTGATTTTTTTTTCTCCCAGAAACTAATCCCAACTTTGCCTCTAGGCCTTATTTTTTAGGGGACCCCCATTAGTCTTTTAAAGGTACCTGTCCGGCTCCCCCTCAAGTGAAGGATTAGGAAGCTCTCATCACACTTGGACTTTGTCAGCAGGCGAATGAAACCGAGTGCCAGTTTCTGAGCCATTGTAAATTAGACTTGCTCCATTGCTCGCAAAATATCCCACCATATTTCTACCCCATAAGTAAGGGCTCACAAGCTCTTCAGATCTAAATTGCTGTTAGATTTTTTTGTGGGTTTTTTTTTTGCGGGGGGGGAGAGTTAAAATATGGGCTGTTGAGGGTATTTTGAGGGAAATGTGCTGTTATTCGAATTGATCAGAAAATGGGCTTTTACTCGAAGGTGTAGAATGACAGGTAGAAGGTGGTTTTTTATAGCTGTCGCCCAGAGACGGGTTTTTTCAGATTTTGTTTGGAAAGAACCCCAGGTCCAAAACCAACCCGTTCTGCAGTGCAAATGTACAAAATGCCAGCTGACGAGGACTAAATTAGTGGGGGCAGGGTTTCAGCTACAAGGTTTCAGCTACAAATTGTCAGTTTTCCAGGGTTTGCCTTATCTAATGCAGGGATAAACAACCGTCCTTAGGAAAAGCAAATCCTTAGTGGAATAATTCCTTTGAAAACTCATCTTTCATGCATTTAAGTACCGCTCTCTTAAATCTAGGGCTAACTCAAATTGTTTAAGATATATATTTCATTTGGAAAACACAGCCAGATATTCCCCTTTTCAAAGCACTGCAGCTCCTTTGCAAATGGAGTACTGACTGTGAGTATGTTGCTGTAGCAAATGTCTTTCTGCCTGATATCAAGTATCCATCCCAAAGCAGTTTAGACAGTGGCAGGGGCCTGGGATATCAATGCAACCCAAACCTGACTCTCAAAAGGTGCTGAGGGCTCCAAAACTTTGGAGAAATGAAAGGGCACAATGGGACAGAGAGTAGTTTGAAGAACCTGTTGTAATTGCGTCCCTGCGGCTGGGGCTGTAGGGAAGAGGGGCCCTGCCAGCAGTTCTGGAAAGGCTGGATGACTCTGCAGACAGGGAAGGCGATGTGAAGCTGAGCACAGGCTATTGCCAGTGTGAGTAAAGGCTGGGACCTGAGGGCAGCCCAAGAAGCCTGGGCTCAAGAGCTCAGAGCTGCATGTGTCGGCTCAAGTAACTTGTAGTTTACTTTGACTTACTGCAAGTGCAAGATGTGGGGCCATTGTCCTGCATTACTCATGGCCCCAAGCAGGTCAGTGAAAGCCCTGGTGGAAGAAAGGGGGAGGCCGCATAGCTAAGGGTATCGAAGTAAGAAGGCATCCCATAAGCAGTATCCAAGATTGCTAGAATGAGGACAGTGCCATTTCAAGGATTTTCGGCAATATCTTTGCAGAAAATAAGGTTTTTTGCAAGAGGATTATTCTACAGTATTACACATCTTTCATTACAGTTGCATGCAAATGTCAGCCAACGTCATAAAAGCACTTTGGGAACAGTCTACGAATGGAACAAAAAGTGCCTTCACTCTTCATCTAACACCATGACGGCAACAATCATATTGTGACACTTTTTTATTTGGTAGCACGCTTCATCAGTGGTTCTCAAGGCACTCCATGAAAGAGACTGATAGTATGTTCCTTAATATAGAAATAGGGAAATAGAGATGCAGAGCAGGAAATGCATTTTTCCAAGGTTACGCAAAGGCTTATGCCCAAGCCACGGAAAGACCTTTAATAATATTTCTTAAGACCCACTCCACATCTCAAGCTAGACAGACACACTTCTTCCCACCAATGACTCGCTTATAATATCCAACTGGCCAAAAAAATGTTGGGAGACCGAGTCTGCTGCATACTATAGATGTGCAAGGCTGATACCTTGCATTGGCATCTTCTGGATTTGAGTTTGCTAAACTGAACCTCCTTGTTCCCTTGCAGGACAGCCAAAGGCCTCTCCTACAGTGCACCTCTTCCCTCCATCCTCGGAAGAGATCACCAGCAAGGGCAAGGCCACGCTGGTGTGTCTGATGGACGGCTTTTACCCCCGGCTCAGTCCTGGTCACCTGGAAAGCTGATGGCACCACCATGTCCAGTGGAGTGGAGACCACCAAGCCCTCCAAACAGAACAACAACCAGTACATGGCCAGCAGCTACCTGTCACTGAGCGCCCCCGACTGGAAGGGCCACGAGACCTACACCTGTCAGGTGACGCACGATGGGAAGAGCATCGAGAAGACCCTGAAGCGATCGGTGTGCTCTTAATCTCAACCACAGCAAGAGGAAAGGATTCTCCAAAGGAGTCAGGATTGTTGATTTTTTTCCCTAGAAATTCTTCACCCTATTTTCTTTGGGTGATTTTTGCAGATACCTTTTGATATCCACACCCCGTGTCCCCACTGGCCCCACCTCTCTGAATTCCCTGCAAGTGTGCTTCCTTCCTTAGTATCTAATGCAACTTCAGTGCTAAATCCAGCAAACTTTACCTCTTGCCACACTGATGAACACCTACGGTTCTGTGCCTCTAACCTGTAGTGTACTAACTTCAATATTCATGTTATCTCATAAAATAATCTTACCTTTTATCAACAACTATGCTTTTGTTGGGGCATCTCTCTTGCTAGTGGTTTTTATATTCCAATGAAGATATATGGTTCTGTGTTAAATTTAATATTGGGGGTAGGCGGAGTTGCAATTTTAGTTCAATCTCCTAGAGATCAAGAAAGGAAGAGGAATAATGGAGAGGGACCACTGGCTTGGCAAGCTGTAACTATCTTTGTCCTAAGAATTACCACTCTGCCTCTCAGACAGACCATAATAAGGTACAATTAATGTGTCTGTGTGACACTTCTCCTTTGTGCGAATCCTTGAGGGATTAGGGTCACACTGACTGCCCATGTATTTCTGTAGCCAATCAAGGTGTGCTGGGCTCCTGTTGGCAACTGGCAGCAAAGAGGCAAGAGTTGGTTAATACTTGGATGGGACAGTAACCCTGCAGGCAGATATCTTAAGAGAAGCCATGTTACTTATATGTGAGACATATAATGAGCATTAAGCCCTTGACTGCTCTCAGGCATAGGACAGGTTTCTAACTGGTGCTGCTGTAGGTATTGAATCAATATGACCCAAGCACTAGATCAGGGGCGGGCAACTATTTTGCACAGAGGGCCGCTTACTGAGTTTTGGCAAGCCATCAAGGGCCGCATGACAGGCAGCCCAGGGTAGATTAATATTAATTTTCTAAATTTTTTTTAGGGGCCCCGCGGGCCAGATAGAACGGCCTGGCGGGCCGCATCCAGCCCCTGGGCCGCATTTTGCCCACCCCTGCACTAGATGGTAAGGCAGTATGACTACAGGAAGGCCGGAATCCCACCATTCCAAAGAGCTGGCGTGTAGTATGGGCTAACTGGTGTGGTTGGAGTCGCAGCCTGGAGGTACGTACTCTCTTTGGAACCGAGTTTTGCCCATGGGTGACAGGAGCAAATCTCCTTTTGTAAGGATAGAGCAAATGGCTTCCTCTCCCGCCTCCCTCATTTTGTGCCAGTGGCATTCCAGCATATCCTGCTGCCCCCACCTCACCATGCGTCTGGGCCCTGCTCTGCCCAAAGCAGCTGGGGTGGGAGGGAAGAAAAGGAGAGAGGAGTGAAGGGAGAGGAGTTCTGTCAAAATCCAGGCCTAAGCAAAGCTCAGCTTTCCTGTTAATGAGTTGGAGACATAGAACTACTACCATGTGGGAGATTTGCAGATGAGTCAGAACTGAAACATTGTGCAGAGGTGATTTGGTTCCCTTGAAGCTGCAATAGAAATCCAGATGGCCGGGGCTGGAGTGGGTCTGGGTTTCCTGCCAGCTCACCAAACTGAGCGTTTATCAGCCCCCTTGCTAAACAGCCTTAGAGGTAGAGAGCTAAGACCTTCCATGACCCACAACTATAAGGCAACTGCTATATGCCCTGCCTGGAATCACAGCTTTATCCCCTTCCTTGGGGAATTTTGAAACTGTTGGTTTTCACCCTGTATTGAAACAAAACCCAAATATCAGTCTGTCAAAATCCTTTGCATCAGTGTATTACCTTGCACCCCTAGGCTCATACTGGAGCTCTGGTCCTCTATACACACAGAGCCAGCAACGACCCCCTCTCCAAAACTGGTAGTGAAATGGGATTCCCATATTGCCGTGCTGAGTGTGCACATTAGCCATGCATTGCCTTGAGCTTTGGTCTCAGAATAGTGCAGTATCTGATGATGCACTGCTGCAGTTTGCTGGGATATCTTCAGCCAACCACAAAATGAATGAGGGATTTCAAAGGGCTGATGGTTCCAAGACCAAATTAACCTTGTTCCATGCTGGGCTCTCCTCAGCACTGAGGGGAGACACTGAACATGGAAATCAGTACTTCTTTTTATAATGTTGGCTTCTAAGCCACCCTTAGCAAGCAGAGCTGGGAAGCACATCACACATTTATTCATAATTAGTCATGCCATTTGGGGACCAACAGCAGAAAAGGCCTCCTGATATTATGTCAGAGGAAGAGGTTGGTATAGTATTGGGTTTTACCTGAAGCGTTACATGCTCCAGTCAATTAAGGATGTATAGGCCTGGTGCTTTTCTTCCCCCATGCAGGTTTCCTCACCTCTGCATCTTTCTAAGGCTTTAGAAATAAATCACCTCGGAGTTCATACCACCATCAAGCATCATAGAGAGGCTCTGTCTGTTGGGACTGCAAACTCCCCTGGCCTGACAGCTCTGGAAGGGAAATCATTGCAATAAGGAGTAGGTTATCCTGATGAAGAAATGAGTGCCACAGGGTGTAGCCAATTCAGTACCACCCCTTAGGCTTCCCAAAGTTTCAGCCTGAGGGAAAGCCCCTACCTTGGCAGGAAACTGGAGGAAAAGTGGCCAATTAATTCCCTTTATACACTCCGCTCCACCCCACCTTCTAATGGGATGAATTCCTCTATACAACACTCCCCTTTGTGCAAGTGATGAATTATTCCAGATGATGGAATAATTCATGCAGATCAGTAATATTTTAATTGATAGAGGCCTATGACACCAGCCTTGGGAGATAAATATGGTTAATTTGCTTAGCCTAATTAATACTCAGGATAGCATCCCTGTTAGCTGAGGAGCCAATTCCCAGAGCAATGTAAGTGCTTGTTCCTTGTTCCTTTGCGATTCACTGAACATGCCAAGGGATGCAGGTTCCTTTGGCAGTCACCTCCCAGCCTGTGCCAGGTCCCCCCAGGCTGCCCTATTGAGTGCATCTACATGACTGACCTCAGATGACAGGGTAACAGTTCCTAACACTAGGACAATGCATGAGCTTCCCTTTCAAATCAATATGTACATTAATTAATGCAGCTTTAAGAGTGCTTTTAGTTGGACTTGCCAGGCTGGCATAGAAGATAGAGCTCTATAGACACCAAAGAAAGAGAAAAGTTCACATTTCTGGGCTGAGGTATGGTAGACTGTAACGGAAGTAGAGATGTAACCCACTGGGCAGAGAGAGATGTCCCCATGGAGGCCTTCACACCTGATGCCTTAAGTGGGAGGGGGTTAGCATCACCACTGAGTCTGCTAGGTACCAGGAAACCAGCGGGCCCCAAGGATCTTTGGAGGACAGAAAAGCTCAACAGTGCTGCAAGTTTAACATGAACATCTTTAAGACGAGGCTCCTTGTGTGGCAGACAAAAAGACTGAGATACAGATACAGTGTGAAAGTAGTTCTGTCTATGGGCTGCTTCCAAACTGCTGTGTCCTATCAACTCTGCCATATGCTGTTTCATGAGGATATTACTGGCTGACCAGCATATACTGGTACCAACAGAGACTTGGGAGAAAGTCAGTTTAAATCGCAGACAGGCACAGCTTTGCTAGTCACAAAAAAAGCCTAAAGCACTTGGCTGGCTTTTAGCTACCAATAGCAGTCTGAAACTACTGAAACTTTTGCTTGGGTCTGATAAATGCAGACTAAGTCCATATGCACAGGGTCTCTCTCTCATACCTCCAGATGTATCTTGAACTAGACACCCTTATTGCTAATGGCCAGTAGAGCAATATGTCTAGGGGATATGAGATTTAGCATATCCTAACAACTCTTGAAGAGCTAATCAGGTAAGGCATGAGCAAACTCTCCCATAGGTTAATAACAGTAGCTACCAAGACCTAATTTTCACTTACTGCAGTGATACAGCCCCAACTCTTACTTATCATTTCCAGCATACTGTGTTGTGCATTCATTCACGATAACTGTTGTTCTGGTTCTTTTTACGTGGGACTGTTCAGAGAACAGAACAGGTATGAGATAGGTAGATTCCCTCGAGGACTGAAGGGCAGCGAGGCCTGCAACACACAAAATGAAGTCAGTGGAACTGTATGAAATATAAGGAGACTGAATGCAAAATTTGTCCCATGGCATTCAGGTCTAGATGTGCTCAAGCACTCCAAGGAGGTACCCGTCTCATCTATGAACATCTCTGTATCAGTGAAGGGTCTACTCTTCTCTCCAGGTATTTTTCACCCAGAAGACTTTACTTACAGCACTTACAGCAATAACAACATGGCACAGTGATGGATATCAGGCATGGGAACTATAATGTGGTTTTTCCCTGGATAATCAAAGACAAGATGGTGGCACCTACTGGTGTGAAGGCGGGAAATTGCTTGTTCTAGAAGCAGTGTCTGCATGGAAGCCCCCTTGCCAGGCTAATTCCCAACTGTCCTTTTCATTTCATTCATTGGATACCCGAATCCCCACAAGAGAAAGATTTTTATCCTGGTCACTGGAGTCCTGGAAATCATACCACAGGAGCTGGTCAGCTCCTGATCCATTAGACGTGTGAGATTTCTCTCTCCTTGGAGGTTTTTGCACAGCGATGCAACACTGCGTGCATGTCTTCGGTGGAGGAACCCAGTTGACTGTCCTTGGTAAGTAACCAAAACATTCTTGTATAATCATTTTCCAGCTATTTTTCTTTTACTCCCTATTTTTTTCTTTAAGTTTCCATCTTTCTACCTAGACCAGATGTTTTAATGCATCGCATTGACATGATGTTCTTTCCTTTTGCTTTGTCAAACAAGAGGCTTGTAATTTTAGCTGTAGGCTTTTAACAATATTAGGTTTCTACCAGGAGTGAAGTTTCTGAGTGTCATGGTGAAAGTTTGTTCAGTGTTCAGTTATTTGGGTTCTAGATTACAGGAGGCTTAGAAAAAAAATATATTGATCACACCATATGGATTTCTGTTGCTTTCTGCATCAAGATTGGTTTTGTATTCCTTTTTTTTTTTTGCTGTTGTGGTTGATGGGGTGGGAGAAAGTCATATCATACTGGAGTGTTAAGCACTCTGACATACAGGAAGTATATTTTGTAGAAGATTATTGTGTCCCCCAGACAAATCACCACATTATTTCCTAGGCACTAATTTAATTTGCTTTTCTGTTCTACTTCAAATGTGAAGTGATATGCCATAAAGTGCAGGTAGATTGAAAATTAGCAATAACTGGCCACGGGAAATGTGTAAAAAACAGTGGCTTAATATGAGCAATCTGTTGCTGGAGGCTTCCCTACTGGCATTTGTTCTGCCCTGGTTTTGCATGCAGATTTCCCATCAACATTGATGGGAGCTTCATGTGAAAACCAAAGCAAGAATGAGCTTTCTGTTAAGTTCCTTTACATAGCTGAATTTACTTAGAGGAAATAAGTCAAGAAGTGACTAATGACAGGTCTAAGCCATGTGAATCCCTGTATCGATGGAAACAGGAAGAATAGCATTAGTCCTGGCTACTCAGTAGACCACATTAGGTGAAATCCCGGCTCCAATAAAGGATCTCTCCTGTTCTTTGCCAAGTAACCCAACGTATATTACAGCAGCCATTCTTTCCCCTTGGGTTACTGCTGGGGCACCTAAAGCAAAGGGGTGAGTTGACTGTCAGTGGCTGTTCAGAGCAGAGCCTGGATCAACAACATTATTAGCAAAGTGTCATCCCAACCTGCTCAGGGCTGACAAAGCTGAAGCATCACAGGCGGTAATAGATATAACAACCTAAAAAGGCTTCTGGCATTTTTCTCTATTTTGTACTGAAGTCAGGCAGAAGGCAAGACAGGGCAGGATGGCACCTTATAGACTAATTCATTCAGAAATGCATAAGCTGTCATAGGCAACAGCCTACTTCATCAGATGTTTTGAACAGCCCATTCATAGAGCCTGATGAAGTTGCCCTCAGAAGCTCAGGCATTTCTGAACAAGTTAGTCTATGAGGTACCACCCTGCCCTGTGCCTTCTGCCTCACTTCAGACTAACACAGCTAACTATAACTATCCCTCTCTATCTTATCTCAGTACCCTTGCTTAAAAAGGAGATCTTTTAAAAGGGGTTGCTTTAGCAGGGGGCTTCCTCAAACTGGTCATGATACAGGCTATATATTATAGGGACTGGACAAGCAGGACTTGATCCGAATTTGCCCCAAAAATGTTTAGGATTCAAAGCTTGTAGAAGTTTGAAAGGGGGAAAAATACTATCATTGCTTGACCCAGAGTGCTTCTTGAAAGAACTTTGAGCCCTACAAGCTAGAAATTAAGCACTACAAGATTTGGGGGGTTGGGGGTCTTCCCTTCTCTAACACATTTAGTTAATGCTTATTCTATATTGCTCTAATCCAAAACACTCGTAAATCAATGGATCAGACTAAGTATGAATTTTATACTGATTCTGAAGGAAAACAAGTTCAGTTCTAGGTATCTTCCAGCACTCAGGGAGAACGCCTCTAAGAAGGTTCATAACCTTACAACACTGAATATTTTATGTTCCTGCCTTGTTTAGCAGCCTTCATCATTACTCCAGCAAGTTCAATACTTGATTTTTTTTTAATCCTTTCATACAAGAATATCTTTAGAATGTGCAAAAATATATCAAAGGGTTGAAACAATGTTCAGCACAGATCCTCTTTAGTTTTGGGAAAGGAAGCCTCACTAATTATTGATTAAAGTGTTTGCTAAATGGTGCCTTTAAGCTGTAATTTAGAATGCAATAATCAATGAATAATACATTAATGGATCACATAGGAGACTGGAATAGTCTGGATGACTTTCTTTTACTTTATTAAGCTCTGTGAATTTTAATGGTAGTATCTCAGGGATTTTTCCATGCCTGTCTTCTTATTAGTGACAGGTCTGTTACGTAAAACCTGAAAATCAGTTTTTGAATATGCATCTAGTTGATGCATCATGAAATGTTTCATGTCATTTAGGACTGGGTTAGATCCTAACCTCATCTTCCCCAATGTAAATTCAGAACACTGATGAAATCCTTGGAGTCTTAGTTTAGTGAGGCATCAGGGCATCTGATCCAAAGCTGACAGAAATCAGTGAGAATCACTATTGCAAGTGCATTCATTGCCACTTAGATCTTTGTTTAAACTAAAAAATAATAATAAATATCCTGCATCAGGAAGAAGCTAAGAAAGACGATATTATACAGTAGACCAAATGTATAATATTTGATAAGCTACCGGAAATGTTTTTTAAAAACACCCACAGAGTTAACAATGTTCATAATATTGGAAATTATTTATAGAAAGGATTAGTCAAAACGACTATCTGCACATTGTCTGACAGATAAGGCACTGCAAGGGGCTAATTGTTACATAAAAATGGCTTTCCTTGAATTATTTTAAGTGGCATGCAATTTTCTGTTAACTTCAGCAAAATAAGCATCCACAAGCCTTCTCAACTGCTGCTGCAGGTCAGACTAAGACTGAGGCAGAGCACAAAGGGGGCTAACCCAGGCAATAACCTCAGGCAGCAACTCTCTGATTGTAAAAGAGCAACATACAGCCCTGGGCAGAGTAGCTGCCAGTATTAGCAAGGAGGCAGCTGTGTGAATTTAGTGCAGTCGCACTGGCTGATGACTAGGTCTCAGCAAGTAATTTGGCCATGATGTGGCTTTTGTCTATTCAGCCTTAATTAAGGTCTAACTGCTCTGTCAATCATCCTCACACAGGCAGTCCCATTGTAACATTACTGAAGTCATTCCCCATTTCTTCAGTAATAACTATTCGCTGGAATAAGGATTGCAGATTGGCCTCTAAACTTCTACATGTGAGGAAAAAACACAAAATGTATAAAAATTGGAGATTTTTATAGCTTGGGTCAGAAATGGGTAATTTCCTAGTTCCAGCATTTTCATTTTTTGCTATCCAATACAATTACAATTCAATTCTAACGCTGAACTCCATTGTTCTCTTGCAGAACAGCCAAAGGCCTCTCCTACCGTCCACCTCTTCCCTCCATCCTCAGAACAGGTCAGCAGCAAGAGCAAGGCCACGCTGGTGTGTCCGATGGACAGCTTTTACCCCGGCTCGGTCCAGGTCACCTGGAAAGCTGATGGCACCCCCATCACCAGTGGAGTGGAGACCACCACGCTGTCCAAACAGAGCCCTCCAAACAACCAGTACATGGCTGGCAGCTACCTGTCGCTGAGTGCCTCCAACTGGAAGGGCCACGAGACCTACACCTGTCAGGTGACGCACAACAGGAAGAGCATTGAGAAGACCCTGAAGAGATCGGAGTGCTCTTAACCCGCAGCCCCAGAGGGCTCGGCCAGTTCCTGTCTCAGTCAGAGGAGAGCTGGGATCCCCCGGGATCGTCCTAATGCTGATTTCTAGCAACTCCCCTTCCTGTTTTATTTGGGGGCTCTTTGTAGTTGTCTCTGATCCCTGCTTTGTATCCACTGCTCTCCCCACTCCACATTCCCTGCGAATACTTTCCTTGCTTTAGTCTCTGATGCAGACTTGGTACAATATTAATAAAAGCAGAAGCTGTTAAATATTACAGTGTCTATAAAGAGTTGGATTTCTTCTGTCCCTTTCACCAGGAGTGACTTTATTTTAGCTACTTACATTACCTACCAATAAAACATATACTTTTACCTTCCAAGGCTTCATCAGTTTGCACACATAAATCTCTGCATTACTCTTTCTTAG
Source organism: Alligator sinensis (assembly GCF_000455745.1). Classification (NCBI taxonomy): domain Eukaryota; kingdom Metazoa; phylum Chordata; order Crocodylia; family Alligatoridae; genus Alligator; species Alligator sinensis. The sequence goes on from NW_005841997.1 coordinate 122,480, forward strand.
CCATTCAACAAAAGTAATTCTATAAGAATTCTAAAACCGTTGCATTGGGATATCGTTCTTTGCAAGGCATACAGGAGCCAACATTGAACTGAACTGAGACTGAATCCAGACCTAGCTTTTTAATATGCTCCTAGATACACTACCTGCCAAAAAGTTCTATTGCTTAACTGCCCAAGGCCAAATTTTGCTCTTCTTCATCATATTGCTGAGGTTGAAGGAGCTAAGCCCCAAGGGAGGGGTCACCTCCTCCACACAAGCAAGGGTAGGAGAACAAACCTCTGCATGTACCTGATTGTACACCACAAACAAAATCTATAACAACATCATCTGTTTAAATTATCTAATGTTTGTACCTCTCAGTCACTTATTTCTGAAGAGTCGGGCTACAGTTTTGGGGTTTGTTTTTTTTTTAAAAAACTGTCTAGTCTTCCACTAAAAGTGCATGTAGGCCTTGTTGAGAAATGAGTCAATGGTGGTGTTATACCTAGACATACAACACAACAGAGCTCATTGCATTTGTTAACAGCTAGGAATTAGATTCCTACAGACAATTTATCAAAGTCTCCAAGGTCCTGAGTCAGATCCAGCTGAGAAGATAACTATTCAAGTGGTGACTTACATGGTGATGTACACTATAAAATAATACATTGAGGAGCTCAAGGTACTGAATGGGCTTGAGCCTATAGCAGTTGTTTGGGGATTTATTAGTGCCCTGTTCTAACATCAGCCCTTAGGAGGCACCTCCCTGGTGGAGAAGTTATATTCCTCCACCTGATCATGAAGGGATTTAGGGATAAGAGTTTCTTCAATCCTTACCTCTCCCCTTAGTTCACTTACCAGATGCATTCAGTGGACACTGGTGTGTACTGGGAGGGTAGAAGGAGAAACTGAGAGCTGTCAGAAGAGCCAAGGAGTGTGCCTGAATATTTTAAGATGTTTATTTCTTAGAACAAAGCTGGACACATTTATTTTTGTCTCCCTGGTTATAATATTGCTTCACCTGCACTGAAATATGAGGTGGACCCCAGCACCTTATTCCCCACCAGTCCTGTTCTAGATTTCAAACACCTCAAAGTTCAGAGGTTGCTCAGGTTTGATTTGGGTTTGACCCAGTACAAAGAGAGGGGATATTTATAATGTCTGAAAGGTTTCGGTTTTGGCTTGGTGGCAAGGAGGCTCTCCGCCTGGACCAGAATCCCCAGGTCTACAACCAAATGACTGAAATGTCCCTTGTATCAGTTGTACCTTTGGCAAGTGCTGCGTTCACCAGCTGCTTTGTACTTTCTCAGGCTCATTGCCTCATGGTGAACAGCAGAAGCATCAACCCAGGCACGTGGCTGAGGCTGCAATCAGGTGCACCTATGAGAGTGAGCAGTGCACTCTCTGGGGTCCCAGTTCTGGTCTCAGATAGAAAATGGCTTGAAAATTATTGTGTGCTGGTCCCTACACCACCCCTGTAGTCCCACTGCTTTTGCCTTCCCAGATCTTCCTCCCAACCATCATGTCTCCTGACCTAGACCTGCACTACCCCATATAATGCCCCAGCACTGACCTCCTTTCAATGGGTATAAAGTAGGAGATATGGGGCTATTACTTCTGCTCTCAGCTTTGTACCTCTACATTGAGGCAAGAATCCCCAACTGCAGAGCTCACAGCACCAGCACCACAGCCCCTGAGAGAAAGAGCCCAGTTCTCTCAGTGACACCAGCTGAGCTGGACTCCAGTGCCATGTCCCCTACTTTACACCAGTGAAAACCAGGGGACTCAGGCCATGAAAATTTCATCTTTCTTCAATTATACAAGTCAGTGGTCCATGTTGCCATCACTGACACCTCTCTCTTGGCTTCCTACCATGCCACCCTCCATTAAGAGATAGAATAACTCCATAAAAAGGTGAATAAGTAACGCTCGCACAGCTCACGGTGGATAAATAAGGTTTCCACATAACACAAATACTACCCCAGATAGACCCATGATTGGCCATTACAGCAAAAAGGCCATGAACTGAATCAGTTTGGACATAGATGCACCAAACTACAGCAACTTTTCACTCTAGAGTTGGCCTTCCATTAAATTAGGCTGGGAAGCAAGCGTGGGGAAGGAAGTCAAGCAGTAGCTAGTGTTAGAGCTGTCTTTTGGATGAAGGGAAGACTTCAGAAAAGAGGCTGGATCAGCACAGCTAAAGACTGAGCCAACAGGTTTTAGCCCTAGTAAGTCACTTGAGTCTCAGGGGTGCTGAGAAGTGCAGTCTTGGCTGCAGTCAAGACAAAAATAATTGGCCTAAAAGACTGAAAAGAAGAATGCTAAAAAAATTGAAGTTTTCAGCAGTTTCCACACTTGAATAAGGGCAGAACCAAGTTATAACATGAGCTATCAGTAAGAATCATAGAAACTTAGGGTTGGAAGGGACTTGAGGAGGTCATGTTGTCCAACCCCCTGCTCAAACCAGGACCATCCCCTACTGCCAATGAGGTATCGCAAGAAAAAAGGTGGCTTCTTCTGAACAAGATAAAAGCCAGCAGCATAGCCAAGCCCAGTCATTCAACTGCGGAAAGGTGAAGGCAGGTCCTGGCCAAATTTCCTGAAGGGCAGCAGGCACTGAGATTCCCAATCCTGCTCTATCCAAGTCAATGGGAGCTATGCCATTCATTTCAGTTGGGTGCACAATCATGCCCCAGATCCCCAAAACTGCATCTGTGCAGAAACATCACTTGTTTCCTGGCAAGTTTGACCTTCCTAACTGCACCCCCCACAGGGCCTGTATCTGAGGCCAATTAATGTTCAGGGTGACAAGGGAGTGGGATCAGGGGCATGAAGGAGCCACTCAGTTCCATGATTCTCAGCCTGACCCAAAATCCATACAAGCCATTATGAGTCTTTCTGTTGCATTCTCTGGGACCAACTGGTCCCAGCCAGGTCAGGGAAATGGGGCAGGCCTGGAGCCTCCAGCCCCATAAACATGCTTAGTTTGAATTCAGTTCTATAAATGGGCAAAGGGTGGAGGTAGGGGGGTATTTTATTCAAACCACCTTGCCCATCTCTGGTACTAAGCTAGGATCACCCCATTGGTCTAGGATCACTCCACTGGGCTTGCTCCCATTAAACTTGAATGTCACCCATTGTGCCAACAGCTCCTTCAGAAAGAGGAAACCTCATCCAGGTCTTCAGCCTCAGCAAAATAATCCCAGAGGGGGCTCTCCAGGACAGAACGATCACACACGTGGAATCTTCCTTTTCCCCAGTGCAAGGTTTTTGCACAGCCATGTATCACAGTGCTGGACTTCAGGGGAGGAACCCAGCTGATCATCCTCTGTAAGTAAAATGTCCTCTGTTAGTAAATAATGTCCTCATTTCCAGTGGGATAAGTTTTCCATCCAAGCCATTTGGAATAGTCTTTTATTCAGGACAGATGCTTTTTCAAAGGTAAAGTGTTCAGAGACTGTGCTCTTTTGCTCTGTTAAATAAAATTAGAAGGTGCAGGTAAGCTAGGATTGGTCTGGGGTCTTCCAAAACACCTTTGGATTCTTTCCACAATCTGTTTGCTAAGCATCCAGAACTTTTTTATATTAGTTATGGGGAAATTACTGTCAATTATCCCCAAAATGAACAAGATTGTAGGATACAGTTGGATCCTACAATTTGGAAATCAACTTCTCCTAAATGATGAATTTGGGATTCCTCTTTTCCAGTTATTTAGTGCATTGTTTATGTACTATGGCCACATTTTTCAAATACGGTCAGTGATTTGGAGTGTCGGGGAACCCCCTAACTAAATGCCCTTATTTTCAGCTGTGCAGTCCTAATGTCTCCCCACTGATTCCAACTTGAGTTTCAGGTGTCCCACAGCCCTGGAAGTCAGAACTAACCTGTCTGTACCTGGGCAATAAAAAATGGGCCATCCAAAATCAGTGTCCACCTTGGACAACGTGGCTTCAAATTCTTACACCAACTCTAGCCCAATAAGTGTGCTGGACCCCCCATTCAAGTTCCTGCCTCACTGGCATACATGACATACTAGCATCCTAGATCTAACAGTCCTGTTGCACTAGGGGCATCTTCAAAAGGTGCAGAGAAGCTAAATTCTTAATCAGAAAGTTCTAGTTTCTTTTGAGAAGATTAAGTCACTAACTACAGTGTCTATGCACAATAATATGAAAGGAAATAATCAAGTCAAAATCCTGGAGATCAGAGTATTCTTAGCCACCAAGAAAGGAAAAAGGAATCATGATTGTTTTGTAGTGTCATCATAACGCTCATGTCCAGAAACACTGCTCCCTTCTTTATTTGGAGGAGTTTTTCAAATGCCTTTGATCCCAATCTTTACTCCCATGTACCCTCTATGCTCTCTTTTTTTGTATTCACTACAAATGTCCTACAAGTTTTAGCCCTGGGTGATAAGTGGCCTGAGTCTCACAGGTGCTGAGACGTGCAGTCTTGGCTGCCTCCGATGCAGCCTTGATACAATGTTAATAAAACCAGAAACATTCAGCTCTCATTGTGACTCTGTAGAGCTTAATTTCTGTGCTCTCCTCACTGGCTGGTTGAATTCTCAGTAAGCATATTTCCCAGTAAAATTACTTTTTAGCAGACATGGTTTTCTTCGAGGCTCTGGGGACCAGGCTGAAGGAGACAGGGGCGCAGGTGGTTTTTTCCTCTCTTCTTCCGGTGAGGGGGCGGGGACAGAGGCACGGGGCCTGCATTGGTGAGGTCAACCAGCGCTTACGCAGCTGGTGCCGCCGGGCAGGCCTTGGGTTCCTTGACAACGACCCATGCTTTCGGGAGGGGGGATTGCTGGGGCGGGATGGGCTTCATCTCTCCCCTAATGGCAAG
>NW_005841997.1:127338-149779 GCF_000455745.1 Alligator sinensis
AAGGTTTTTTTGCCTTTGCCTCTTCATGCTTACATGTAATTTTGGAGGTAACCGAACGTGCGCTCTGACAGCAAATATGAAGATTTGTTGGTAGCGATTCTGTGCAGTAACATTAAGGTTTAATACAAAATTGAAACTTACTCTGCAGCATCTTATTTGCAAGGGGATTGACAGAAGAACTTTCATAAATAATATAACACCTCAGCCAAACCCATTATTAAAAAGTACTCAGAAGTAGGTTAGAATAATTCTGGCAGTTATAGACAAAAAACCTTTTGTATTCTGCCATTACAAGGCTTTGATTGTCAGGGCTTTCAACACATGATGTTGTCTGTGCTGTGTGCTTGTTTCACTCACAATACTATAGGGGCTACAATGCCAGGGTGGCACCAAAAGGCAGAGCAAAGGCCTAATTCACAATGTCCTTTCTTTGATTTTGAGTGAGTCCTACTGCTGCTTTAATGTATTTTGCTCTGTTAATTTCCTTCTTTTTGATTTTTTTTTAGAATGGTAACAAGATAGTGTTATGAATTTTTTGCTTAAAGAATCTACATGATAAATGGTATTACAATGTATGTTTTTCTCGTGAAGAACAACTCTTGTAACATCATTCTGTTAAGTGGTGTGTGGGGGAATCAGCTCCTTAGTTATCTAACTAACCCATAAGCAAACTGTCCAATTACAGGTGCTGCTGTATCCCTAGTATGGCTCTCCCCATGCCTTTTCCACAGGTACCTGTACAACTGTCTGTTTTTTCAGTATGGAGTTGGTGCTAGAAGATGTGCAGCACAGGGTAAATTGAGACTAGAGGTGGAACATGGTGAGTAAGCACCCCTGGCCAGTTCTGATAGTATGTCTTCTCCTAACTTGTGATATTCCTTTTTTCAGTAAGCCACCAGGCTGTGGCCTGGCTCTGTATTATGGATATATACCTACTTACCAGTATTAAGAGATGTGAAAGTATAATTTCTCTGGCAACACAAGTTTGAACACAAGTTTTCAAAGGCAAAAGCAACTTGTACAATGCTAGCAGCCAAAGCCTAGTAGGTACTGATGTCCAAACACAGAACAGAGTCCTTGCCTGAAGGAAGTTACAGTCTAAAAGCCTATGCTGGCTACCATGTGCCAGCAGGCTGTTTAATGAAATATTCAGCAAGCAAAGGCTTGCTCACTGTTTCTAACTTTTTAGTGGTGCTATACATTCTTACTCCAAGCTTCTGGAACTAGCTCCAGCTGGATTTTCCAATCAGTATTCTGTGTTAGGATCCTTTAGTGGAAGTGTGTTCCTCTTTGATTCAGTGAAATTACTCCAGTAGCCCATTAGAACAGTATTCTATTTTAATTATCATTTCAGTCTTCCTTCTGGACCCACCTGTCTGCAGTTCTCCTCAAGGCTTTTAAGACTTTTAGTTTGCAGGGCCCCTGGCATGGCTCTACGAGTGATCGTGGTGCTTGGGCCAGGTGCCAGATGATTGGAAGGTAGCTAATGTGGTCCCCATCTTCAAAAAAGGGAAAAGGGAGGACCCGGGCAATTATAGGCCCGTCAGTCTTACCTCAATCCTGGGGAAGCTCTTTGAGAAGATCATCAAGGAGCACATTTGTGATGGGCCGGCATCCGAGATGATGCTCAGGGGCAATCAGCATGGATTTATTAGGGGGAGATCATGTCAGACCAACCTGATTGCCTTTTATGATCAGGTCACAAAGGCCATGGACGCAGGTGTCGCGGTGGATGTAGTCTTTCTGGACTTCAGCAAGGCCTTTGACACCGTCTCTCACCCCATCCTAATTAATAAACTAGGCGACTGTGGCATAGATGCCTACACAGTCAGATGGATTGCAGATTGGCTGAAGGGTCGCACTCAGAGGGTGGTGGTGGATGGATCATACTCGACTTGGGGGGAGGTGGGTAGTGGAGTCCCCCAGGGCTCGGTCCTGGGGCCTGCGCTGTTCAATTTCTTCATCAGCGATCTTGATGTTGGGGTGGAAAGCAACCTGTTTAAATTCGCTGATGACACCAAAATTTGGGGGGAGGTGAGCACGCTAGCAGGGAGAGAGAGATTGCAGAAGGATCTGGATAGGTTACAGGGGTGGGCAAACAGGAACAGGATGTGTTTCAATACGGACAAGTGCAGGGTGCTGCACTTGGGTAGTAGGAACCAGCAGCACACTTATACGATGGGGAGCTCCCTACTTGAGAGCACGGAGGCGGAAAGGGATCTTGGTGTCATTATTGACTCCAAGATGAACATGGGCCGACAATGCGAGGTCATGGTTGGCAGGGCTAACCGGACCTTGTCGTGCATCCACAGGTGCATCTCGAGTAGAGCCAGGGAGGTGATCCTCCCCCTCTATGCGACGCTGGTCAGGCCGCAGCTGGAGTATTGTGTCCAGTTCTGTGCGCCCCATTTCAGGAGGGATGTGGACAACATGGAGAGGGTCCAGAGGAGGGCCACCCGCATGATCCGGGGACAACAGGGCAGACCCTACAGTGAGAGACTGCGGGACTTGAACCTATTCAGCCTCCACAAGAGAAGGCTGAGGGGGGACCTGGTGACCGTCTATAAACTCACTAGGGGGAACCAGAAGGGTTTGGGGGAGACGCTGTTTCCCCTAGCCCCCGCTGGCATAACAAGGAGTAATGGGCACAAGTTGATGGAGAGGAGGTACAGATTGGACATCCGAAAAAACTACTTCACAGTTAGGGCGGCTAGGAGCTGGAACCAACTTCCAAGGGAGGTGGTGCTGGCCCCTACCCTGGGGATCTTTAAGAAGAGGCTGGATACCTACCTGGCTGGACTCATTTGAGTCCCGTTTTTGTTTTTTAGGGTTCTTTTGTTGTTCTCCCGCCCTGGCGGGGGGGCGGGCTAGAAGATCTATTAGGTCCCTTCCGACCCTAAAACTATGAAACTATGAAACTCTTTGTTTTCTTTTTAATATCAGTTTTTTCTAATAGTTTTATTGGTTTGAAAAAATTTCAGCTTGAACGGGTGATTCATACAACTTAGTAATGGTTAAACTAACTGCTAATGTAGATAATACATCACACCATGTGAGGTCAAGCCCTGGAGCCCTCTCCTTATAAGGGAAATTAAAGCATCCATAGGCATTGCTTTTCATTTGCCTTGGCCTGTAAATCCTCTATGCCACAATGCTCATTGTGCAAAGGAAGGGAGAGAAATATTAACTCTGAAGTATTTGCAAACAGTGAATGGCCAGCCAGGACTGAAAACAAATGGCTGGGCACAGTTATAAAAGCTTCCTGGTCCAGTTCCCCCATACAAGACAACTAGGATGGCCATCATAGAGGAAGGACAGTCCGGTTGTCCTCTACTGATACGAAACCTGACACCTTAGTGTCATAAAGGCATTGGGTTTCATATCAATAGAGGACAGAGTAGCACAAAACCAGAAAGCCCTCTATGATGGCCACCCTAAAGACAACTGGTGTTTTCACACCCAGTGACTCAGCTCCCAGAGATCACTGTCCTGAGCTGCTCCCGAGGTGACACCACATTCAGGGAAGTAGGAGACTGCCATCTTGGCAGCACCGGCACCGCCTTTGAATCAAAACAGTCACTATTTGAAAGCTACCCAGGAGGTGGGCTGGGAGGTAGGCTGCCCTCTCAGAGGAGACCAGGCAGCACTCGGACAAGGAGCAAGGAATTCAGCTGCACAAAATAAAGGCCTGTCTTTGCAAGTTGTAACACATGCACGCAGTCCTACCAAGTTCAGCCTGGCTGTTTGTGGGAGTAGGAGTTCATCAGGTCCGGTCCTCATGGCGTATATAGGGGCTGATTGTGGCCCCGCATAGGAGTTGTTGAGCACTGATGTACTCACAGAGGTGGTGAGGAAGGAGAATGGTACAGGGGAAATGTATGACTAACTGGGGATTTCCTGTTCTCATATTAACTGTGCAGATAGAAACCCAAAGAGCAGCATTTCCTGGCTTCGTGCTTCCTTGGTATATTGCATGGCCCTTTCTCCCCCTGTCTGTAAGCTTCCCAGTTCCCTAAAAATGGCTTTCACCACCCCCCCACCACCATGTGCCCCTCCACCTCCTACCATACTTCCATGCTCTGTGAAGCCAGTCTTCTACCCATCCAGGCCCTACCAACTTCAGCATCAAGTATTTCAAATGACAAAGAGCTGCAAAAGAGCATGGGTGTTTTCACAGTGCCTGAAGTCCAAGAAGCCATTAAAGTCAACCTTAACCCTGAATTCCCCAAGATCCGAGCACTGGGCTTCAGCTAACCTATTCCTGTGTGTCTTTCAACTCCGACCTAATCCTGTACTTTGTTTTTACTCGGAACTGGGGGCTAAAGCAAAGGTGAACATGGCTGAAATACCAGAATAAGCCTAGAAGACTTGTTCCAGACCACATACCACACCTGAATGGAGGCAGGACAACTTCAGTAGCAGAAGACATGGGACTGGAGAGCACAAAAGTTTACAAAGGGATGAGAGAGCATAAAGGGGAAGAGGGAACAGGGAACCATACACAAACAAGGCAGAGGAAAGGAGGAAGCGAAGGCACAGAGCTGGGAAGTGCTGCTCTCTGCTCCTGTTTGCATGCGATGCTGCATGCCCATATCACACTTGGAAATCAAGATGCCTATAGATATGTGCTCGTTTGCGTTCCAATTAGACTGCTCCAGCGTCACCTCCCTATCGTATGTATTAACCCCCCAAGCATTTCAAAATGGCCACAGGGGTGCTTTATCTAAACTTCATTGAATAAGCTTTAGATAAAGCATCCCGAGGCCATTTTGAAATGCTCGGGGGCTTAATAAATGCAACAGTGAGCCATTTTAATTAGAGCAGCTGCCCAGGAACCACCCTAATTAAAATGTACCCTCCAACCCCGAGCATATGCATAGGCAGCCCAATGGTCCCCAATCAGAGCCCCCACCAGGTCAAAGACCAACCTGAGCATACAGAGAAGGGGGCAGTTGGCTTCTTACTGTGTTAGACTGGCTGCTGTTAGCTGGGCCAGCTCCCCTGAAGGCAATAGATCATTGCTAATGCCTCCTGAGGGTCTGGTACTAAATCTGCAGGACTGCTTTAAAAGTCAGGTTTCACATAAGCTGTGCATGCGGTTCACCAAGGATTCCTTTAACTGTAACTGTGGGTATTTCAGAGAGAACGACTGTGGTTCCAAAGAGAACCACACATTCTGGCCAGACTTTCGAAACCGTCTTCTCTTCACTCACGTCTCTCGCAGCACACAGAGGCAAGGCACTCTCAGAAAGCAACTTGAAGGCCTGTCTACAAATAGCATGGGTGTCTGCACAAAGCAGGCGGTTAGTCATCTAACTACCCCACCCAGCCAGTGCATGCAGTTTCTCTCTTGCAGTCACAAATAAACCAGGCATAAAAAAATTGCAGGTGCAAATATTAGGACTGGCTTTGGACTGGAGCAGAAACCCTGGAACAGGCTGAGCCCGCCCATCAGTGTCCCAGCAACAGCAGTGTATGGACAGTGGGGTAGACAAGGGCTTTGGGGAGAACGTTTAAAAAAAAAAAAAAAAATCTTGATTTCCATTTTCAAACATCAATCTACAAATGCTAAGACTAGACCTTGGCCACTGCTGCTTCTGCTGGAATGGGGAATCTCTCCTCCTCTAGGGCACTCCTGCTGCCAGTTCCCAAAACAGGGTCTGTTTGGGGGTGATGGATATATGCCAGGGTCTTCCATTTCCAGCAGAAACCCATGTTGGAGGGGACTGACATACAGTGTCTATTTAAAGCTAAAGCATTTCTGACTGGTGTGTACTGATGTTCTGGCCAGTATTTAGAAAATCCAGAGGCTCCTTGCTCTTCTGCTCAGGGTCACACTGATCACCAAATCTGGGGTCAGAAAGGAATTTCTCCTGGGTCTGATGGGCCTGAACTGTGGGGTTTTTCCTCCCTCTGCACCACAGGTCATGGTCCTTTTCCAAGGTATTCTGAGAACATGTTAACCACCACTTCCTTGACAAGGCAGTGCCAGTACTTCATCTCACTTGTGTTTATCTATAGCACACTAGAAGGTGTTCCTGGCATTTCAGTAGTTGTGGGTGAGGGTTGGAGGTGGCAGCTCTGGGAAGTTCTTCACCTAATGAATACCTGCAAGGGCAGGGAGGAGATGCAGTGGCCCAGAAGGCCTGTTCCAGCCCTTCCTTCCATTTGGTGCATGTGAAAAAGGTCCCAGCACCCTGCAGGATGGCTTGCAAAGCCACAGTCCAGCCACTACTGTCTCGTAACTAGCAGCCAAGACATTCACACACAGCCATTCTCACCCCAAATCGCATTCATTCTCTCTCTTTTTCAATCCCTTCAAGGCAGTCTCTCCTTCAGAAGAAGAGCTTCTCTCCATTGACAGATGAGAAACTCACCAGGATCAAAACTACACTAGCGTGGTCATGGGGAGATTTTACACAGTTCAGTCCATGGAGAGCAGACAGCACACAGATCAAGTGGAACAGAAATGATGGAGCCATTCAAACAGTGTGACAACCTCTACATGGCCAGCAGTTACCTGCCTGAGCTGAATGGCTGTAACACCTACACCAGTTAAGTGATTCAACCAAGTCACTTTGGGAAGCAATCAAAATCCAGTTCCTTCGGAAATCTGACATCAGAACAGACTTTGGGAATCATTGCACTATAAGAACTACAAACTTCATGTACAAGGAAAGCCTGGTGACCTTCTAGGGCTTCTCAGGGGTTATGATGCTCTGCGGTCTCACTGATAAAAGATTGGCTCCTGGTCTACAGATCCTGGTAAAAACAAGTGTGAAAACACAAATCCAGACCTTTCTATTCTGCAAAGCTGCTTTATAAGAACACCTCACAAGATGCCACGTTTGTTGCATCTCCAAGACTCCTTGGGGAAGTAACAAGATGTATTTTGAGGTGCCAGGCTCATGAGTTCAGCCTGGGCCCACTTGGCCAGATTTTAAAAAGGGCTTGGGACCAAGGCATGGAGCCAAGTTTTCACAATCTCTCAAGTCCTGTGTGTCACTTCCAGACAGGTTTTCCCAAAGCCCAACACACTGGGCTACTTCTGACCCTCAGGGTGAAGCTGGGTTATTTCTCTTCTGCACACATCACCAGAAACAATATAGTTTTTGCAGGCCAAACACAGCCCTATCTCCACAAGGACACCTGCTCAACTCCACCGTCTTCCCATTATCTCCCGTGCAGTCTCTCGGCCTTCAGAGCACAGGTGCGATTAACTGGGACTGCTGCTGATGCCCCAGGAGGATGGGAATGTCGCTCTCGTCATGGCTGGTTGTGCTTTGCAGGGCCAATAGGCTCAAAAAAACAATTAAGAAACAAAACAAAAGCATGTGTCCTGTGACAACCCAGAGCCCCACACCATCCCCACACACTAATCCAGACCAAGAGGGCCATATTGAAGGTGAAGAGGGAACAATGACTTATGCTCTATCGTGCAGTTCCACACACTGGTTGCCTTTCAGGGCTGAAATATGCTCCTATTCCAGATTTCCCATTGCCCAAAATACACCCCACATGCTGAGCTCCTCAAGCATTGTGCTGTAATGCATTTGATTTTGTCAATGAGAACCGCACAACGCCCTGTGAAGAGTCCCATTCAAGTCAATGGCATTTCTCATGGGCAAAAGGGCCCGTGTGCATAGATTTCATAGATTTGATTACAGGATCAAGACCACATGTAGGTGATGTGCTCATATTTAAAAAAGGACAGTAGTCTTCCATAATGACGCCTTTGAGCGGTAGCTGGTATGGCCTGGACATTCATAACAGCAAACATAATCATGCTTGATACTCATGTACAAGGCCAGAGTAGCAGAAAGGCATCAGGAGGTTATATCCTAATATCTATTCCAGGGATGCCTGACTTCTGAGCATCCCACTCCCAGTGAGCAAGTCAATATCATGAAGCAAGCCCAAACCGGACTCTAAATAAATCAAGCCGAGAAGACCCCAACTCTGTAAGCAGGCCTTTTCACTTCAACGGAATGACTCACGAGATGCTACTCAGCACAAAGGAGGCACACTCTAGCCCCAAGCCTCTCCCTTCCAAGGGCTGCCACCCAACATCAGGTTGGATAGCACCACAAACCCTGAGAAGACCCACTCTAATGGCTAGGGCTCCTTGCAGAGCAAGGTGGTGCTCAGGTACAGGTTGGTAGAGTCCAGCCCCAAGTCATTATGGCTGTTACCAGCTTTGGTTCCTATGTGTTAGTAATGTGGTCTCCCTTGCAGTTTCTGTAGATATGGATCTGATTTCTGTATATAAAATTTATCTCTGAGTCTCTTCTAGGAACAAGCCTGTAATGCTGATGTGGACAAATCAAGCACAGAGACGTGGCTGTCAGCTGTGACATGAAGTAGAGTGAGGAGAGGCTGATGAAGCGTTCCTGGCCCAGTCGGAAAGTATCGTCAACGTTGACTAACGGAAAGGGGGTTTCCAGTGGCAGCTGTAAAGCACAAAAAATAGCTCTTAATTTCCTGGAGGCAGTGGGGCTGAAATTCGAAAGCAAAGCCTAGGCCCTAAGAATAGCTGCAGCCATCGACAGCCAGGAGACGTGGCCAGGAAGGGCCTAACGGTTAACAGAAAGAGATGCACTGGGGAACCAGGAAGGCCAGGTGCAAGGCAAGCAAAAAGAAACAGAGAGAGTAGGGTCCCCAGCTTGGTGAGGTCTAGCTCATCTCCGTCTTGGGGCAGATGGTGCAGGGCTATTCTGGGAAGGTCAGCACAGGTGTCACTGCAAATAGGTTTACACACCAGGTGCTGCCACAGAAACCAAGCCGGCCCCAATCCATCACCTTCAGGGATTGCTCCCTTCTGTAACATAATCATAGTTGTTATCCAAGGGTAAAACTGCTCCCCCCCTGCACAAGGCCTAGAAGGAGACAAACAGGATTGGGTTAGGCCATAGGCCTTGTGAAGCCAGTTGCACAGAGATTAATTTAAATTTGGTCTAATAAATTCATACAGTCACGAGACAGTTGGAGAGCGAGGAACAGGCATGGGGGACTGTAAGTCCAATGGACCACAAAAAAAAATTAGGTAGAGGCAACATTAAAATGTCGTCAAGAATCCCTGCCACTTTCTACTGATAGACCTATACACTCTCCATCCAGGACTCCCTGCTGCAGCCCTCCATACACTTCTGGTCTGGAGATAGTGCATGGGAATCCACTGAGAAGGGGCACAGCCTGCACCAGCAGTGCTGCATGATGGGGCAGCTTTGATCCTCAAGCCTGGGCTGCACTTCAAAGTTTTGCTTTGTAGGTTTGGAGTCCAACCTTCTCCCCCTCCCCCAGGCCTCTCCAACCTAGCTGTGCTGGCAGAGACGCTGGCATGGAGGCAACAAAAAGACATCTTTTGGCTGATGCAGTTTATTCTGTTTGGGATTAGGGATCAGCTGTACAGACACGAGCTGCATCACCATCACCTGGGTCTGCTTGTCCAGCTACTGTGTAACCCTTTCTATTGTAGGAAAGGCCACAGACCCTTCCATCGCCTGCCCCACCCTGCAACAGAGGAACTGAGGCAAGTTTTATAGTCACAAAAAGTCCTCCCACCTTCTCCTCCATGCAATAACCATCAGGGAACGACAAGGAGCCAAAGTCCAACATTCATTCTCCTCCACCTTATTCCCAGTTATAAATCAGGCAGAGTGACTATGAGGACTGGCTAATGTCCAATTCATTCACATGTCCTGTTCCTTATAATGGTCATGGTCATAAATGTTTATTTGGCAGGCTGGCTTAGTGCCTTAAAAAGGGATGCTGGAAAACACACACAATAGTTCACCCTAGCAAATCACTAAGGGCCAACTTTGCAAAGACTCTTCAATAATGAGCTGCTCACATGTGCCAAGGACCAGCAGCGGTGGCAGAATAAACTCGTACAGGTGGTTTTCAACCTCCAAAGTTGGACTGGCAGAGCTGTGTCTCCATAGAGTTACCATCAAGGAAACTCCAGAGCTGAAGCTGGTGCAGAAGATGGTGCACAGTTCTCTTAACTGCATTAGCTTACACTACTGCTGCCTATATCCTCCCAGATACCAGCTCACTGAGAAACCCTCTCTTCCAACAAGCTCCCAGGAGAGGTCAGGACAAGTAAAGTCCTCAGGTTGAGATGGGTACTGCCCATGCCTTCTCATGCACCCTTGACTCTGGCATGCCTTCTTCCACTGGTTCAACAGTGTCCAAACCTGATGGGCATTCAGGGCAAAGTCTGTCTGCTAATACAGACTATGGCCTTACGTGGGGAGGGTTGTGTGTTTCCATTTAATTTCGGGTGGGGAGGATGAATTAATTCTTCAGTTACTTAAACTGGTGTCCACTCACTTCTGCTACTATTAGTTCTACCTGGCTACCCACACACCCAAAATACTACAAAACAGCAGAAGGAGACAACGGGAGAATAACAGGCATAAGACAACACATAGGCTGTAAGCTCCTTAAGGCAAGGAGCATCCTGTTGTTCTCTTTTTGTACAGCTCCTGGCACAATGAGGTCCTGACCCAGGGCTGAGACTCATAAGCACTACTTCAATCACAGAAGCACAGAAAACAGAGCTAGAAGGGATGCCAGGAGGCCACCTAGTTCAAACCCCTGCCCCAGGCCAGGATCAACTAGATCTAAATCATTCCTGGCAGATCTTTGTCTAATCTTCTCCAATGAGGACTATTCCTCAGCTTCACTGGGTGATCTATTCCAGTGCTCAACTGTCCTGATGGGGGAAAGCTTTTCCTGGTATCTAAACTAAAACTTCCCTTGATTCAATTTAAGCCCATTATTTCTTGCCTTATGACCAATTGACAGAGACCAGTTTTTAACCATTTTACATACATGACAACTTACATTTACCCTCAGTCTGCTCTTTAAACTGAAGAAACCCATTTTTCCATTTTCCTCCGGGCCCGGGTGGGGGGGTGTGTCTGCTCTCCTCTGGGCTACCTTCAACTGGTTCACATCTTTCTGGAATCATGGTGCCCAAAACTGAACACGATGCTCCAGCTGAGGCTTTACCACTCCGGTATCAAGTGGAGGAATTCACTCTTAGAGACGTAAGTAATACAGGCAATGGTAGAATTTCCTGCCCGAGTGCTCACTGACATGGGCAAATGCAAGGCTTTGCATGTGCTGAGTAAAGACACTTGCAAGGTATTTCACTCATCTCTGCAGACCTCACTGAAAGCCTGGTTCACAATCACCGCATAGCTCAGGAATCATCATTACTGGTCAGCTCTACCATGCTTGTTCCATAAATAATCCCAGTATAATCAGTGAGACACAGCAAGTGGTAAGGTATCATTTCACAGGAGTATGAGCAGAGAGAAATGCCCTGTGAAAGTATATGGTGGTTTTTAAAGAACAAATGGCCAATGATGTTTTACAAGATGCATTATGAACATTAACACACACACACACACACACACACACACACACCATCTTGCCCCACGATCCTGCAATGATCTCAAGGAAGACTAGGCAACACCCAATACCTCTGCCACACCTGCTGCTGTTAGAAGCAACCAAGAGACTTCTCTGGTGGCTTCCTTACGATAATCAGACCTTGGCCTTGCAATGGGACCCACCAGCACACACCCCTGCAAGCCTAAGGGGTTTCCTTGAGACTCCCCGCAGATGCCAGGGCCTGTTGTCACTGACCCTCAGATAAAAAAAAAAAAAATATTCAATCAAGGCTTTACTAGATGCATACACGTATGTGCACTGCTTCACTAGTCAGAGGCAGCCCCTCGCAAAGGTCATCCTGACACCAATTCCCAAATGGCATTCCTCAAGCAAACGCCTTCCCCTGGTTTGCCTTTCACAGCGTGAACATTAACATGCCACGGGCTCTCTTCTGACTTTTGATAACCAAAGATTAACATTTCTGGCCCAAATCCTTCTCTCCATATTCAAACAAAACTCTTACAGTTAGCAATGGGATTGTTGCTGGTATGAAAGCATTGGGATTGGGCCCATCAGACACAAAGGGGGAAAAGTTCCACACATTTGAATGCAACCCTATGGAGTTTTTTCCAGGGAAGTTTCTACTATAAATGTTCATACTGTTGATTATTTTTTCCAAGCACAACTGCAAGTGAAAAGGCATTAACATATGCAGGTCAAGCAACTGATACATAGGCAATATACTGGAGTTCAGGCCTATTCGAATTCTTTCAGGAACACGTATGACTATAGTTCCATGAATAAGATCTGTAGCAAGGTAGTGGAGAAAGAAAAACCCAGCCCCAGAGCCCTCCCCACACCTGGGCGTCACTGTGCAGCTGCCCTGCTGCAGGGGACTCCCCGCTCTAAAATTAACCCCTTTCTGTCCTAAATGACCAATCAGAAACTAGAACACGCCAGCCCGAGAACTCCAAAAAAGGGAAGTGAAACCGTCTCCAGAGGCCAGTGACACGTGAAAGAGAGAAACACAAACAAGCTGCCACGTAGCACAGCCAAAAAACACACGCCTTTCATTTCTGAGCTGGTCAAACTTCGTATTTGCCAATTTGATGGATTAAACAATGTATTGGGCCTAAAAGGAAGTCTCTTCTACAGTCACTTGAAAGCCCCTTCTTCATGGTGTCATGGTGCAAATGACATGGATGATGTATGCACTCAATTAATGGCAGCGTGCAGCTTGAAATCATTCAGAAGCACCATTGCTAGTGCTTTATGAGACAGGCAACAGCATTGAGAATGCATCATCAATGACTGGGAAATACACAGCTTGGGCCAGATCCTCAGCAAGTGGAAATGCAGTCAATTGCATGGACTTCAGTGCTGCTCCCATCTGGATTAGCTGAAGATCTGGCCCCTGGGAGAATGGGATGCAGGGGTTTATTCACACTGAGAAATGTCTCTAAGGATGAAAAAGCACTCTTCTTACTGGAGGCCCTGGATAGGGGATACTCAGAGTGGGACAGTGTACAGATGAATACTGAGGGGCTGTACCCCACTTGTGTGGCATCTTGGAAGCACTGGACCAGGCAAATATCAAACCGGGGTGATCCGCTTAATACCTCTTTCTTCTCTGTGACAACAGTGTTGCAGAAGAGACTGCAGCAAACACCAGTAGGAGCAAATACACACATTACTGGTGTTGGAGGCAGAATACTCCAGTACCCAAGTTGTAAGTCATTATGTGATAAATATTACAGGCACTTAGGCATTACTGAAATGGAGGCCTAGTAGGATGTAGCATGTACATGTCAGAAACGACACTTCTTTTGGTACATACACACACACACCACTGGTGTATACTTTTTAATCACTGGTAAGTACCTGTATGGTCATTTACTGTACTGCCCTGAACAACCTCAGAAACAGTAGGAGCATTAAAGTATTATTATTCCTGTTTACAAAGGGGAGAAACCTGAAGTACTGTCAGCGAGTAGGCAACTTGCTCAGGGTCAAACAGGGAGTGCACTTACCCCACATATCTCAAGCCCCAGTGCTGTAAACCCAAGGTCCCCCTCCCACAACACTTGTAAGCCTCTAAGAGCAAGCAAACGGACCCCCATGGTGCAGAGTGTGCTCCTAAGCATGAGGGCGCTGAGGCTGGGGTCAGGGGCCATCTGGGGGCTGAGGCTCTACTCTGTAAAAGTGTTCTCCATGGGGTGGACACTGCAAACAGGGAGGCTTGAAAGCCACTGTATTTCTATGCAGCCATTTTAACCATCAAGGCCTCTGCCTGCCTGAGAACCACAGTTACCAGGTGGTTTAAAGTCTTCAAGATGAAGCTAAACTCGTAGCAATGGCTGATTCATTAATGCAAGAGTTCCCATTCTCAGAAAATTACTGAGGAAATCCCTTTACTGTGCCTATGAACGGTCAGATCCAGAAGGAGATTTCCCCCCTGCATTCCTATTCCAAGTCTATCAGATCTAAGCCAAACCATTTCCCTGGACTTGCCCCTGCTCCATGAGCCTTAAAGAGCTGAGGAAAGCTTCAAAAGCCTCCCTGAGAAGTCAGGCTCACTTGCCTTTTTTCCTTCTATCAACTTCTGTGATGAAGAGTCACTGAAAAACATAAATGAACCACAACCCCAGTGAGCATCAACTCAGGTAACTTCATTGACTTCAATGGAGAAACGTGGATTTATGTCAGCTGAGGACTTGGCCCATCAACCTTATCAATAATGAGTTAAGTGTAATAGGGGCCTGAGGCAAGAAGCTAATGGAAATGCACTCAGCGTTTCTTGTAAAGTCACACATTTTAGGCTGTTTTTGGTTAACAGCACTCCCTCGCATACAAGATAATTGCCCAGTTAAGTTATTTTGCTGCTAAGGAAAATTGAAACTTGCCCAGCACTCAATTCAGGCTGTCTGAACTAGACTAAGGGCCTGACCTAGCTGCTCCCCTCCAGCTGGAGACTCTCTGCCCTCAAGTCCCATACACTTCAGCAGAACTCAGCACTCAGCACTTCAGCTCAGCTCGACCTCAAGCATGTCTGGACCCTGCATTGCCCTGAAGCTGGTGTTTTCTCTGTGAAAAAGCAGGAGTGTAATACAGCAGCAGCATCTGCAGCCAATACTTAACCTTTCCCTGCTGAAATGCTGGTAAAGAGTCTTAGACTTACAAATGCAGGGCTTGATCCCAAAGTCACTGAAGTCATCGCAAGTCTTTCTCCAGACTTTGGTGGTCCTTAGGCAAGGCCCCTAATAAGTGATCACTTTAAACTGAATCCTGTAGGGCTTACTCTGGGGCCAGTTTTTTTTCCCCCCCTGGCAGCCTGAGTCTGCCTACCCAAAGGAGATCACAACATCCAGACTAGATCAAAGCCCACTGAAATCAGTGAAAAGATTTCCATTTTGGATCAGGAGGGCTTCAGTCTCCACTACCTTTTGTAGGTTAAATAGTGGTGAAATATGTATACCGAACCATATGTTAAATAGCCAGATCAAAATAGTGTAGAATATACAACTACCTTCGGTGTAGGCTCCATTGAAACCTAAAAGATTTCCTGATGTACGTCATACAGACTGAAGAATTCATGTCTTATGAATAGGTGACTTCACTTTTATTGAACGTTACAGAATAATAATGCTTCAATTGTCCATTTTGTACCTCAAGCTGATTTGGTAGTACAGTATTCTAGTCACCTATATAAATGGTAGCTCCCATGTTATCACATGAACTATTTTATTGTGCTATAACACAACATACAAGTATACAAGGCAGTTATCTGTAGCAATGCATGCACTTTTGGAGTATAATAGAAAATGTACTTTCAGGTCCAACACAGAGATAAAAAACAACACTTCTGGGGTGGGGGTTATTTTATTTATTTAACTTACAGGGAAGTTTTTACTTAGGCCTGAGAGATAAGATTTGCCTCTCATAATGAAACCTTGATTTTTAATATGATAAATCCAGCACAGCGCTGATGAAAAAATTTACCCCTGGACACAGAGCTAAGACAAAGCCTTCACAAAGTGTCGATCTAACAGGCCATTTAAGTAAATGCTTCAGGTCTTGCTGAATAGGAATAAGTTTGTAAATCCTAACTCTTCCAAATAGTGTTTAGGAATACATTTGTGAATCCCAATTCTTCTATTCAGCCCCAGGCAGATGTCAATAGGAAAGGGAAGGGGGGGGGGGGGGGGGTGTCTCAGCACCTCACACCATTGGGTCTGACCACGCAGGAAAAGCAAAGATTAAATCTTCATTAAACTAAGTCATTTTAATGTACTTTTCTTGTGGCAGGACTTCACTCAGCCCGAGTCATTGGTAAAATTCTGTTTCATTTGGTCTAGAAAATAGTTGCCAGAAAGCTGAGTCTGGCTAAATCAGAAATAAGTACAAGAGATAAAGGTTCCCAAATTTAAAACCAACCAAACAAACAAGGCCAGGGCAGATGCATGAAATGAAAGCTAAACATAAATGATACACAGAATCTAAAGTAGTGAGAATAGCATTGTTTTTATTGTGCAGGACAAAGCAAGAGAATTAAGTGAAATAAATAAACGTTTAACATGAGTGCACTTAATTGACCAATATAGCACACGTTTGCAGAAAAAAAATGTAGATTTGCATAACTGTGTCAAAATTGCAACTGAGTAGTTTCAGAGTCGAAGAGCTGAAACATACTGCTAATAGAGTGAGGCCACAGGATAAATTATTTGTGAGTAATTACAAGTGCGTGTAAATACATAAATAAATTAAATACGGCCGCACACACACACAGATGTACACAGCAGCATGGAGCACAAGGGCTGAAAACCCTTGTAAACAAGTTCTAGATAAACTGATTGACCTCAAGCAAAATAACCTTTTAATTTTATAGCACAAACAACACCATTAGCAGGAAAAACATCTTAATTTTGGTTCATGTCTCCTCAGGCATTTAGAAAACTATTCGTTTCTGCTATGGAAACAAGAGAGTGGTACCATAAAAGAAACCAAGTTCACTTTTTTGCAGTGCAAATGTCTGAATACAGAAAGAAATGCTCTCTTTGGGTTGATTATCCTCTCTCTTCTCAGAAAAAGGATTAGTGTTTTAGCCATATAAACACAAGACTGTTGTCTCAGAGTTTAAAGCACAAGAATAATTTT
This sequence comes from Alligator sinensis, assembly GCF_000455745.1. Taxonomy (NCBI): domain Eukaryota; kingdom Metazoa; phylum Chordata; order Crocodylia; family Alligatoridae; genus Alligator; species Alligator sinensis. The sequence continues at coordinate 143,896 of NW_005841997.1, forward strand.
TACAAAACGTGAAGTCTCTTAGCTAGAAAAGGTCACTGATAAAGAATTAAAGCTAAAAAGTTTATAGGGAAATAAATAAGAGGGTGGAGACTGGAGCCCAGGTCAGCATTTTAGCAAAGGTTAATTCACAATGCTGAAATTATAGAGTCAAGTAGGGGTCATGTCCTGCAGTTCCATTCAATGGGCATCATGTTCAGGCCTTCACAGGTTGTTCTGGAGCACATGTTAGTATTTTCTCCCCTTCCACCTGCAAAGCTGAGGTGTCTCAGTGCCATGGGCCTTGCTTTGCTTGTGGAGAGAGAGAAAAATTGGTTGTACAACTCAGGGTAGGACACAGTGTCTTGTCAGGGCTAGTGATGAGAGCTGTCTTGCATCAAACCCTGCTTCTTGCTGGGAGATCACAGGTTCAGACTCGGCTCGGTAATGGCTGTTCTGACTTGATCTCTCTTGCCTGCGACCGGGTTCAGTGAAGGGTTGTGGGGCGGAGAGGAAAGACAGTTTGTGATGGTTTCTTTATAATCAAAATGGTGACTGTTTGAGAGCTACTCTAGGGACTGGGATGGCAAACATATCCTCCAGAGACCGGTGAATAGGTCCAATGCAGGCAAGACAAGCAACAGAGCAAAATAAGAACATAATCCTACAAACCTACATGCACACAGTCCCGCTGCCTGCAGTTATTGTATAAAAAAAGCAAAAAGTTTGCCAAGGCCAGCTTGGAGCGCAGCTTACTCCATAGCATACACAAGCACACTCCATGGTGATCATATCCACGTGGGGTATTATCACACACACAAACCTGCTCTATGGCCACCTCATCAGCAGAGGCTGCGGCAAGGAGGCACCTTTGTTAATGCACCTAAAGCTGCCTGTACAATGCTCCCACTCCATCCAGCTATGTGGTGTAGAGCTAGCTTTGGGCCTCCTAGCAAAAGGCAGTTCTTGGGCACCTGGCACTACGGTTCCCTCCAGGAACACTTGTTATTGCAAAAGTTGGCACTTGCCCTTTGGTAAATCTGGCTCCTCTGGCAATGTCCCACACTCATGGAAGAGGACAGCACGTTAGAGCAGGCCTTCTCCACTCCACATGTATCCCCTCCCCTCTGGCTCTGGAGTGTCCCAGCTCTCTCAAATTCACATGAAAGACCTGTATAAACTACTAGAGCAGTGTCCATGTTTTGGAGTTGTACTCTCCCTGCCCATTTCAGTGCCAGTGCCACACATGAAAAGGGAGAATCTGGCCCCAGCCATGACAGAGCTGATCCATTCTGGGTATGTCTTCCCACCATCCATTACAGAGCTGATCCATTCTGGGTATGTCTTCCCAGAGCTTTAAGAAAGCCATTTACTCTGCCAGCTAGTACCCTGGGCTCTGTGAGGACTTTGAGTTGCCTGCTGGTAAACCTTCAAGGTTTTATGACTTGGCAGCACATTTAGGGCTCACAAGAAAGGCAAAGACTGTCCAGTTCAGCCTGAAGGGCTCTCAGCCCAACTTCATCCCCAACCAGGACTGTCCTAGTATTGAAGGGAAGTGGAAGAATTCGCACCAATTTCTAGGCCAGCCTTTGCCTGCAGTTTTCTGAGAATCTCCTTTCCCATATGACACTTCTTTAGAAGTAAAAGCTCTGTCTGTGCTCAGCCATCATCTGCTGTAGCTGAACAACAACAACCAACATGGGGCATTGCCAAACCTATCAAGGACAGCTCTGCCATTGCTGCTGTGGAAAGCCTAAACATAAGGGTTTTGAAACGGTGCCTAAAGGATTTAGGTGCTAAAATTCTGGAATCAAGTCCCAGCTTCTTTAAGACCTGTTGAAAAGTCTCAGGCCCAGTGGTTTACGACTGAATGCTAAATGGCAGGTGTATGTTAAAGGACAGATTCCCTCTGAACATCGAGGTACCAACAAACACAGAGCGACAGCTGTAGTCTTCGAGCAGCTATTTTCAGGCAAATGCTGCAAATCTTTAGTTGTGTAAATAATTCTTACTCAAGCAAGCAATACTGCTCAGCTGAATACGCGCTCGCGGCTCAACTCTTCTACCTGTTCCTAAGAATATCCGATATGCTCATCAGCTTTATTTGTTCATTCGACATAATATTTGTTCAAGTTCAGCCAGCGTAACAAACCTAAAATCACAGCCCATACCTTACTTAGTAGAACTACTCACAAGGGATCACGTTACTGAGAATCTGCCACCAGCTGAGACACGGAGAAATCTTCAGAGTATGTTATGTTAGAAAATATGGCAAATGACATAGTCCAAACACCCCTGCTTGTTAAACTCACCAACAGCCATTAAAGAAATGTTTCCCCTGAAAATCTGATGGACTGATCAATTTTGCACTTGCCTGGCACTTTGTATGAGAAATGAGAACAAAAGGAAAACGTGATAAATGAGAAAGACCTTTCTTTCTTTCTTAAAGGTATTTCAGTCTTTTGACAATAAACCAGCCTGCAGTAGATTACTGACAAACTCAGCATCCTAATAGATAGACCGCTAATCAATGACCAATCATTAATAAAAGTACAGCAAATTACTTTTTAGCTCCTTGGTTTTATTCTAATAGAGCAAGAAATGAGGTGGCGGCTCAGTATGGAGTTTTTCACCATAAAACTATGCTCTTTGGTGCCACAAAGAAAAATATCATCACAATGTAGTTAAACTTGCACTGTATTTCAGCAAGTCATGAATGTAAAGTCCACAAAGGACTGGGCTAATCCATTGTACATGGTATTTTGTAGCAGCAATATACCAAGAACCAAACAAGTGGATTTAAGGACAGTGATGTTCAAAAAAAGAGAGTCACCCTCAAAGGCAACACCCTTTCAGGGGTTCAGAGTATAGTGTCACCAGCTTTTAACAAATCTAGAAAGAGCAATCTCATTGTTACAGTATTTGCAGGCACCGAAGCAAGTGTCTCATTTATTCCTAGTTACTCAGAACACCGAGTGCATTTAAATTATACAAGAAGCAGGAACGAATGAATTCCCATGGTAGCTGTGTGCTGTTATCTGGCAGTGCAGTGGGTTCCCTAAAATTATCATTTTTAAGTGCATTTAAATGAAGTAAAATATGTTTTGATATTAGGGCATGTTTTCAATCCTGAAAAATATCATCTTGCCTAGACAGAAGGGCGTACAGTGCTGTCAGCCTGGTTAACAGATGGTCTCACAAATAAGTCAGGGATAGGTGCCCTGTAGGAGAACAAACCAGAGATGAAATTCATTTGCCAACACTACAGGGGACCCCGCTTCCCTCTGACCCAACATGAGCCTGGCCCAGTTCCAACACAGTACCGGAGGACTTTGTTGGCTTGAATCCATCCAAAGACCCTGCCATGCTTAACTGAAATCACAAACACCTTGCTTTCACCCTTATCGTGTAGTACAGATGTTCCAACCACAATTCAAAATGGCCCTCAGGGTTGTTTTCAAACACCTTATCTTTGCTATAATTACATCCCAGCAGGAAACAAAAGGGTAGCTTGGGCGAACACCAGCTGGGCTCTAAAAATAAGCCAGTGAGCCCTTGTTTCCACAGAACCGATGACTGTGTCAACAAGTTCCCTGTCCAGGGGCAAAGAACGTGGCGCTGGGTAGCAGTGCCTATCCCCCACCCTCCTCGGAGCCCATTGCCGACAGCGGTCACAGAATGGCCCCACTTCAATTCAGCTGTCAGAACCTGCTCCTTCAACTCCTTATGGTCATTATCTTTGTGACAAAAGCATCAAGCTGCTTTAGTGACAACCACTGTAGAGTACAATGTCCAGGCTTTTCCCAGAGCTCCTTACCCACAGCTCTTTCCTCCAACACACTTTAGCAATTAAATGATATGTGGGTTGGATCCTGCAAACCTCTGGGCAAGTCGTGCTTTGCAAGGACAAGGCCCCATACAGACCCCAGGATCACTTCAGCCCATCACTAAAATGCAGCCACCTCTGGGTGGAACAGGAGACAGTCTCTAAACTGCAAATAATGGGGCTCATTCTCTGCTGCCGCATACCCCTTTATCCCCTTGCATTGCAGTCAACCTGGGCTAAAACATAAAACAAAATGGAGACTGACCCAGCCATGCTGCAGGACAATTAAAGGTGGGGGGGTAGTGTATGCGTGAAGGTGTCACTGTCACTTAAAACAATTCCATGTTCCTTTTTCTCTTTTAAAGTTGCAGCCTCTGATCCAGTCTTTTCATTGCTATTTGTTGGGCACTCTGGATTTTGAAGGTTTGCAACCATGGCCCCAAAGTGAGTGCACACTGCAAAAGGTGTTGTGTTTGGATGGCATCGATCCTATGGCTGATACTTTGCCTTTTTTTTCCCCCATTATTTTTATTTAAAAAAAGACTTACAAAAGGAAGCTGAAAAGATGGGGTGCCGTCAAAGGCTGGAGTCAAAACAGGGCTTCCATCACCTCCAACTTACTGCCATGAACTCTATAGTAATCCTGAATAACCAGGGTCTTGTTTTCATATCTTATCTGAATATCTAGATGTAGGAGCCTCCAGGAGACTGTATCATTACATTTATTCCCCGGTTTGCTAATAAACCCATTCTCAGAGCAAATGTGCCAGCACTGACCTTCAGGGCACTGAATAACAAATAAATGACAGGGGGTCGATAGCAGTTGGATGATAAATGCAGCTGTAATTAACTCAGAAGAAAGACAAATGCAAAAGGAGAAACTACAGGAATCGGCAGTTATCTTGATCGGCAAACATCAAACTTTCAGAGCCAGAGCACAAGGTAAAGGGGGAGACCAGCTCCCAATCAATAAATAATCCCTGGATCACTCGTGGAAATATACTCTCTCCACAGGTGGTTGAAAGGATCCAAAAGAAACAGTAAACAGAGGCCAAAGGCACAGAGCCCAGACTCTTGTATTGCCAGCAAATTAATAGACCTAAGGAATTCAGAGCCCATCTCCTAAGAGCTCAGACCTATAACAAACAGCTCTGGTAAAGGTAACTAGCCTTGGCTTTCTCTCTCCGACTCCAGGCACCAAGTACAGCTCAGGCAGACCTTTTCCCCAAGAAATTTTTCTTTCACTTGCTGCCGCTAGCAAGAAGGTTGCCAAAGTCATTTGAGCAGCTCTCTGGAGAGCACACACAAGCACTCGGCCCCAGTACTAGAGCCATTCAAGTGCATTCAGCCCCACTTGCCTGGGAAAAAAGCTGTTTAGCAAATCTAGTCCAGTCCCAGATCCATATCCCCAACTGGTTGTGGCCAGGGCCCACGCACAGCACTGAGAAGGGACCTCAGTCCTGACCTGCAGCATCGGCTGCTGTTCTCCTCGTGAGCATCTCCAAACACAGAACTATGCCGATATGCTACTTTCTACCAGATGACAAGTGCATGGGTTTTCTGAGGTGGGGCATTGCCCAGCGTAGTCTCAGCCAAGTAACCCATGCATTCAGTATTAATGAGTCTCTGTACATCCATTCCTACACTCATCTGACATTCTTCTATGGGCATGTAATCCTAGTAGTAACTAATGTAAGCCATAGCAATTCTGATCCTCAAATGTGACTGAAAGACTCTGCTAAAGCCCTCTCCCCTGGGACCCGTCAGGGGACACTTTCATGAATTCAGCTCTCCTTAAGAACAAGGATCTCTCCTGCTACTCTCACAAACTCCTGAACAAGTGCATTTAGATGGGGTTCTGAGGTGATGTTAAATAGTGGTTAAAGGGAAACTCTACCCCTCCTGGATTGAGCAGGAGCATTGTAGATGAGAGGGATCATGAATATCTGTAAACCAAATAAATACATATCTGCTCTATATTAGTTGTGCCCTACAGTGCCAAAAAGCATGACCCTGGCAACCCAGTACCACTTCAGATCCTGCCTGTTCTAATTAGACATCAGTGTCTAATTCCCCCACCTA
>NW_005841997.1:150143-161347 GCF_000455745.1 Alligator sinensis
ATCCCCCCCCCCAAACACACACACACACACACACACACACACACACACACACACACCCCTCTCCCATTCACTATACCAGGTTTTCCCCCCCGTCTGGCTCAGACTAGCATTGTTTTCCAGACAAACACAAGCACCTCCAATTCTCAACCATGCAGGAGCCACCCAAAGGAGACCCCAAAGCTCTTGGTGATGCTGACTGGAAAAGGTTTGGCTTTCCTGTTTAGTTTGGCTAAGAAGCCAGAGGTGTAGGTACATCTCAATTATCTGAAATTACTGAGTCTTCACCCTTATGTCTGGGATATCTGTGAGATTTTAGCTATGTGGTGCTACTAGATAAACAGGCCAGGACTGGCTTTTCTTGCTATAGGTTAACTTTTCTGCTTCCAGTCTCAGCCTGGAGTCACCGAGATGCTCCAGTAAAAGCTGGGGAAAGGGCATTTTTATTGCTGCTCAGTCTGTTTTTTTCCAACCCTAATCCACATGAGAGACACGGGTTACTGCTCTTCAACACAAGGCATACAAAAGACGAAGCCTCAGGGGTGGGAGCTTCCTTATAAGCCTTGGAATTGATCTGATGGTGACTTAGCACCTCTTGTATTTCGGTGGCACCTCAGAGTCCCAGTCGTGGCCCAGGACCCCACTGCAATAGGCACTGCACAAATACAGACAAGATGACTCCTGCTGCAACAAACTTACACATTTTTGCAAACAGTTGAAAAGCAGGTTGAGATCACATGGTGATCTATGTCTACAGTTAGCACTTATCAGCATCGGTGCCATAGCAAGCAGGTCTGTGATGAACAGACCGTCTTCCCCTTCTTCATGACTATTTAGGCCCATCTGATCCACTAAAATGCTGCGAGCAGGTGAGTTTGGAGTACAAGAATAGCCATGTTAAAAGGGAAAGGTGTAAAACTGTTTGAATCTTTGAGCTGGTTTGTGGGCTGGAGATAAAGGGGTAATAAACAGCCTCTCTTCACTTAGAGGGAGAGCTCCACGCTCTGCCCTGCAGTGCGTTGAACCCAAAGGCAAGCGGTACTCTTCTAGCTTACACAGCCCCCTTGTGGCTCTGCTCCAATTCTGCAAACCCCACGTACTGAGCGCTAAGCTCGACCGGCATGAAGAGACTGTCCTGCCTGGCTTTTTCAAACACAAGGCAGGTGCTTGTTACCTTCCCGAAGCAGTCAAGAGACAGAATACTTCAAAGCCATCCTCAAAGCCCACTTGAAAAAAAATGCAACATCAACATAAGCTCATGAGAGACTACAATCCAGGACCATCCCAAACAGAGGAAGAGTCCGCTGCAAGGATCCCAGTCCCTTGAAACCTCACAAGGACAACAGGAGACAGAAAAGTGGGAGCGGCTGAAACAGCATGCTGTGGACCGAATCAAGGATCCAGAGCCACCAACCCCACATGGAAATGCGCACCCATGTTGCAACAGGCTCTGTCAACCCCACATCAGCCTTGGCAGGCATATTCGGATCGAAAAGATCGTCTTCTGTGATTGCCCTATCATCCTCGACTCCAAGGGATTGCCGAAGTACTTAACCTCAGAAAGGGGAGCAGGGCTCTGGTTCTTCAGCTAAAGTATATGAAGGGCTTACACTTTGGAGGAAGCCTAATGTAGGGGTCTGAATACCAGCACAGGATGCATAAGATAGGGCTTGCACAAAGTCCTTTATAGGCACAAGTCCCAAACTCTCATTAAAATCAATGGAAGACCCTTATTCTAGTTTCACTCAAACCTCATGAAAGACAAATCGCCCACTGAGTTTAAGAGAAGTGTGAGGGCCCTAGGTTCATTCTTAATTGCAGCAGCAGAAGTTTAAAATGGCAAATCTGTTTCCTTTGGCAAACATAGCGGTTGCTTTTGAATTTTTATGGGTGCCATATTTGATCCCCCCTGACAGAAAATATTCAGGCACTGAGCTGCATATGAATCCACACAAAGGCAGCAGTAGTAGTGATTTGGGGGTGTTTTGCAGAGATAGTAAAGGAATGGCCAGAGAAGTGTGTGAAAGGATTTGGCCTCTGATAACAGCTTCCCAGACAAGGGCCACCTGCAGCACCCTCTGGCACCACAAATTTCATATTTCATAGACATTAGGGGCTGGAAGGGACCTTGTGAGATCGAGTCCAGCTCCCCTGCCATAGGCAGGAAGTCAAATGTTTTAGACGGCAGAGACTCAAAGTGTAGGCCCTGCTCCTCTCTTCCCAAGGCAGATTTCCCAACCCAAGAACTTCTCTCCCTTGGCCCAGTCCAGGTCTCTTCAGCTCCCACTGTTGCTTACACACCTCCTTTCTCAGACTGCCAAAGCTCTGAGCTTTCTGGGGTAAAATGCAACTCCCCTGGAAGTCCACACGAGGTACAAGCAGGTACAAAAAGGCTGCGTGGAACATCTGAGCACACCCTTGTTTGACTGTAAAATGGAGCGTAAGGAAACACTCCCCCCACCTCTGCTTAACTCCTAGTTCCCCTTATCCTGGACGTCCTTGTAAGCTGGGAGGGAATTTTTCCCTATATTTCATGGGGGTCCTGACAAACACCTCCCTTTGGTCTAGTGTGCTGAACACAGCATTAGGGAATGGACTGCTCAGCTCCTGCTCCTTTATAACCTTCATCTTCATCACGTAACTTCCTGAGCTGCTTCCAGATCAGGATAATTGCCACATCATTGCCAAGTGGGATCCCCAAGCCCCGAGGCACTAATCCTCCAGAAGTGAAAGAAGCACGTTATTCTGGACAATGACATTTTAATAGGGTGACACCGAACACAACACCTTTCTACTGTCAGCACACAGCTAATGCACCTTAGGATTTCAAGGCCAACATAGAAGGCTGCGCTCCAAGATGGGATTGGCCATGTGGTCCCCATGCACAGACTGTACAAAGCCTTACACAAACAGGCTGCTTCTCCTCCTCAGAGGGGGACAGACAAGCAATAGCTCCCCTGAGCATGAGGCTAGATGTTCACCCTATAAGAAGTGTCAAGTGACAGCCAGCAGCCATCTACATTTTGGGGTCCTTATTGCACAGGTTGTATAAAATCCCTCGGCCCTGCACTGCTACGCTCAAACGAGAACCTTTCAAACACTAATTTCGGACATAAGGAATTACCAGCAGGTAATGTTCCTGTCCAGCTGGGGATGAAGAACTCACTCAGGAAATATCATCTAAACCAAACAAGACTCACACTTTTGTGTTGGTTAGCGAATACATCACAATAGAGCTGTTTTTCTGTCTCCGCTGTTCCTGGTTTGGATGCACCATTAAAAGAAGGGCCGATTTTCAACCAAGCTGCTTCCCTTCCAGACTGGAGTTTGTTTTTTCTCCTTTAATGAAGCCATCCACCCTCATTAATGATAGGCACTACAAAAGCTGATGAAGCAGGCTGACATTTCTAAATCAATGCTGAAATGAAGCCTGCCCTTAATACTTCGGGATAGAAGAAATGTTTCCAGAAGGAAGTCTCTTGTTCATTCATTCTGTACAAGCGTTTGCAGGTCTGGGAGCTTAAGGGGCTGTTGCCAAGCACTGCATGCAATGACAAGTGATACTAGTCACTCTCCTGGGAGCTCATTACCATGATTTTCAGGCCTGGCTCAGCCTAACTTTTCCTAGAGGTGAAATCAGTATGTGGCAATCATGATGCATATTTACCCTATGGCAATGGTCCACAGCTTCCAAAATCAGTCTGCAAAATGGAAAGGCTGATTATAAAGCATATTGACTCCAACCTACAATTATACCTAGATTTGGAAAAATAGAGATCACTCTCTCACACAACAGATTCCCCCATGGAGTGAGGGGTTAACTTCCATTTGTGTAACAAGGCCTGCAGAAAGGGTATAAAAAAAAAAAAGCGTAAAAGCAACAGTTTCCATACTTCGGTATTAGCCTAGGTAGAGAGGTCCCATGGGACAACCTACTTTATTAAGATATTCTCCTATTTTGTTTCTTGATCAGCTTCTAACTCCAGAGTAAAACTCTGAACTTTTAGGTTACAGAGACATCTTGTGGTCACTTCATGATTTAGCATTATTCAGAGTTTTAACATGACGGCAGAAATAAAACAGCTTGCCAATGAAAAAAAAAAAGATCAAGGTATAGAAATGAGGTAGCTGAAGGATGAAATATGACATGAGGCGCCAAACAAGGAAAGAAGAAATCCATTTGAAGTTTACACGAAGATTAGACACAGGAAAGGAAGGGGACAAGATGGCCTACAGAGCTGATAATACTATTACAGTAGGACTAGGAGAACAAGTGACCCTCAGCTGGACTGGCAAAATGCAAAGATAACTGGATGTAAGTTGCACCAAAAATGGAGACATTTCAGTTGCTCAAAAAAAGTCTCCACAAAGATTGTTGTGTTGAAAGAAAAGACACTTTTTTCACCCAAAATGAACATTTTCTTTTTAAGAAAATGAAGCATTCATGACAAGTACAGCTCTTTCTGGCCTGTCCCTCTTTACATGTTAACCAAGAATAGACCAGTAGGTGCCCAGAGTTCAAGTTTTCACTTTACTTGAGAGGATTTAAACCTACGTACCCTACAGAGCTCAGGGAAGTGCCCTGACCACCAGGGAATAGGGTATTTTCTCTCTCCCCTATTGAGACTGACTTTACACAGGAAGGTTCAATATTCATGGATCCAAAGAGAATAATGCTTTAAGCCTGGTGATTAGTACTTACCTCAGTGCTGAGACACCTGCCCAGCAGCATCTTTGCTCCAGTAACTATTCTTGCTACAAAGGGAATCGGACTGGAGGATGCCGAGAGCCCCCAAATACCTTACAACGTGATGGTTAGAGCACCCACCTGAGGAGGACAGGATTGACAGATCCAAAGATCTCGAGCAGAAGAGTTAACCGATTCCTTTTCTCCCATAACCTGGAATGCAGTGACCTAACCATCAAGCAATAAAATAAGCACAAGGAAGAGGGGAACAAGAACCACATCTTTGGGAACCTAGCCCTATTTTTTTTTTTTAATTATTATTAAGGATGTCAGCAGTATTTCTTCCCAGCCATTCCTCCCCTAGAGGTAGCACAGGGCATGGGCTACAAGGCCTTCCTCGCTATCAGCTTAGTGATAATCTTTAGCAATAAGAACTTCTAAGCACTGACCAAGATGAGAAAACATGCTCGAGTCCTGCCTGACAGGATGTACCCTGTCCAGGCTGTCACCTAACACGCCAATGGGCAAAAAGGGAAACAAAGGCCCAGAGGATGCATGTCCGAGTCTGCTCATAACAAAAAGCAAATACTCAAGTTACAGGCCCCAAAAGAATTGCCGCAAGATGGGCTTGGCAAAGATAATCCAATGGGCAAGTCTTGCAAAGCACTAATATGTTTGCTAGATTCCTAGTATGGTGCAACCATGACTCAAGGCACCGGCCTCATCCAAAGACCTACATTAAAACCAAGTCCAGGAGATACTGGGGAAACTGTATTTGCAGAGACTCAAACTCTGCTGAAAATACTACTGTTCAACACCTTTACACTGCTTTTCTATTTCGATGGTCACATTGCCAGTGATGGTGGTGAGAGCAGCTAACAGACAGTCTCAAACCATTGCATTGGAAAATCTGTAGAGCATTGTAATGGCCAACTCAGGGAAGCAGGGATGGAACCCCAGCATCTCCCATTCGGGTCTGTTAGCCTGAAGGCCACCTGCGGTACCCAAGAGGATTGGACAATACTTCAAATTAGCCTGAGGCTCACCCAACCCTGACATCGTCCACAGCTGGCTCTCCTTTGTGGTTTTACTGTTTTCTCATTATGACCAAGGTTGCTGCTTGACTAGTTGCTGAGGTTGAGTGCACACTCAGAACAAGAACTCTCACTGCTCCGTTCTCTCCCTGAAACTTTTCTATCAGACCACATGGAAATAAGCCCCTGACAGAAAGCCTACTTCAGCAGGTGCTAAAGAAGAGTAAAGTTTACTTTCCTCAGTCAGTCTGAAATCCAGCACTAGAGCTGTCTCCTATGGCAGCTCATGCTGGTCTGAGCCAGTTAGTCTCAAAGGTGCCACCCTACCCTACTTTCTGCCCAACTCCTGATGAACACAGCTAATGACCTCTCTCTACTCTTCTTTGGGGCACTCTGGGGTTCTCCAGGATCTTTAGTGAGCCAAAATACACACTCTTCTCTATTTCCCTTTCTTCACTCAACTTGAAAAAGAATATAGAAAAGCAATTAATGAGAACAGTAACTGGCCACAGCTCAGAAGTTATCAAAGAAATGCTTTTGTACTAGAAAAAAAGGCCTGTCTTCCCTTGCACTGGCAAGCTAGATAGCCAGCAGCTTACCTACTTACTTTCTGCAAGCCCAAGTTCCCTAGGCTCCTGTCTCCCCCTGCTGTCCAACACCACAGCACGGGTGGCCTAGGGAACTGAGGGTCACGGGCAAGCTGAAAGTTTTGTATTGTTTTTAAAAAAAAAAAAGTAGAATTTGAGATCCCCCCCAACAGACGCACAGAGGGGAAAACATGTATGAATCTGACTTTTCAATCTACTTTAAAGCAAATGTTTCCAAGAATGTTTTGCAGAAAAAAAAAAAAAAAAAATATTTCCTGACCAGGCCTACTAACTCATCAGGGAGGACAGGGATTTTCAGGAAAGTAGACAGTAAGAGGGCAACTTCCTTAGCCTTACTATGCTTTCACACATTTCCTGCGTTTCCCTTCCAGATCTGTGCGTCTTATTTCCACAATTATGAAGGGAGAAAGGGACAGAGAAGGGGGTAAAACCTAAGTTTTTCAGCCAGAAACTAGATGATCAATTGGCCAAAGAGACTGGGGAAAGTTTTAGTTTTCAATGGACAATACTTCAGGAAGGCTCAGTCATGAATTTAGTTTCATTGAAAGCCCATTTTTCCCCCCTGCAGTCAACAGAAAATTGACTGCCCTGCTAAAACAGTTCCTTCCTGGATATGAAGGAGCTTACTTGCAAGTGTTGAGTGCCTAGATCTGGATGGTGGAAGACAAACACAGAAAGAGTTGCAGTGCACAGGCTCTCAATAGTTTCTCTCTTCCTTCAGCAGATGGTACGATAAATCGCTACTTATATTGAAAGCAGAGAGTCATTTTGGGCAGAGTGGGGGTATCCAATGTCTTGCCCAATGAGGTCCCCACCCCTGACTGGTATCCAAAGGTGTCACTGTAATACCCCACATGGAAATGCGTGCCCGTGTTGCAACAGGCTCTGTCAACCCCGCATCAGCCTTGGCAGGCATATTCAGATCCACAGATTGCCTTCCATGATTGCCCCATCATCCTCAACTCCAAGGGATTGCCGAAGAAGTATTTAACCTCAGAAGGGGGAGCAGGGCTCTGGTTCTTCAGCTAAAAGTATAGGAAGGGCTTACACTTTGGCAGGAGCCTAATGTAGGGGTCTGAATACCACCACAGGATGCATAAGATAGGGCTTGCACAAAGTCCTTTATAGGCACAAGTCCCAAACAAGTGTTTAAAGAAAGGATTAGGAAGAAGGCACGCCCCACCTGGTACAAGTTACATTTTAGAAGACCAGTCTCCATGCCCAGTTGTATTTGGTAGATGACAGTATCATACATTGATTTACATGTCTGGTTTCACATCCACAATGGACAAAGAGCCAGAAGTTAAAGAAACAGGGTGGAGACATTACTGGTTTTAACCAGAAGATGGTGGCATCACACCTCAGGAAAGCAAGACACATCTTTAACAAGAAAACCCATTATGAAAAACTAAGGGCCTGGAAGGGATCAACAGTTTGCCCCATTTGGAAAGAACAGGATTTACTATGGAAGAAAAAGTCAAGGGCAAAGCTCCCATTCAGAAGTGACCCTAGGTGATAGGAGGCGTCAGCAAGATTAGGGTAAGGTGTAAGCTCACCAAAAGCTGCAAACGCCGTTTTTATTCTGTTGGTTTTGGAAGAATTATAACTGCACCTCCGTACCCCAGATAGGACGTTCTGTGCACAGAACAAGGAGGAAGAGCTGGATGAAGACACATAATAAGAGGTGAGTGCACAGGTTACATTTCTGATAAATCCCAAACACAGAAGGAGAGGGAAAGTCTCCCTTCTCCCATGGGAAAACCCCTTCTCTTTCATCCTCATGATGGCCGAGTATGGTCAGTTTATATTCCCTTCTCTTCAAGACAGAGGAAAGTAAACATGGGTTTGACCAGCCTTTGTACCAATTTGCTGGAAAGGAAAGCTTGAGAATAAGTGGCTCTGCTCACCAATCTCCTTACATGCATGTTCAGAGATCCAAGGTAGGTGGGGTATTATATACTGCCCAGCTTCCCCCTGGATTGGTAGGAGCTGTTCCAGAGCCCACCACCACCTACGAGATACTGCCCGAAAAACAACCCCTGCTGGGATCACCCTACCATTGAACACTGACCCCCAAAGGCACCGGAGATGGTTTTCCCAGAAGTACAATACTCAGACCTAGCACATTTCCAGCAGCCCAGATGAGCGAGGGGTTTGCCCCCAAGAACCTGTTCTTGCCCCTTCAGCCTCCTCCGGGTGCAGGGAGTCTTGGGCTTGACCCAGCTCTCATTACAAACACACGAGCACTGGCTTGTTTAGTGTCTGACACACCAAGTTCATAAATTGGGTCTCTAGAGCTCAGTGAGACTTCATTAACAACCTGTTATCATAGCCCAAATGGAACGGCCTGTCCTGGCACTTTATAGGCTAATAACTCACATCTGAGGTAAATGTGAGAAGGCCAGAGTTCATCTCCCCAGGAGCTTCCCTTGTAATAAAGGTGGATTTTTCCCTGATCTCCCCCGTTAGGTTTTAGATGAGGCAATTTTCACATTTTGACAGCCGTGAGAAATGGAATTAGCTTCATGCATATGGGGCTCTTTGCCAAACTCTTCTGCTTCCTGTCAAGCATATTAGAGAAGGGAGCTGGCGTACAAGAAGGTCATTCCCTAGGCAGACAAGCCTTTAGCACGGGAGTCTTTCACAGGGAAAAGCCACCCGCTTCTGGTTATGTCTGCGGGCGGCAGCATCCCATAGACAGCTGGGCTGGGCTCCGCACCAAAAGCAGACTAGCTACTGCTGAACGGGAGTCCACTGGGGCTTATTTAACCTTTGGAGAAGTAGATAAATTAGCCCACATTGAGCTCTGCGCCGCCACAGCCAGACCGCATCCAATACCCAAATCAGCTCCTTTACAGCTAGGTCTGATAATCTCCTCGCTGCAGCCTGCAACATAGATGTGATCCTCAGCACTCAGCCATCCTCTCAACAAGCAGCAGCGCCTCCCAAGCAGGTCTTCCCCATATCTCCATAGCTGTGGGTCAGGCCCAAAGTATCCAAAGCAAGCAAAAAAACTCCTGTTGATCTCAGTGGGCTTCGGTCCTGAAGGGCCACTCACCGGGCCAAAGGAACAGGAGGTGAAAGCAGTAGGAAGGAGCTGCTCACAGAAATGTCTCTACAATTCCTCCACCCCTGATGGTTTCTCTTTCCTTGCTATGACTGGAGTCACCTTACCACGACACAAATGCAGCTACCCTACAAGCAGAAAGGAACAGTTTGAAGAGCAATACATGTTGGGAAAGGATTCAGACCAGAGATGGATAGACACATGCGAGATAAACCTTGGCCTTATTTACCCAACTATAAGGCTGTGATGGAAAAAGTCAGCGCCCTTGAGAGCTGCCGCCATAACTGAAACAGTTAATGCTTCAAGGCCAATAAACTCATGTTCCAGAGCGTTTCAGCAGGCATTTATGAACCTCAAGTCCCATCTCATCTCCATAAGTGGCTTATGTAGTAGTCGGAGGACAGGCTGCCTCCAGCGGAGCTCTGAAGCAGGCTGGGGTCCAGGAAGCTGGACGCTGCAGTGACACGTGTCTGTCCTTTTGTCTCTCTTGGCTGAGATCCTTGAGAGCCTTGGCTGGAGCTATAGCATGAACACAGCAAGACAGGAATGTCTGAAAGTCAAACAGTCTGCACTAGTTCCTGGTCCACGAGCCTTACTCCAATCAGTGAGACAGAGGCAGCATCTCAAAGGCCTGGGTCAGACTGTTCCCAAGGCCCGTGTGAAGCTCCTTGAAACACGGATTTCATTCAGGGCAACCCTGGGAAACTGCTATCAAACCCATTCTGTCTACAGAGATGTCTGTCTGGGTCTTCTTCCCCCTCACAGCAAATATGTGACAGCAGATAAAGCTATGCTGCTATGACCAACCTCAGATAACATGTACCTAGCAATGGTCAGCGAGTCCCAGAGAATGGAAGCCAGGACTCAATCCCCAGAACCTAACACTGGCACTAGAGGAAACTGCATGCCGCTGTTTTTAGTGAATGTCAGAAGGTGCCTCCGAGATCCTCCCTTCTGGCCTTCCTGACCAAACCCTGCTCTGTATAAACATACCTCAATCCTCCAAACAGCCACTAACACACTCCTCTGTGCCTCCAGCTGCCAAGAACAGGGTCTTTAAAATGATTCACAAATCTCTCAGGCCAAAAAAAATTTGTCTTCCCTAATCTTGCATAACTACAAACCACAACTCTGGTTCTCTCTCTATGCATATAGTATGCTATTTGTATCTCCCTCCCTCTCTCCAGATGGGCTGCGGGCTACCTGCTCCGCGCCGACTCCAGCAAGGCCCTGGCACCATTCGTTAGCACCAAGGTTTTGTTCTATGGTAGCTGAACTTGGATGCAACGTCAGACTGGAATAGGCCACATATTGCATATCTGCTATGAGATGAGACCCAAGAGCCTTGATGTTCAGGGGGAGGGGGGAACAGGATGGACTCACTGCCACCTCCTTGTGCTTCATGCTACACAACAATTTGAAGTGTCAGTCATATTCAGTGCTGGCAAGGAGTCCTTCAGCAGCTGTCACCACTCGGATGCAAGTCCAGAACATCACA
This sequence comes from Alligator sinensis, assembly GCF_000455745.1. Lineage (NCBI taxonomy): Eukaryota > Metazoa > Chordata > Crocodylia > Alligatoridae > Alligator > Alligator sinensis. The sequence goes on from NW_005841997.1 coordinate 161,035, forward strand.
CAAGTTATGGGAAGACTCTGAGGAATTCCCCTGCTTGAAGGAATCTACCCCAGAACGAGAAAGCAGCTCTGCCTGGTCGAGCCAGGCCTGCTTTCTGCAAAGTACTTCTGAACGACGAGCAAGCCCTGCACACAGACTTACACAGCCCAGGTAGGTCACTGGTGGGGAACTGGGAGCAGGTTCAGTTGTCACTTTAAGGCTGTCTGGTACAGAGACTGGAGCAGGGTGCCTATCATATAGGGCCTGGGGGGGGCTGGAGTCTCACCTCTCCTCTTGCAATATGTGGAAGGAAAACAAGAGCAAAGAGGGGAAC
>NW_005841997.1:161357-166501 GCF_000455745.1 Alligator sinensis
AGCAACACCCCATGTCATCACTAACCAGGCACAAGCCCAGGCTGCACCCCAAGAAAAAAAGGTCAGATACCTCCAAGCAGTTCAGCATAGACCATGGACATGCAGGAGCAGCACCCTTAGCCCAGGCTAGGCTGGGTTACTGCTGTCAATGGCTGGAGTAAGCCACAGCATTTCAGACAGTTTAACAGTCCTCCCCCAACACGGCAGCTGGGAGCCCTGCCTGCCGAAGCAACAGAGGCTTTGTTTCTCTCCAGAGGCCAAAGAGCCAAGCTGTGCCTGGAAAGAGCCATTTGCACCTGAATGAGTTTCCCCGGAACTGCAGGAAAGCTGCTCTGCAGGTCTGTCAGGCATCCCACAACCCCACGGTGAACCCGCTAGAAGCCGCAGGGCCAGCTGTCTAGTGAAGAAATGGCCAAAGCTCGTATTGTTTGCAGAACGGCTCAGTGCATTCCAGTTGTGCCTTCCTTCTCAGGGGAGCGCACGCAGCGCTCCGGTGACTCAGTGTCTCTGTGACGCCCATGGCTTTCTAGGCTCAGATAAATCTCAGGTAGTTCACCGATTCCAGGGCCATTACTCAGCACCCCTTAATGCTCCTGCATCTCTGCTCCTTGGTACTTCAGTTGCCTTCACACTGCCTCCCTGACTCTCTTCTTACTGTTCTTCTTGCTGTTGTGTGCGCGTTATTTCTGTGCTTTCCCAGACCAGGCTTTCAGCAGAGGGGGGTAGTATGCAGCTAAAAAAAAAAATAAATAAATAGCCAGCTGAAAACACAAGTCAGGCATAGAGTAGGCCTGCTACCGGCTCATCTGTTTACAGGCCAAACTCTTCTGGTAGTAGCCAAGGCCCCAGGACTTGCTTCACCCTGGAGAGGGGCACGCAGTAACCTGCGCATCCCCCCCGGCCTCACCTTGCTGACCTCCTCCATAGAAAGGAGAGATGCAAAGGGAAGTCTCTGCACAGAAATCGAGGAATACAAAACTGCTAACCCGTCCTGGCTCGCAGGATGGTCTCTTCATCCCCTTTTACATCAAGAGAGTGCCCAAGAAATCTTCAGTCAACAATGCACACCAAGACCTCCTCAGGAGCCTGTGCCCTACATGACCCTTTGTGTAATGGACTGTTTTCCAAACTACAGCATTAAAGAATGAACATGAACGGGGCAAAGTTCACTACCTGCTCTAATGACATAATTAAGGAAAGGCCAAGCATGCAAATCCCCCCCAAGCAAGGTCACTTCTAGAAGCAGCAACCAGAGGTCCATGGTAATTACTCAGCTGAGTAATTATCAACACCCAGCCTGGGGGAGCAAAGGGACAGGGGGACAAGGTTTCACAGACCACCCCTTACAGTGTATTATTGTAACCTTTCCCATGTAGCTGCCTGCAGCCTGTAAATCAGGGATGCCAGGAGGGCCTGTGGATGCATTCATCCATGATGCAAAAAGATAGGTCTGCTAAAATAAGAGATTTCAAGTGAGCAGTCCCTCTCTTGGGTCCCTAGAGAGGAGACGGGCAGAGAACTGCTGCATTTCAGTGCATGCAGAGCACATCCCTTGAAGGATCTTGGAGGTATAAGCATGGCTGCCAGCTGGGAAAAGTTTGGGTGCTCTTGCAGTGAGAAAATGGCAGCAATTAAAAGAAGGATAGTCTGTCACTCTCAGACAGGGATGATCAAAGAAACCTTCAGCCCAGCCTGACATAACACCTGTGTACACAGCCCCACTCTGTCCCAAGGATAGTAACAAAGCAATCATGTGCATGCACTGAGCTTCCCACCCATGGGATGAAGACAAAGGCAAGGGTTATAACTACAAATGAAGCTGCTAATGAACCTTAGGCCCTCTACGATCAGAGCTCACCTTGTCCCCAGCTTTCTACGAGGAGCTGCCAGAGGAGGCAGATCTTCCCAAAGGAAGAAGGCAAGGGACCTTCCCCCTAGGTATTCTCTCTCCTCAAAGGCCTTTCAGAGAATAAGACATGGTAACCAGTTGCACGGACAGAGCAGACACGAGAGAACTGAGAACCCACAACAAACTCTCTGCTCTAGCCTCCAGAAGCCACCTTGCTCCAGCCCTTTGCTGCCTGCCAGCCTGGTTCCTTGTCTGAAAAGGAGCCAAAGCCCTTGAAGCAGCATCAGACTCAGCTGCCCCGCTCCCAAACGGGACACTGGGAGGAGGGGTGAAATAAGTGCGATCAGGAAAGGAGAGCCAGTGATCCGCCTGGCTGACCCTACCCCTATAGCCACCCCCTTCCCCTCCCCCCATTTCCACTGAACATCAGCATCACCCACTCAGCACTGAGCAGAGAAAGACTCAGCAGCCACCTCACGTTAGCATCTAATAAGTCAGAGCAGTCAGGTTTCATGTGGGCTTTCCAAGAAGCAAACATCTCATAAGAACAATCCAGCCAGGCAAGACCCAATTCCTAGAAAATCTTTATCAGCTTCCCTGGAGTACATGGCATCACAGCAACTGAGCACTTCAAATATGGCTGGAGCAAATTTCACAAGATCCCCCTTTACACCGTGCACCTGACTAAAGCTGCCCTTTGAAAAAAGTGAAGTCTAGAGATTCTTAGAAACAGCTTTATATTAGGGTAGTCTTCCTAGCTTTCACTTGAGATGATTACAGCTAGGAGGGACAAAGTACAAGATACGTTCCAAAGGGTATGGGGACCACCAGGGTCGTGAAGGTAAAACCCCATGGCTTTCTTGAATATGATGATCCTGGTGAGCTTGAAGGTTTCTATATCTTACATAAACCCCAAAATACTCAAATTAAACCAGAGCACTGGCCTATTTCTATATCATAGATGTACTAATCATATGTCCATCGCCATAGCATTAGAGCACCTTCCAAGAATGGAAGGATATTAGTCTGGCTTTTGATTTTAATGATGAAGCCTCACACAACTTGACCAAAAAGGAGTTCTTCCTTGCCTCCATCATCAGATATCTTGCTACCCAAGAACCTTCCAAGGGAAGAGATGGGCCTGTCCTAACAGGAACAAGGCCAGTGCTAGCCCCTCACAAGGACATGGTAAAGAGTGCTTCAATGCAGATACTAGAACGGCTTGTTTACTTACACAGTGAAAAGTGAAAGGAGCTGGGATTAAATTAACAGAGCGGCCTTCAAATGCTCTTGGTTTATCCTTCTCCAGCTCTGAACAAGAGCATTGCCAAGCCACTCTTGTCCAAACCAGCTCTGGATAACTGGTTCTAGTCAGCCAGTCCCTTTGAGGGACTTTTTATCACTCTCTGAGGAGGTACAATTAGCCATTTGTTGGGGGTGGGAGGAGAGTTTTCTTGTGTGGTCATTTCCATAAAGTCGTCTCCAGATGCTGCCTGTAGCAGCTGTGGCCCAAGGCAGTCTACAGCATCATAACTCATGGAGAGCAGGTATGCCACTAAGTGGTGCAGGCAAAGTTCCTAAGAAACCACAAACCCGCCCTGTGGGTGGCCCCATTCTCCTGTTTTCCTCTGGGGATCCACCAGGTTTTAACAGTGAGCAATAAGCCAACCCATGGCTTACCCCATGAGCAATAAGCGAAGACTCAAAGGCCTCGCACTTGTTCTACTCAGGACTTCTGTACGCAGAACTCAGAAAACCGAAAGACTTTGGGGCACAGAAGACTAATGTGTTCTGCACCAATATAGCACACGGCCTCCTGATATCACAAAGCACTTCCTAAAGAAAATTAAAATGAGAGTCCCAGAATCACAGGGGCGCAGGGCACGGCCCTGCAAGGAGGTGGAGTGGTCTGTGCCCACACCTCTGCCACTGCCTGCAGCACTGCTGCTGACTCAGGGGTATGTGGGGGGGGGGGGGGGGCAGTGTCCTAGATGTCCTTACGGTCACCCTAGTTATCACCAACCATTACCTTCAAAGGCTTCAAGAAGCAACTCCTTTACCCTCTCTAAGAGAAACAGGAGTAGTAGAATTTTGCCACAACCCATTGTTTTGAAGGCATCAGATAATCTCAAATAATTAATAGTTTCAGCTACCTTGGTTGAAAGAAAGGCCTTAATGAAAGGCATGCTATTCCATCAATGGTCTGTTAACCAAGTATAGGGAAAACACTCATTCCCCACAGAGGCCAGCATTGATTATAGCCTGTCCTTCCAATGCTTAAACCTTGGCACCACACACAATTATTAGCTCAGTGGATCCACCTTTTACTTCACCTTATAACAAAGGGCAGCTTCCCAGGCACACTCGGGGAGTGCCACGACAGAACTAAAGCGTTGAATCTGGGGGGCTGGGCCAAAGTTGAACGGCTCTCAGCTCAGTCCCTAGCACAAGGAAAAAAAACATGTCACTCTCAGTTCAGGGTAACGCTAAGCCTCCTTTCTGGAAGGGCTGAGGAGCTACCCCATCCCAGAGACTAAGGTGAAAGCAGGTGTTGATAGCAGTCGAGCTGCCCCTAATGGGGCCAGGGTTCAATCTAGAGGTTAGTGGCAGAATGAGCGAAGAGGCCTCCCTTCACAGAGGCACATGTGCTCATGCGAGGCTGAGGGTCCCCTGGTCTCTGCAATGTCTAAAGCAAATTTGTCAAGGACAAGATACTAGAAAATGAGCAGCCCCTAGTCCCTTTGTCACCAGAGCAGGAATTTTCTCCCACTGCCAGGCTACTGGCTGTTGCTCCGCCTTATCTGTTCTAGCAGAGGCTGGGCTCTGATCTTACCCCTTGATAGGGTAACCAACCACCTTTTAAACTGGAAAGGCAGGACACAAACCTGCCCCCCCACCCCCCAATCCCCCAGCAGCACGGCCAGAGCAGAGCCAAGCCAAGCCCATGGCGGGCAGGGGAGCATGTGGGCTGCCCGCTGCAGGCTCAGGGCTCCCCATCCTGCCGCCCTCTCCCCAGAAACCCCACACTGCCAGGGCAAGGGGCTCCCTGCCTACCTGGCAGCAGTGGAGGACACAATGGCCCAACTGCTGCTGGGAGGGCAGGAGACACCTCACCATGGTGGCTCAGCCAGCATGGGGCTCTTAGCAGCAGCAGCATTGAGCCTGTCTGCCCTTCCACACCAGGTCCCACCCACTGAGCCATGGAGGCCCCATGGGGAGGACAGGAGGATGCAGAACCTGCAGTGGGCAACCCACATCTGCCCAGTGCAAAAGTCTGGGGGGGAGGGCATTTGCC
>NW_005841997.1:166600-197047 GCF_000455745.1 Alligator sinensis
TCTTTCCCCACCCCCCGTCCCCTACCCACCACTCTGCCATGCACCCTCCATCCCCATAGACTTACTTGCAGGGAGTTGCTCTCCACATTGACTGGCTGTATCCGCAGCCACGCACACGTGTGCGCACACACATGCACATGGCACCCCCTGCATCCCACTTCCCCCAGCCCCAAGCAGCCCCTTGAAGGCTGGAACTATGCCAGCCTACAAAGGGAAACCCTCCATTTCTCGCAATTTTTTTTTGCAGTGAACAGAAAACCTGAATCCCTGAATGATACTGGGAATCAGGGACAAATGCTGTCTCAGAATCATGCAGCCTGAGACTGGGACTGAACCCCATTTCAGGACTGTCCCACCCAATTAGAGATGGGTGGGTCCTGTTGGGCATCCCCTGTTTCTTCCCTAGTCTCAACAAACTAGTTGGGTCCAGCCTCTGGTGCCGACTGTGAGCGGCACACAGCTCAGCAACACCCAGCTGCCACAGGCCTCCTCCTGTCCCCTGTGAAAAGGATCCAGAGAGAATCCCCAGGCACTTGGGGCATGACCCTGCTCCCACTGCATCAGATCAACCATTTACCGTTGCTTACAAGTATCAACAGGCTCACACTCAACAGGTTTCTGCACTCATGCTGTCCTTTAGCTGCACGCCAGGAAGCAGCAACTCCTGCCCCCATCCCTGGCCCCGCTCCCACCACTTCTGCCCCAGCCTCCTCCCCTCTCTGGGCAGAGCGCCATTTTGCTAACAAGCTAGCAAACACTGCTCCTGGTTCAGAGAAGTGTTTACACCAATTAAGAAAAAAAAACTTATTTTATTAGTGGGAATTGTTTTAATTATGATTAAGCTGGGAATAAAGCGGCCACCGTAATTAACACTCAAGGGGAACAATATTACTGGCATAGCTGCGAGTCATCTCCAGCAGCCAGTGACTCAGCACGAGCCTACGCTCTGCATGCTGTGTTATGAGAGGGGAGACTAATGCCCCACTGCGTCATTTACGGCACCAGGTGGCATTGCTGCTGCTCAGTCTGGGGGCTGGCAAGGTCATGGGTGCTGAACAGGGAGTCATGAGCATGCTAGAGGCTTAAGTCACCTGTGAAACAGCAGGGGTGACACTGCAGAGCCTGATGCATTTCAGTCTTTACAGTCTCCCCACGTCTAACTTCTCCTTTCTAATTCTCCAAGGGGCTTGGGAGCAGCTGGCACCTCACCTGACTTCACTCACCTTGCAGGGCTGCTCTTTCATGACCCCCCACAGTGCTGCTAATAAGGCAATGCTGGTTTCTTCAGCAACAAGAGGTTTTGATCCACTGTCCTGGAACCAAGCTTCATGCAAACCTGAGTTCAAACAGCCCCAGCAGCTCTCCACATTCAATGACTCCTTCAGACAGGCCCACATGAGAAGAGCTTGCTGCTTCGCCCATGCTGCCCAGTATCCCAACAACCCATCTACTGGAAGAAAGGTGACATTTACACCTCTGCAAAGGTTGTACACCACCTGATCCCAAAACACAGACTAAAGGGACACTTAGACCTAGAGAGACAGTCAGGCATGGTGAAGCTAGAGTCCCAGCTTTGTATCTCATTCGTCAGGACTGCACTTTGCCTGGGGCTCGCTACAGCAGAGAAAGAACTGTAAGGGCTTGTCTGCCTGGAGTCACTTGGTAAAGTCAATCCAAATTAACTGAGAGCGTGAACATCAAGTGGATGAGCTAGATGGCATTAAAAACGTGTGGACACTTATTCAGAATTAAATGCAGCCTTATTTCAAGTTAGCTCCTTTCCCTTTCTTAAGCAAAACAGGTTGAATAAAGGCCACTTTCAAGAAGGGTCCATCACAATGGATCTAATCTGATTTAAAAATCAATTCAGATAAATTCCCTAGTGTGCTCCAGACTGGATGGATATTACACTGCAACCAACTTTCTGGCACGGCTGACAGCAGTGGGAACCCCGTGGCAGCCAGCTGTCCTACTGGTCACAAGCAAAATGTTGCCAGTCTCCTCCCGGAGAGAGGCACTAAAAAACCCAAACAAACCAAGGAAAGTTGCAGAATCATTCAAGGCTTGCTCTATGCATGATCCGTCCTTAACTGAAACTTGCAGCTGCTCAGCCAGCTCAGAGACAGGCCTGACAAGGTGCGAGCCACACCTGATCAACTAGCAGTCTGTCAGAGAACAACTGCCCGACTTGCAAGCCAGCGTGTCAAGAGCCAGGCTGCAGATCTGCTGAGCAGAGCACTGTGGTGCGAGCAATGCCCACCCCACACAGCTCTGAAACTGCAGCGCCCAGGGAGAACACCTGCACTGTAATATGGTGTGAGCACTGCCCACTCCTTCATCCCAGTCACCGCTGCAGCCACTCATGGGGTTTAATTACTCTGACAGCCCACAGAGCATCATCTATTGCAGGTAAACTGCTGCCTCCCTGCAATCCATCCTCACCTGCTGGGCATTTCTTTCATTCTTGGCTAGAGAGATTAGAAAGATAAATAAAATGCAAACAGAAAGGGCAGCTTACTCCTTCTCAAGACTCAAGCCAATTTGAAATTTGGATTTGTAGGCCACGGCTTACTGCTACTATCCCTGTTGGCTTTTGGAGGCTGGGCTGCAGAGGAACTAGTGTCACCCAGCCCCAATATAGCACAACATCTCCATAGCTGGACAGGCGCTACCAGGGAAGGATGTTCTTGGTTGCACATTCCTCACAGTGCCCAAGAACTCCTGGGCCAGGAGAAGATGCTTGACTGTAATTCCACCATCAGACGGGATTTATTTCTGGTATTTATTTGTATGGACTGAAGCAACAGTGATGCCCTGGGGGAGTTTGCCATGGGCTCTTAATGAGCCCGCATGAGGGCAAGGAGGGAAAACAGCTCCAGAGCTCCCAATTAATGGCCTATACCTCAAGTACAAACACCTGACAGAGTAGGTAATGATTTTGTGTTCAGCCGCAGCAGAGGCTGTAATATGACGGGCCCCTGCTCTCCACAGAGGCATGGAGATCCCTCCAGGGCATCCTGGAACAGACTCCAGTCTTTTTTGGCTCTCTCAGTGTGGAAAATTCAGCCCTGCAGCACAGCCGCCTGGGCAGGGAGTGGGTAGGTCAGTCAAGCCAGGAGTGAGAATGAATCAACTCCTCGCATAGGGGTCTGTCCCCTCGCTCAGGGTTGAGACACTGTTCTGCAGGTCATGCTGCCAGAGGAGATGCAAAGGCAACACCATGGCCTGGAGTGGGCATCACTGGAGATCAGTCCCCGCCTGCCATTTAGGGATGGCAAAGCCAGTGATGGAGCACAATGCAAAGGCAGCTGAAGAACTGGCAGTCATAGCTCCGTGGCATACACCAGGTCTGAACCCATGTGCTTGGCACAGGGCAGAGAGCCCTGTCCAACTAGCACAGGAGTTAGGAGGAAGGAAGAAGAGGTTGCAGAGCAAGCCATAGGCCTTGCGGCCAAGGGCCAAACTCAGCAGCTTTCCAAGGGGCTCCACAATGGTTCCTCACAGCCCTGCACTTGCAGCACCCGAGAAGCGTGTTCCCTCATGCCACAGACTGGGGGAGTCCCACTGTGCCACTGAAGGCTGCAGGAGCACCAGCCTATCCCCACTCCTTATGAGCTGGGGCAGGCAGATCAGAAGTACATGCACAGGGGACATGATTAAGACCCTCCATTAAGATGCTAAGAAGGCTGCTTAAGTGCCCGGATACCTGGAAGGTTTGGACTGTAGCTCTTAACAGACCCTCTGGAAAAAAAAAAAAAAAAAGTTGAGTATGGCTGCTGGGATACAGGCTTTATGTGCTCCACTCCAAACACCACCTGTGTGAAATCTAGCTAAGTTCTCCAACATCCCGACCCAGGAAGCGCCGAGTCTTGTGGAAGCTGACACTACCTCTTCAGGCAGCTGTGCAGCCCTTTTTGGTACAAGAGGGGGCTGCTTCTTCCCAGGACACTGTAGAAAAGAACCTACTAATACTATTGTGCACCCACCACGACTATGTATTAGATGCCAGTCTCCAGATGGACAGGTCACTATTCTGACAAGAATCACAATGCAGGGCAGGAAAGGGGATTGTTTCCAAACAGTGGCTCCCTGTCTGTGCTGGTGGAAAATCCTAGGGCATAAGGTAGGGAGAGAGGAACTCCCCAGGCCAAACCTCTCATCTCTTCTACAGCACTAAGATGGAGTTTGTTACCATCTGCTCAACAGTAACTATAGCAGTGGCCTCATTGCACCGCCCCATTCTCCTCCTCCTCCCTATGGGATCCCCCGGCTCACAACATCGCAGCCTTCCTTAACACTCAGATGCCCAGGCACATGCAAGCAAACACTGTGCTCTCGGCAAGCAAAGAGCCCAAGCATGGCCTCAGAGTCTCACAGAGCATGGAGCAATGCTCGGCTCCTCTACACGGCCACCGAGACTCTACGGAAGAGGGGAGAGGCCGTGCCCCATGCTGCCTCGACTCACAAGACAGAGAGAAAGCAACACAGAAAGCCAAAGGAGACCATCTCTGTAATCCCAGACACGGGGGAAGCCCAGGGCAATGAAGGTGAGCACCAAGAGGAGGCCCCTACACCTGGAGACTCTGGGGAAGACAGCGTAGGCCAGGAGTGCCTAGCTCATCTCCGAAGCCAGCTGCAAGCCCAGCTGTCCAGGGAGCAGCAGGAAGACCACAGCCCTGGCAGCCGGATAATTGAGCTGGTGGAGAAAGTCGTTCGTGGGGAGGTAGAAAATGGAGAGGTGCCTGAAGATGGCAGCAGTGACCCTGGAAGTACAGCAGGCAGCATCTGTGCCACATGCAGGCAACACAGCACCCCGGGGGGCTGCACCAATGGGGTCCCTTCAGATCTAGAGAAGAAGCTGCAGAAAGAGCTGACTGCACTGAGGGAAGACGTGACCGCCAGCATCGAGGCCATGAGGAAGGACATGGCTGAGGAGCTGAAAAGCCTGCGTGAGGTCCTAAAAGCCTCTAGTGAGCATCCTGCGCTGCAGACCTCAGAGCTGAGCCCACTGGAAGAGCAGGATGAGACCACATCTGACCCTCTGAAGAGCCCTCACTACAGGGTCAGGCAGAGAGAAAAGCTCGGAGTCAAGCTCCCAGCCACTTTGGAGGAGAAGTACAAGTCCCGCTCGGTGCCCTCCCTCCACCCACTGCCTGGGCCCAGCCGAAACCAAGCCCTGCTCCGAGCCATGACCACAATTACAGCTAAAAATGCCCTGACTGGCACCATAGGGCCCAGATCCAACTCCGACCCTGTGGAGCCGCTGCCGATAAAACACACCGCTGTTCTGCCCCCAGCAAACCTCAAGCCCACACTCAAGAAGCACCCAAAGAAGGTCATGACACCTTCAGGTGCCAGGAGCCATCAGGAGAATGAGAAACGTGGCAACAAGGTGACTGCCAGGATGGTGACCCCTCACCCACCGCTTCACACTGATGGCAATCCTCACTGAGGAACCAGAGAGCCAGGCTCTCACCCACCAAGGGAGACTGAAGCAAGAGTGCTAGGAACGACACCCAGTCAGTGAACTTCTCTTTTTCTGGAGAGACTGACAGCCTGCTTACAAAGCACCCCCCAACTCCTGACTAACTGGAGAGGTTGGGAGGGGGAGATCTCCCAGGCACTGTCCTAATGGGAACACAGGAGCATCCTACATAACACGAATGCAAAAGCTGAGGCTCACCAGGCCAGCAGGGTTAAGATGCACCCGTTTCCACAGCCAACACAGCACAGGACAGGGTATTGTGGCTCACTCCACATTAGACTGACTCCCCAGCCCAAACAGCCAGGCGTCTATTTATAGCTGGGTCAACCGGGACAACTTTTGGCATGAATGTGGAGCAAGCTCTGCTCGAACGCACACACCTGCAGAGCCGTCTGGAAACACGTTTACCGCTCACACCCCACTTACATATTTGTGCATGCCGTCTCCCCGACTGCCGCGACCACCGCAAAGCCAGAACTCGGGCAGCAGGAGAATGGGCACGTTCTCGAGGAAGCCAGCACAGCATGGCAATTTGGAGAGACAAGGCTCACAGGATTTGGTCACGGCTGCTTTGCGTCTGGTTGTGTTTCAGACAGATTTACTGCTGCCAGAACAAGAAATGCTGTAGCTTCGAGGGCTGCTTTCTCTGGAGTGGCAGTAAGTAATGACTCCAGTCAGACTGATTTTTTTGGGCAAAGTAGTGGCATCTCTGCTTCCTTCTCTAGACAGTTTGATGTATAAATATGTACTGTGTATTTGTTAATTAGCACCTGCAACTTAAACACCTTTCAGTAAAGACAAGCTGAGGCTGCAATAGCTGTTCAATACACAGTAACGACATGGCACGTTGCCAGGTGTTACAGGACTGCCTAGTGCTGATATCTCATCTGTAAATATACTTCATTTCTACAGTAGCTTCCAGGCCCCCCTTGGGGTCAAATTCCTGAAAGGCAAAGGCTCACATGTACACCGGTAGCACACACACAGCTTCATTGCACTACACCAGGACCACCAGAAGGTTGTGTAAATGAAGCCTAAGCTTGCCTGGTAGATTCTCAAGTCACAGAGCTGGTGTTGTGTTTAAAATGAGAGATGCTAAGCCAAGAAATGATTTTTAAGCCACAAGACTTGCAGTCGCTGGGGAGAGACTCTCACTGCCAAGGGAAGGGTGAGGCAAGAGAACAGGTATCCATCCGCCTGCTTGGACACAGGCTGCAGGTGAGCAGAGACCCAAACCCTCAGATTGTAGCATCCATTTGGAATGCAGGACACAGTCCAGACCTGATGTTGCCTCATTAATAGGCCAAATACTGGATTGGTCCAAACCCAATAATAGGTCCAACCAAAACCATGCCAAGGTCCCCAGGGGATAGATTGATCCGTACCCTGGGAACATCTGGAATCCAGACATGGATTCAAACCTTGTAGCCTAGCCCATCCCCAGTGTATATTGTTAATCACATGCATGTAGCGTTACCAGGGAAGGGAGCTGCTGAGCAGCAGTGTTCTTGCATTAATAACGTGCTCAGGGGATGCCCCATTTCAGGGGCACTGAGTCACTGCATCTCAGAGGGTAGAATGCTTTGGTGGCTGCTGATCAGGGGCAGATATACCTGGTCAGGTATGGTTATAGGGGAAAGCAGTAGAGGGGTTTCAGACATCTTAAAGACAAGCAATAAGGTAGGAAGAACCCCAGCTCAGCTATGAGGGGTGAGGGCAAGCCATCCTCTTTAATTGTGAAACACTCCATGAATCCTTTCTGACTAGGCAGGCACCACGCCCTGTAACATTTATCAATAAACCACTTGCTTTGGATACAATACAATCCCATGTGCAGACCCTTCCTAGACTTGCAGTTCTCTGTGTGTAACAAAGCTAGGTGGGGACTTGCCTTTCATTTCACCTCTGACAACTGACCCTTTAATGATATGCCTTCTCCTGGTCTAACCCCATTGCACTTGCTGCCCTATGACATCACCCCAAATCCTTGGCTTGCCTTACCAGTGACCAGGAGTCATCCGTCCCAATGCAGGACAAGCACAGAGGGACAGCTGCCAGCAAGTGGGTTATCTGAGCTGTTTGGGAACAGCTGGGGGGCTTTGGCCCAAGGCAGCATAACCAAGGACTGAGCTATTTTGAGGAGTTGGCTTCATGATCATGCTGCTTCAACTATCAACAGAGAGGGTCAAACAAGCCTGAAGGCCACATGGGAAGGGGGAGGGAAATGACTTGAAAGCCCAGCTCTCAGAGGTGCGTGTTATTCACAGCTCCCAGTGACATCAGGCACAGCCATGGCTGCTCCCCATCTCAGTCAGATTACATGCGCCTTTGCCCCTGCCCAAGCATCTCATACAGCTATAGCCTGTGTACATGAGAAAGGAAGGTAAGTGAAGGCGGAGGATCACATTAATGACTAAGCCAAAGACCATTGCTGTCACACACTATTCAGGACTGATCTTTATAAGCACCCTCTAGGGCCCTAAGCCTGACAACTCTGGATGCTGCAACTGCATGGCTCTTCTGCATACCAACTCGTGCGTGTGTGTGGCAGGCAAAGCCTCATTCTAGTGCTGTGCCTGCCCTTGAAAGGGCCCAATACAAAGCCTTTTGAAATATCAACAGCATCCTTTCCATTGGCTGATTGCCTTGGTGTGCTCTGAACAAAAGCCAGTCTCCACTGGATTTTTTTCCTCTTGCTGAAAGCACCTAACCCAGGAGTCAAGCATTTGTTAAGTAGAGTCCACTTGACCTCACCACAACTGTACAAGGGGCACCACACTGGTGGGTGTAAGAAGGGCAGAAGGGCTCATAGCAAACTAAGTTTTTCCTTTCTAGGCACTGATCTAGCACTTGGCACCAAGCAGGGAATCTCATCATTTTAATGCTGCAGTCCTTGTAGAGAGCATTTAATTATTTCCCCCTGTCAGCATCGATACATTTCTATTACAACAGGGAGAACAGGAGCTCTGTCTGGCAAATAAATGATCACGGGGGAATTTCTGACATCCTTGACAGAATGCTTTGTGCAGCCCTGTAAATCAGGCAGGCTGTCTCTGGGTCTGGGATCCTACTGCTCAGAGTCTCCTCACTCTAGGCTTTCATTAAGGAAACCAATATTTATATCAGCCCCTTCCTTTACTGACACATCCCTGATCCATACCATCAAGTGCGTGGGGTTTGGGGTTTTGTTTTTTTTTATAACTACACATGCATTGCTCATTCTCACCACTCCATTACTTCCTAAACCACGTAACAAAGGGTTGGGTAGCAAATGCCTGATCACAGAACAGCTCTGGTGTTCCATCCTTCACCAAGGCGAAGGAGCACAGAGGCAAAAAAAAAAAAAAAATAGGCTAGTTTTCTCCCTGAGTCAGTGTCAATAACACGTTGCACCACAAGTACAATTGGGATTTCCACCAACTCCCTCCCCCCACCCTTAGAAAAGCCCAAAAAGTAAGGAAATATTGAGCCATCTGATCTTGGAAGAGGAGACAATGGGGGTGGGGGGGGGTACGGCAGGAAACAGACAGGCCCCTTTGGAGCATCTGAGGTTGGGCAGTCAAAGAAATTTTTTTTTGACTGCCTAACCTCAGATGCTATATCTTTTTCTTTTTTTTTTTAAACAACTTGACCCCACTGCTTTGCTGTAGGCCTCCCTTCTCCATTTCATTGTAGAGAGGGAACATACACGCAATAGCTGGAAGCAATACCCAGGATAAACTCCGGGAGGATCTGGAGCAGGCCCTTTGGGTCATTGCCACCCTCCTCAACCCTTATCACTTAAAGAGCAAAACCAAGGACTGGAAATTGAATGTGGAACCGGTAGAGCTGACCCAAAAAAAACCTGGTTTTTTTGTTACTCGTTCCAATAAAAAGGTTGACTTCACAACAGCTGTTCACACTGGTGTGATTTTTTTCCCCTTTGCACTGATAGTCTAGTTACACACATTCAGCAGCAAACAGTTGCAGAATACAGCAAGTTGTGCAAGCACTTGAGCTTGAAATCTGCTTGCTGTTAATATCTTCAGCAGTGAAACATTTGCAGTGGAATCCTGAACCTAATCATTACACTTAGCCAACCAGGGGAAAGACGTAACAATAGGATGCCTATGCATCTAATCTATGCAAGCCAACGTGTCTTGAATTTGAGATATTTACAGCAAAGGGCCCATGAAAAAAAATCTATGCTCCAAGACCTCAGTAGTTCAGTTCAAAAAAATTACTCGGCTCTAGCAAGAGGCAACCTGTAGCACCAAGTGTAGACTTCTAGGCTGCTGGGCCAAGTTTATGAGTCACTAATAGAGCAACAGCATCAAGACTGCAGTTCACCCTGGAGTACTAGTCTTTGCCCCACCAGCTAATATTTTACATGTGCTTATACCTGGCAGGTATGAAATGGTAAAAGCAGAAGTTCTCACAAGAAACTATAAACTACACTTGCAGAAACAGGGACACAGCAGGGTCCTTAAATACACACACCTAACATCAAGTAGAGGCATGCAAGCAGTTACAATGCAATCAGTAACAAAACTAGTACTTCCTAAGCACGCTTTTCTTCCCTAACAGACAACTCAGACCCACCCACTCTCTTCCAAGCACCTTTCCCCCAAGCATTATAAGGCACAGCCAAGCCAAGCCCAGCCCACTGGGCCTTTATATCAGATTCCCAAACCAGACAGAAAGGCATTTCACCCAACCCACAGCCCATGCAGCCTTTGCATCCAGCCCTACCCATAAACTAAATTCTTCACTTACCTGGGCTGGTTGCATTTTGGTCAGAGACTTTTACCCTGTCTTTGCCCATTGTTCTCAACTCTTTCTCAGGAGCCCCAGAAAGGGCCTGCCCTCTTCGTCTGGTCCCTTCTCTTCCAGACACAGGACTCCACTTAGAATTTGTCCTGCTGTTAGGAACTGGCCACTACTTTCCCTTGGCCTTTTATAGGGCCCAGCTGTCCCTCAGTTGGCCAGCTGAGCAGTGGCTAATGAGTCACAGGTGAGCAGGGCCACTCTTACCTTTGCCTTAGCCTACTGATCTCACTCCTGCGTAGCACACCCCATAGGATTTGGCATCAGAAATTATTAGAATCAGCCTCCTCTAGAACATGTTTGTGTCAATGTTAAAAATACAGAAGTGGAGGAAAAAGTAGAATTTATTTCAGGTGCTCACAAAGTGAAAGCTTTCCTGATGGCTTTGAACCAATACCTACAAAAATACAACTCTTTTGATTAAGTAAAAGAGGTGTATTTGTGGCATAAAGTCATCAGCCCTGGGAGTCACAAAGCAAAGCCTCCTGACTCCCAGCAGAAGTCTATGATCCCCATGTTCTGCCCCACGATTACCAGTTTTCTCTTTCCCAATTATTAATGAGCTGTAATTGTTTTATTAAAGGCACAGGAGGGGCTTACAGGTCCCCGGTGTTCCCCAGCATTATTGATCTTCTGCAGTCTCTCATTCAGTGTCTTGTACTAACAGAGACAAGTGCAAGTCCCTGTGGGGATGCCTGTAGAAGGGAGCTCTTAGGCAAAATACAGCTGTTCCCAACACAGGCAGGCTGTATGCTACAGACACTTTAGAGCTGTAATCCACACGTGCCTGCCCTTGTGAGGGAATCCCAGCACTCTTTGACATTACCACAGCTCTCTCTCACACCAGGGCCTTGTTTGCTTTACTGTGCAGATAGGTGGCATCTTTAGGAATAACCTCCAGCATCGTTGTAGACAATGAGCATTTTTCCTGACATCGCACCATGGCTGCTCTTTGACATATCATGGCAGTATCTTCCAATTCAGTCTGTCTGCCCCTGGCATATGCAGGGCACCACTACCATGCCAGACCCAAAACTTCTACTGTGATACATACCCCAGCCACCCTCTCTTGGTCTGCACCTGCCAGCTCCTGGAAACAAGGTAATACAGCAGCCTGAGAATGCACCAGCCGGTGCCTCCAAGACAGACAGCCGAAGGGCAGTTCTAGGATGCCTACGCTGCCTCACTCTGGAAAGCTGGTAAGGGCAGAGCGGGAGCATGTGGGGCTGGTGAGAGCTTACCACACAGCATTGCTCCTGGGCACCATGCATTGGCTGCATAGACACTACAGCTGTCACCTTCCCTCACAGAGATGTTCAGAAAAGAGATGTTGGATGTTCGCTCCACCAGAGCAGTTTTATAATTACCAATACATTCCAGGGGTATAGGTTGTAGCCAAGTTGGTCTAAGAACATCGACAGACAAGGTCCCTTGGGTAAATTGGATATCTTTTATTAGACCAACTCAAATAGTTGGTCTAATAAAAGAAGACTTTTTCCAACTACTTGAGTTGGTCTAACAAAAGGTATCAGATTTACTAATACATTCCAGATCATTTCACAGGGAAATCTAGATATGTTTCTCCTCCGCTGCATGCAAAAAGCTGTGAAAAGATGTAGGCCACAATTGACCCAATCTACAGGCAGGGTTGTAGTTGGAAAGTAAGTGAAGGATTAATCCTGTGCAGTAGCTCTCACCACACTTGAGGCTGATTCCTGGCTTCCCCTCCTAAGTCACTATGAACAGAAAACATTTACTGAACCTTTGCTGCCCTCAGACTGTGCTCCAGCTCCTGTCTGCACTGTCATTAGTACATAATGTGCATACCTATTGTTGCAGGTGGAATAATCCTGCAATCTTATGGTTTAGTAGTTTTCCAGATTGTCAGAGAGAGAAAAAGTAACCCCAAGAGGATCTTTAAATGCTTATAAACTGGTAACAGCCTTGCAGGCCTAAGCAGGTCTGAGTACAGAGGGGCCTGTGGAGAGTTTCTGATTCTGTAGAATTGGAAAGAACTGTGTAGCCACAAATATGACCAGTCTAAAGCCCAGAGAAGTCATTGAGAATAGGTGTTATAAGCAGGTGTAGAGTCACATGAATCTGCCACCTCAGCACGCACCTATCCCAGTGAAATAGTCAAGGAGGGGGACTGGATGGAGCAGGATATTAGGGCCTTTCTTCTCTCAGTCACTGAATCAAATGCAATCCCAGCAAGTAGCTGCTGCGAGTTAGCATCCTCTGGTGCATGTTTACTGGCTGCGTGAATCAAGTTGTTGGTCTCAGGCCAGGTCCTCCGTCATGTATGACCCCCTGCTGAAATCCCAGCAGTGTGGGGCAGCTGGCACCAGCTGTGGAAAACGGATTCTGCTCCCATCCTCACACAGGGTCACTGCTGTCTAGAGGTCAAATACAGAGCTGCAAAGCTCAGCGCTGCTCCCGCCCTTGCTGAACCTGTTCTGCATGGGCAAAGAACTTCACTTGCCCGAACTGTCACAGGAAAGCTGCCCTCCCCGGTGAGATCTGCTCACACTGGCAAATGGCTGCTCGTAGGTGCTCAGACACTGCAGTGATGAGCAGCAATATAGCTAAGGGGGGCAAGCAATGAACCAAGTTGGAGGGAGCACAAAAATAGCAGCTGCTACGACCACCAGGCCAGCTGCTGTTGCCGCCCAATGTACCACCCCTGCCCAAAACTGCACCTCTGACGTTACACATGCTATAAGAGCCCATATCAGTTACAACAGGATCACAGGGAAGATCCAGCTGGTGATGAGACTGGACATGTGCATCAAAGCTGGACAGGGCTTTGCTTACATTTCTCATGAAATCCAGCAGGGTGATGACCCTCCACAGAGGCTAGATGGGAAAGGTTCCCTGAGGAGAGCAAGCTCTTCATCAGGGCTCATTGTTCTTTAGTTTCCCCTCATAGGAATGGAAAATGGGATCCTGGGCTTTACAGTCTGGAAACCAAGATGGTTTTTCTGCAAAATGGTTTTTCCGACCGGGTAGAGGGCTGCTTTAAAAAAAAACAACCCAGTAAACTAGGTCCTCCGGCGAGGTCTGTTGACTTCACTGCAGATAACACATTCCAGGGAGCCTCCCACCTGCATGGAGTAAATGTGCTAGTTTGGGAGCATTGGGGGATCTCTGTATTAGTGGGAGACTTCAGGGGCTGCCTTTGTACTCCAAGCCATTTCCAACACAGAGGGGCCCTTGTCCCTGATGGGATCCTCTCAGCACTACATTAATAATAATCAATTATTATGGAAAAGTTTGGGCCACAACTATCCCCCTGCACTGGAGTCAACAGAAGTTATTCCCAATAGGTACAATAGACCCAGGGGCCCACGATGCCTGCTATCTATCTAACACACACCAGTTCTTCCCCACTGGTGTTATTGCAAAGTAGGCAGCTTTGCTTCTAAAGTCACTTGGTATCCAGAACAGATGTCTGCCCCTCTGGCCTGGTGGGCAATTAATGGGTTGGAAAGAAAGACCCACAGGAGACTGCATAAGATATGATGAAAGGGCTTCCAACAAAAAGGCATCATTGGCAGACCCCTGCCCAAGCTACTTAAATCCAAGCATCCCCTTGGTGGATGAAGGAAACCTCCCAAGAGATGTAATCCTTCCCTTTTATCAGAGCCCCTGCAAAGTAGCCTGGAGTTGTTTGAAGGATTAGCTGGGGTGTGTAGGAGAGTGGGGGGTAGAAAAAGGCTGACAGGACTTCTCTCTCTAAGCCTCAGGTTCTCTGAGTAAGGAGGACATCACAGGGAGAGAACAATCCCCTCCTGCATCTACTCCGAAGAGTGCAGGCTCCAAGCTGGGTTTTTAGAAGGGGACTTCTGAAGGGGCAGTGTCCTCTTTCTACCTCAAAATCTGCTTCTTTAGCCAATGCGTAAACAATGGCCCAAATGTTGAACAGCCACTGAAGTAAGACTCCTTCCTACACGTGTACATAGGCAACTAAGTGCACCAATGTTCAGAAGTCCCTACTGAAGTTGTATGTTCTGTGGATGCTCAGCATTGCTGCAAAGAAGGCCACTTATTTACAGGTCTAACTACGGACAAAGCAGTCAACTGAGTGTGCCACTCTTAGCCTCAACTCTGGTTGCTGGTACTTCCAGCATCATGCACAGGAGGATCTCAAAGTGTCTGACATTCATCCATTCATTAATAAACCTGGTGCCTGGTTATTTTGCAGCTAAAGATCTGGTGGGTTAGGATGAGGCCTGCATGCTCCTTCCACCATGATTTAAGTAAGGTCTGGATCTCAACCATGGAAGGCGAAGAAGAAACTGAAATGAGTTGGGCCAACAAACTGCAGGCCGAGAGCTTTGGGGAACTCGATGATTCACCCATTAAAGCGATGAAGCATTTCTCTGAAAACATGCCCTTTTGTTGCTAGTGCCTGCCCCCACATAAATAACAGAGCACAGCAAACAGTGAAAGCCAGCGGATGTGCCTGCAGCTGAGAGGCAAGGAGGCAGCGAGAACCCCAGTTCTGAAGCAAAGGGCTCATTTGCAAGGACTGTGTAGGTGGAAGGGGTTGGGTTCCATGCACTACAATTGCCTGGCCTTTTTCAGAGCAAAGAGCAAACCTGATTTGGGGAAACAGAGCATTTCCTTTTCGTTTGAGTAATTACAGGTTTAAATTTAGAACTGGAGAAAAATTAATGGAGACTAATACTCAAACGAAAAGGAAATGCTCTGTTTCCCCGAATCAGGTTTGCTCTTTGCAAAAGAGCTCAGCACCTCGGCAGTGTGGGTCCTGCACCCACATCCCTCTCCCCATGCGATCTTCAAGGAACGAAGGGGTTTTTAACTCGGCAGTGTGCTCCGGCTCGAACACATCTGACATTTACATTATAGCGGGGACATGAAAGACGGGGATCTTGAGAATGTCAAGAGCCCCAGGAACATTGATCGACTGGTGTTTATTGGCTGTGCCTTTGAGAAGAGGTTCAGGGATTTAGAAGCCCAATGAAAATTATTGGGAACCCTTAGGCTCCTTTGGAAATCTGTCTTGGCCCCTTCCATCCTAACAGATCCTCAAGACACTTCTAGAAAGCCAACAAATTGATCTATGAACTGTGTCTGAGGTACATGCAGTCAGCTCTGGGGTGAAGCTCAGCAGCTGTTAGGCAGCTTGCAACACTACAACATGATCACCGAGCAGAGGAAATGAAGAAATCAACAGAACAGCCATTCTTTCCTCTTTTCCTTTTCATTGCTCCCCTTCTCAGGAAGGTGCTGGAAGAGAGCCTGAAACTTCAGCACATCAATTATGAACAATCCCATTTGCCTTCACCTTGGCTTTGCCCCTTCCTTGCTCTCAGAGATAAAGGATGGCAGGGGAGGAAAGAATAGATCTAGCAGCAAGATCTATTTTTGCAGTCACTGTTTTATTGTATTTCAGTCACTTTCAGCCTAAAATTAGTTCCCTTTAAAGAGCCATCAATTTATTAGCACTCTTCTGACCCAACAGATCATTCATTCTGTAGCAATGTTATTCCCTAAAGTCCTCAGAAGAAGGTAAAGGCAAGGAGAGAGCTGAATGGACAACATGCTTATCCTACCAGCAGTGCCTTTATGGGACACTAAAAGGTTTGGTTCTCCTGCCCCTCACGTTTGTATAAACCAGGAGTGACTTTAAGAAAATCAATGGAGTTGTTGTAAACAGGAAGGGAAGTCAGCCTCTAAAACACAGAGCCTGTTCTTTTATCACCCAAACTGAGCATTTAGCCCAGCCAGCACAGGGTAGTTATATACCCAATATGAACCCCATCGTGGAACAATGTAAAGAAGCTGCAGACCACCCTCCCCCCTTTTCTTCAATCCTGTCCTGTGAGAAACTTTTCAGTTCCACCAATGTTACGTTTTCATTATAAGATGCCTTTCAAAAAGGAATAACCAGGAGCAGATAACCCTCTACTCCATGTTCTGAAATTGGGACAAAGTTTTGTGCAGCTGAGGTGGATAATTTCTCTAGTTCCCCAAGTGCCCCACATCCAGGCTAGATAAATCAATAGAGTCTAGTCTAGAAAGAGTGAAATTCATGAGGGGGAAACAAGCCCACCAACCAGCCTAGAAAAAACACAGAAGACCAGAGCAAAGGAGTGCCAAAGATTTTCCCTGGTTACACACACAAGTTTATTGGTTTTGCTGCCTGTGTGTGACAGCTGGGAGGAAGCAGTTGTGAGCATGATTCTGCGAGAAAGCAGATAATCAGAGATGCTCGGGCACAGAGCTCACTGCAAGCAGCTTTCTCCAGTCTTCACAAAAACTGGGCTTTGGGCACATTATTTGGAAATAACAAGATGACACCATGTGTATACCCAATTCATGTAGCTGACTCCTCATCCTAATGGATGCAACCCTGCAAACTCCTGGATGTCTCCTAACCATTGGGACCAAAAGGGCAAACATCCATTTTTATCCCCTTTGCAAAATGCCATGGATGCAAGCAAAATATTAAAAAGAAATAGAAAAAAAAAGGCAGAGGATTCACATTCAAAATGTAAGAACCCTGGATTTATTACAGTTTCATTCATATATAATTTAGACATGGCTAACTTGCATTCAGATAGAAAGTGCTCTGTGTCATACTGTCAGTCATCCCAAATACATTGCACCTGGTAAAACCAAAGAGGTCCCATTTCTAACTGTCCTGTGATTTGTTTTTAGGCTCCAATTCTGCAAAGATATATACCCCTGCTTAACTTTAAGCACGTGAGGAGTCTATGAGTTTCAAATGAAGCAGGGAGGGAAGTCTTGTATGATTGTGGGCTTAATGTTTTAGATTTTAACTAGTAACAAGCATTTCTCTTCCTACACCTCACTAATCCATCCCTAATTACATCATTGTTTTCTGGCCTGTGGCTAAAAATGATGACTATGTAGCAGCACTGGTGTGAAGAGGTAATAAAATTATCATGAATCACTGGTGGTAAAGGGCAATGGGTTGGGAGCAGGAAGAGGTCGAGTTTAGGAGGGGCCTGAGAATTGGTCGATCAGAAGAGCCAAGAGCGGAGGGAGGAGAAAATGGATGCTGGGACTGCACATGGGACTGTGGCTGATTGTGGCATCTCTGGATGCATAGACTTTGCGATTCTTGAGCGGCTGTGGGGACCGGAAGTTGTTGGTCATTTTCAGGAGAGTTGAGCCAGTGGCCGGGAAGTGAACTGTGGTCACAAACGCATTTAGCTGCAGCCAAGAAAGAGAGAGGAAGAGATCTCAAGTCACTGATTTATGCTCAGTCAAAAGCACATTTCAGAACCCTGACTTAGCCAAGATCTTAAGCTCATGCTCTTCATTAGTTGCACAATACTTTCCAAAACAGAGATGGGCTTACATTAAGGACTTGCTGAACCCCTCTGCTGAAATGAGGCCTGTGTGAACACATGTACGTGAACACAGATATCCATCCCAGGCGTTCCCTATGACTTGGTGTTGCCAGATTTTCATCACAGGGATGATGTGAGAACCTCAGCTTCCATTAAAACAAAATAGAAAGTTTCATCTCACTAGCCCTCACCATAGTGCAGTAAAGCTTGGAAACCTACCTCAAAGGCCCATGGATATTCAGAAGCCAGACAACGCAACAAAAAAGGCCACCTTTTTTTTTTTTTTTTTTTTGAAAAATTTTATAATTTTAAAGCCAATTGAATACTTTTTATCCAAGATCTGACTATTTTTTGAACGCTGACAGCCAGCCAAGCTGGGATTCCCTCAAGGAAGCAGACTTTACTCGGCAGCTCTGAGAGGAGGGAAGAGGACTCCACCCACCTGTCCACTCTCCTCCTGCAATCAGGGACCAGCTCTGTACATGGAAACCATAAGAGATGATGCCTTTGTGCAGCACAACAGTGCATGCAGGGCAGAACTGGACAAGCTCTTGTTTCTGAACACCACCACTGGCAAATGCTGCCTTTCCAGGAACTGCCCACTGGCTGATCCCCAAGTTACTAGATGTGGCTTGAGGGGGAAAAACAGGCTGAAGGAAAACTCCTGGAGGGAATGTGCCAACACAGAGGAGTTTCTCTGCCGTTTTGATTTACTGAGTTAATTTGCTGCTGCTTCTGATTGCTGAATGCCGCCAGCAGGCTCTGGGTGAGAGCGCGTGTACATGAGCACATGTGTGTGTATATTCCACATATGATCCTTTAGAGCTGCCAGGTGGTCACGGTTTAATTATTTAATTGCTGCAAAAGTAATGAATTGTCAGTATGCCTAGGGATTTTTCTTCAGGTGATATCTGTTACACTATTATTAAAGTCTAAAGAAATAAAACAAAAAGAAAATTAGTTGCCTGAGTCACAGGAGATTGTTTCCACTCGTGTTCTGACTAACACAACTGTATGAATAATGGCATCTTCAGGACCCACTGCACTTTGCACTTGGTTTGGGCAGCCGGGTTCTGCTCAGCCGGGACTGGTGTCTAGCAGACAGAGCTCTAGCGGGGGGTGATCTCCAGCTGAGGTCCGTAGAAGCAAAAGGAGAACTCAGCTCCAGTTTACATTCTTTGAAAACACATCCATAGGGAATGGGGTGGCAAGATGAGACCCACCAAAGCAGATCTGCACAGCCCCTGGGGTTTGGATGCTCGCTGTTGCCCTTTGGAGCATGTGTACCTGACACTATTTTCCGGGCTCACCTGGCATGCCCAGGGCACCTTCTAGTGGATGCTTCTGGACAGGACTGGGCAGTACTGCCTAAAGAAGAGACTACTTGCCTCCGGGAGGATCTGGAGCAGGCCCTTTGGGTCATTGCCACCCTCCTCAACCCTTATCACTTAAAGAGCAAAACCAAGGACTGGAAATTGAATGTGGAACCGGTAGAGCTGACCCAAAAAAAACCTGGTTTTTTTGTTACTCGTTCCAATAAAAAGGTTGACTTCACAACAGCTGTTCACACTGGTGTGATTTTTTTCCCCTTTGCACTGATAGTCTAGTTACACACATTCAGCAGCAAACAGTTGCAGAATACAGCAAGTTGTGCAAGCACTTGAGCTTGAAATCTGCTTGCTGTTAATATCTTCAGCAGTGAAACATTTGCAGTGGAATCCTGAACCTAATCATTACACTTAGCCAACCAGGGGAAAGACGTAACAATAGGATGCCTATGCATCTAATCTATGCAAGCCAACGTGTCTTGAATTTGAGATATTTACAGCAAAGGGCCCATGAAAAAAAATCTATGCTCCAAGACCTCAGTAGTTCAGTTCAAAAAAATTACTCGGCTCTAGCAAGAGGCAACCTGTAGCACCAAGTGTAGACTTCTAGGCTGCTGGGCCAAGTTTATGAGTCACTAATAGAGCAACAGCATCAAGACTGCAGTTCACCCTGGAGTACTAGTCTTTGCCCCACCAGCTAATATTTTACATGTGCTTATACCTGGCAGGTATGAAATGGTAAAAGCAGAAGTTCTCACAAGAAACTATAAACTACACTTGCAGAAACAGGGACACGGCAGGGTCCTTAAATACACACACCTAACATCAAGTAGAGGCATGCAAGCAGTTACAATGCAATCAGTAACAAAACTAGTACTTCCTAAGCACGCTTTTCTTCCCTAACAGACAACTCAGACCCACCCACTCTCTTCCAAGCACCTTTCCCCCAAGCATTATAAGGCACAGCCAAGCCAAGCCCAGCCCACTGGGCCTTTATATCAGATTCCCAAACCAGACAGAAAGGCATTTCACCCAACCCACAGCCCATGCAGCCTTTGCATCCAGCCCTACCCATAAACTAAATTCTTCACTTACCTGGGCTGGTTGCATTTTGGTCAGAGACTTTTACCCTGTCTTTGCCCATTGTTCTCAACTCTTTCTCAGGAGCCCCAGAAAGGGCCTGCCCTCTTCGTCTGGTCCCTTCTCTTCCAGACACAGGACTCCACTTAGAATTTGTCCTGCTGTTAGGAACTGGCCACTACTTTCCCTTGGCCTTTTATAGGGCCCAGCTGTCCCTCAGTTGGCCAGCTGAGCAGTGGCTAATGAGTCACAGGTGAGCAGGGCCACTCTTACCTTTGCCTTAGCCTACTGATCTCACTCCTGCGTAGCACACCCCATAGGATTTGGCATCAGAAATTATTAGAATCAGCCTCCTCTAGAACATGTTTGTGTCAATGTTAAAAATACAGAAGTGGAGGAAAAAGTAGAATTTATTTCAGGTGCTCACAAAGTGAAAGCTTTCCTGATGGCTTTGAACCAATACCTACAAAAATACAACTCTTTTGATTAAGTAAAAGAGGTGTATTTGTGGCATAAAGTCATCAGCCCTGGGAGTCACAAAGCAAAGCCTCCTGACTCCCAGCAGAAGTCTATGATCCCCATGTTCTGCCCCACGATTACCAGTTTTCTCTTTCCCAATTATTAATGAGCTGTAATTGTTTTATTAAAGGCACAGGAGGGGCTTACAGGTCCCCGGTGTTCCCCAGCATTATTGATCTTCTGCAGTCTCTCATTCAGTGTCTTGTACTAACAGAGACAAGTGCAAGTCCCTGTGGGGATGCCTGTAGAAGGGAGCTCTTAGGCAAAATACAGCTGTTCCCAACACAGGCAGGCTGTATGCTACAGACACTTTAGAGCTGTAATCCACACGTGCCTGCCCTTGTGAGGGAATCCCAGCACTCTTTGACATTACCACAGCTCTCTCTCACACCAGGGCCTTGTTTGCTTTACTGTGCAGATAGGTGGCATCTTTAGGAATAACCTCCAGCATCGTTGTAGACAATGAGCATTTTTCCTGACATCGCACCATGGCTGCTCTTTGACATATCATGGCAGTATCTTCCAATTCAGTCTGTCTGCCCCTGGCATATGCAGGGCACCACCACCATGCCAGACCCAAAACTTCTACTGTGATACATACCCCAGCCACCCTCTCTTGGTCTGCACCTGCCAGCTCCTGGAAACAAGGTAATACAGCAGCCTGAGAATGCACCAGCCGGTGCCTCCAAGACAGACAGCCGAAGGGCAGTTCTAGGATGCCTACGCTGCCTCACTCTGGAAAGCTGGTAAGGGCAGAGCGGGAGCATGTGGGGCTGGTGAGAGCTTACCACACAGCATTGCTCCTGGGCACCATGCATTGGCTGCATAGACACTACAGCTGTCACCTTCCCTCACAGAGATGTTCAGAAAAGAGATGTTGGATGTTCGCTCCACCAGAGCAGTTTTATAATTACCAATACATTCCAGGGGTATAGGTTGTAGCCAAGTTGGTCTAAGAACATCGACAGACAAGGTCCCTTGGGTAAATTGGATATCTTTTATTAGACCAACTCAAATAGTTGGTCTAATAAAAGAAGACTTTTTCCAACTACTTGAGTTGGTCTAACAAAAGGTATCAGATTTACTAATACATTCCAGATCATTTCACAGGGAAATCTAGATATGTTTCTCCTCCGCTGCATGCAAAAAGCTGTGAAAAGATGTAGGCCACAATTGACCCAATCTACAGGCAGGGTTGTAGTTGGAAAGTAAGTGAAGGATTAATCCTGTGCAGTAGCTCTCACCACACTTGAGGCTGATTCCTGGCTTCCCCTCCTAAGTCACTATGAACAGAAAACATTTACTGAACCTTTGCTGCCCTCAGACTGTGCTCCAGCTCCTGTCTGCACTGTCATTAGTACATAATGTGCATACCTATTGTTGCAGGTGGAATAATCCTGCAATCTTATGGTTTAGTAGTTTTCCAGATTGTCAGAGAGAGAAAAAGTAACCCCAAGAGGATCTTTAAATGCTTATAAACTGGTAACAGCCTTGCAGGCCTAAGCAGGTCTGAGTACAGAGGGGCCTGTGGAGAGTTTCTGATTCTGTAGAATTGGAAAGAACTGTGTAGCCACAAATATGACCAGTCTAAAGCCCAGAGAAGTCATTGAGAATAGGTGTTATAAGCAGGTGTAGAGTCACATGAATCTGCCACCTCAGCACTCGCACCTATCCCAGTGAAATAGTCAAGGAGGGGGACTGGATGGAGCAGGATATTAGGGCCTTTCTTCTCTCAGTCACTGAATCAAATGCAATCCCAGCAAGTAGCTGCTGCGAGTTAGCATCCTCTGGTGCATGTTTACTGGCTGCGTGAATCAAGTTGTTGGTCTCAGGCCAGGTCCTCCGTCATGTATGACCCCCTGCTGAAATCCCAGCAGTGTGGGGCAGCTGGCACCAGCTGTGGAAAACGGATTCTGCTCCCATCCTCACACAGGGTCACTGCTGTCTAGAGGTCAAATACAGAGCTGCAAAGCTCAGCGCTGCTCCCGCCCTTGCTGAACCTGTTCTGCATGGGCAAAGAACTTCACTTGCCCGAACTGTCACCGGAAAGCTGCCCTCCCCGGTGAGATCTGCTCACACTGGCAAATGGCTGCTCGTAGGTGCTCAGACACTGCAGTGATGAGCAGCAATATAGCTAAGGGGGGCAAGCAATGAACCAAGTTGGAGGGAGCACAAAAATAGCAGCTGCTACCACCACCAGGCCAGCTGCTGTTGCCGCCCAATGTACCACCCCTGCCCAAAACTGCACCTCTGACGTTACACATGCTATAAGAGCCCATATCAGTTACAACAGGATCACAGGGAAGATCCAGCTGGTGATGAGACTGGACATGTGCATCAAAGCTGGACAGGGCTTTGCTTACATTTCTCATGAAATCCAGCAGGGTGATGACCCTCCACAGAGGCTAGATGGGAAAGGTTCCCTGAGGAGAGCAAGCTCTTCATCAGGGCTCATTGTTCTTTAGTTTCCCCTCATAGGAATGGAAAATGGGATCCTGGGCTTTACAGTCTGGAAACCAAGATGGTTTTTCTGCAAAATGGTTTTTCCGACCGGGTAGAGGGCTGCTTTAAAAAAAAACAACCCAGTAAACTAGGTCCTCCGGCGAGGTCTGTTGACTTCACTGCAGATAACACATTCCAGGGAGCCTCCCACCTGCATGGAGTAAATGTGCTAGTTTGGGAGCATTGGGGGATCTCTGTATTAGTGGGAGACTTCAGGGGCTGCCTTTGTACTCCAAGCCATTTCCAACACAGAGGGGCCCTTGTCCCTGATGGGATCCTCTCAGCACTACATTAATAATAATCAATTATTATGGAAAAGTTTGGGCCACAACTATCCCCCTGCACTGGAGTCAACAGAAGTTATTCCCAATAGGTACAATAGACCCAGGGGCCCACGATGCCTGCTATCTATCTAACACACACCAGTTCTTCCCCACTGGTGTTATTGCAAAGTAGGCAGCTTTGCTTCTAAAGTCACTTGGTATCCAGAACAGATGTCTGCCCCTCTGGCCTGGTGGGCAATTAATGGGTTGGAAAGAAAGACCCACAGGAGACTGCATAAGATATGATGAAAGGGCTTCCAACAAAAAGGCATCATTGGCAGACCCCTGCCCAAGCTACTTAAATCCAAGCATCCCCTTGGTGGATGAAGGAAACCTCCCAAGAGATGTAATCCTTCCCTTTTATCAGAGCCCCTGCAAAGTAGCCTGGAGTTGTTTGAAGGATTAGCTGGGGTGTGTAGGAGAGTGGGGGGGTAGAAAAAGGCTGACAGGACTTCTCTCTCTAAGCCTCAGGTTCTCTGAGTAAGGAGGACATCACAGGGAGAGAACAATCCCCTCCTGCATCTACTCCGAAGAGTGCAGGCTCCAAGCTGGGTTTTTAGAAGGGGACTTCTGAAGGGGCAGTGTCCTCTTTCTACCTCAAAATCTGCTTCTTTAGCCAATGCGTAAACAATGGCCCAAATGTTGAACAGCCACTGAAGTAAGACTCCTTCCTACACGTGTACATAGGCAACTAAGTGCACCAATGTTCAGAAGTCCCTACTGAAGTTGTATGTTCTGTGGATGCTCAGCATTGCTGCAAAGAAGGCCACTTATTTACAGGTCTAACTACGGACAAAGCAGTCAACTGAGTGTGCCACTCTTAGCCTCAACTCTGGTTGCTGGTACTTCCAGCATCATGCACAGGAGGATCTCAAAGTGTCTGACATTCATCCATTCATTAATAAACCTGGTGCCTGGTTATTTTGCAGCTAAAGATCTGGTGGGTTAGGATGAGGCCTGCATGCTCCTTCCACCATGATTTAAGTAAGGTCTGGATCTCAACCATGGAAGGCGAAGAAGAAACTGAAATGAGTTGGGCCAACAAACTGCAGGCCGAGAGCTTTGGGGAACTCGATGATTCACCCATTAAAGCGATGAAGCATTTCTCTGAAAACATGCCCTTTTGTTGCTAGTGCCTGCCCCCACATAAATAACAGAGCACAGCAAACAGTGAAAGCCAGCGGATGTGCCTGCAGCTGAGAGGCAAGGAGGCAGCGAGAACCCCAGTTCTGAAGCAAAGGGCTCATTTGCAAGGACTGTGTAGGTGGAAGGGGTTGGGTTCCATGCACTACAATTGCCTGGCCTTTTTCAGAGCAAAGAGCAAACCTGATTTGGGGAAACAGAGCATTTCCTTTTCGTTTGAGTAATTACAGGTTTAAATTTAGAACTGGAGAAAAATTAATGGAGACTAAAGTTAGCACCTCGGCAATGTGGGTCCTGCACCCACATCCCTCTCCCCATGCGATCTTCAAGGAATGAAGGGGTTTTTAACTCGGCAGTGTGCTCCGGCTCGAACACATCTGACATTTACATTATAGCGGGGACATGAAAGACGGGGATCTTGAGAATGTCAAGAGCCCCAGGAACATTGATCGACTGGTGTTTATTGGCTGTGCCTTTGAGAAGAGGTTCAGGGATTTAGAAGCCCAATGAAAATTATTGGGAACCCTTAGGCTCCTTTGGAAATCTGTCTTGGCCCCTTCCATCCTAACAGATCCTCAAGACACTTCTAGAAAGCCAACAAATTGATCTATGAACTGTGTCTGAGGTACATGCAGTCAGCTCTGGGGTGAAGCTCAGCAGCTGTTAGGCAGCTTGCAACACTACAACATGATCACCGAGCAGAGGAAATGAAGAAATCAACAGAACAGCCATTCTTTCCTCTTTTCCTTTTCATTGCTCCCCTTCTCAGGAAGGTGCTGGAAGAGAGCCTGAAACTTCAGCACATCAATTATGAACAATCCCATTTGCCTTCACCTTGGCTTTGCCCCTTCCTTGCTCTCAGAGATAAAGGATGGCAGGGGAGGAAAGAATAGATCTAGCAGCAAGATCTATTTTTGCAGTCACTGTTTTATTGTATTTCAGTCACTTTCAGCCTAAAATTAGTTCCCTTTAAAGAGCCATCAATTTATTAGCACTCTTCTGACCCAACAGATCATTCATTCTGTAGCAATGTTATTCCCTAAAGTCCTCAGAAGAAGGTAAAGGCAAGGAGAGAGCTGAATGGACAACATGCTTATCCTACCAGCAGTGCCTTTATGGGACACTAAAAGGTTTGGTTCTCCTGCCCCTCACGTTTGTATAAACCAGGAGTGACTTTAAGAAAATCAATGGAGTTGTTGTAAACAGGAAGGGAAGTCAGCCTCTAAAACACAGAGCCTGTTCTTTTATCACCCAAACTGAGCATTTAGCCCAGCCAGCACAGGGTAGTTATATACCCAATATGAACCCCATCGTGGAACAATGTAAAGAAGCTGCAGACCACCCTCCCCCCTTTTCTTCAATCCTGTCCTGTGAGAAACTTTTCAGTTCCACCAATGTTACGTTTTCATTATAAGATGCCTTTCAAAAAGGAATAACCAGGAGCAGATAACCCTCTACTCCATGTTCTGAAATTGGGACAAAGTTTTGTGCAGCTGAGGTGGATAATTTCTCTAGTTCCCCAAGTGCCCCACATCCAGGCTAGATAAATCAATAGAGTCTAGTCTAGAAAGAGTGAAATTCATGAGGGGGAAACAAGCCCACCAACCAGCCTAGAAAAAACACAGAAGACCAGAGCAAAGGAGTGCCAAAGATTTTCCCTGGTTACACACACAAGTTTATTGGTTTTGCTGCCTGTGTGTGACAGCTGGGAGGAAGCAGTTGTGAGCATGATTCTGCGAGAAAGCAGATAATCAGAGATGCTCGGGCACAGAGCTCACTGCAAGCAGCTTTCTCCAGTCTTCACAAAAACTGGGCTTTGGGCACATTATTTGGAAATAACAAGATGACACCATGTGTATACCCAATTCATGTAGCTGACTCCTCATCCTAATGGATGCAACCCTGCAAACTCCTGGATGTCTCCTAACCATTGGGACCAAAAGGGCAAACATCCATTTTTATCCCCTTTGCAAAATGCCATGGATGCAAGCAAAATATTAAAAAGAAATAGAAAAAAAAAGGCAGAGGATTCACATTCAAAATGTAAGAACCCTGGATTTATTACAGTTTCATTCATATATAATTTAGACATGGCTAACTTGCATTCAGATAGAAAGTGCTCTGTGTCATACTGTCAGTCATCCCAAATACATTGCACCTGGTAAAACCAAAGAGGTCCCATTTCTAACTGTCCTGTGATTTGTTTTTAGGCTCCAATTCTGCAAAGATATATACCCCTGCTTAACTTTAAGCACGTGAGGAGTCTATGAGTTTCAAATGAAGCAGGGAGGGAAGTCTTGTATGATTGTGGGCTTAATGTTTTAGATTTTAACTAGTAACAAGCATTTCTCTTCCTACACCTCACTAATCCATCCCTAATTACATCATTGTTTTCTGGCCTGTGGCTAAAAATGATGACTATGTAGCAGCACTGGTGTGAAGAGGTAATAAAATTATCATGAATCACTGGTGGTAAAGGGCAATGGGTTGGGAGCAGGAAGAGGTCGAGTTTAGGAGGGGCCTGAGAATTGGTCGATCAGAAGAGCCAAGAGCGGAGGGAGGAGAAAATGGATGCTGGGACTGCACATGGGACTGTGGCTGATTGTGGCATCTCTGGATGCATAGACTTTGCGATTCTTGAGCGGCTGTGGGGACCGGAAGTTGTTGGTCATTTTCAGGAGAGTTGAGCCAGTGGCCGGGAAGTGAACTGTGGTCACAAACGCATTTAGCTGCAGCCAAGAAAGAGAGAGGAAGAGATCTCAAGTCACTGATTTATGCTCAGTCAAAAGCACATTTCAGAACCCTGACTTAGCCAAGATCTTAAGCTCATGCTCTTCATTAGTTGCACAATACTTTCCAAAACAGAGATGGGCTTACATTAAGGACTTGCTGAACCCCTCTGCTGAAATGAGGCCTGTGTGAACACATGTACGTGAACACAGATATCCATCCCAGGCGTTCCCTATGACTTGGTGTTGCCAGATTTTCATCACAGGGATGATGTGAGAACCTCAGCTTCCATTAAAACAAAATAGAAAGTTTCATCTCACTAGCCCTCACCATAGTGCAGTAAAGCTTGGAAACCTACCTCAAAGGCCCATGGATATTCAGAAGCCAGACAACTCAACAAAAAAGGCCCCCTTTTTTTTTTTTTTTTTTTTTTCATTACAGAAGCCAGACAACGCAACAAAAAAGGCCACCTTTTTTTTTTTTTTTTTTTTTTTGAACAATTTTATAATTTTAAAGCCAATTGAATACTTTTTATCCAAGATCTGACTATTTTTTGAACGCTGACAGCCAGCCAAGCTGGGATTCCCTCAAGGAAGCAGACTTTACTCGGCAGCTCTGAGAGGAGGGAAGAGGACTCCACCCACCTGTCCACTCTCCTCCTGCAATCAGGGACCAGCTCTGTACATGGAAACCATAAGAGATGATGCCTTTGTGCAGCACAACAGTGCATGCAGGGCAGAACTGGACAAGCTCTTGTTTCTGAACACCACCACTGGCAAATGCTGCCTTTCCAGGAACTGCCCACTGGCTGATCCCCAAGTTACTAGATGTGGCTTGAGGGGGAAAAACAGGCTGAAGGAAAACTCCTGGAGGGAATGTGCCAACACAGAGGAGTTTCTCTGCCGTTTTGATTTACTGAGTTAATTTGCTGCTGCTTCTGATTGCTGAATGCCGCCAGCAGGCTCTGGGTGAGAGCGCGTGTACATGAGCACATGTGTGTGTATATTCCACATATGATCCTTTAGAGCTGCCAGGTGGTCACGGTTTAATTATTTAATTGCTGCAAAAGTAATGAATTGTCAGTATGCCTAGGGATTTTTCTTCAGGTGATATCTGTTACACTATTATTAAAGTCTAAAGAAATAAAACAAAAAGAAAATTAGTTGCCTGAGTCACAGGAGATTGTTTCCACTCGTGTTCTGACTAACACAACTGTATGAATAATGGCATCTTCAGGACCCACTGCACTTTGCACTTGGTTTGGGCAGCCGGGTTCTGCTCAGCCGGGACTGGTGTCTAGCAGACAGAGCTCTAGCGGGGGGTGATCTCCAGCTGAGGTCCGTAGAAGCAAAAGGAGAACTCAGCTCCAGTTTACATTCTTTGAAAACACATCCATAGGGAATGGGGTGGCAAGATGAGACCCACCAAAGCAGATCTGCACAGCCCCTGGGGTTTGGATGCTCGCTGTTGCCCTTTGGAGCATGTGTACCTGACACTATTTTCCGGGCTCACCTGGCATGCCCAGGGCACCTTCTAGTGGATGCTTCTGGACAGGACTGGGCAGTACTGCCTAAAGAAGAGACTACTTGCACAGGATCATCCGCTCCCTGAACTTGCTGCTGTGAGCTCGGCTTCTGGATACAGAAGACCTTCAAGACTCACCAAGGCAAGGGTAGGAGGGTGCAGTCTCAGGAAGCAGAGCTGATCTGAACCCTTACCTGAGACTGGCTGATAAGGATGGGCTCCTCAAACACCGTCCAGATGACAACTTCAGAGCAGTCAGGTGTGGTCAGGGAGCCCTTGTAGCGGTAGTATTTGGAGAGCTGGGCTGTGTCGGGGAGAAGGTTATCCAAGCAAAAAGTAGATGACAAGTCCACAAAATCCCCTTGAGAGACAGAAAGGCAGAGTCATCATAAATAGACGGGGGCTCCCTGGGGAACTCCCAGCTGACAGGAGGGACCCACTCATTACACCACCTGCACCACACAATTCCTGGCTGCCCCTTGTTTCACTGCTTCAGCACTGCTTTAAAGAACACTTCACAGTAAGCAAGCATTAGACTGCAAATATCTAATTCCCTGAAGTCTTGGGCAGACATTTTTGATGTTACGGAAGGCAATGCCCCACAAACCCACCCTCCCCAATCCTCTCCCACCACATCTGCCAGTAGAGTATGAAGTGCAACAGCAGCGTCTCAGCTCCAACTGGCTCTGCCCAGGACAACAGCCCGTACTGTCAGCCAGTCAACAGATCCAACAAAATGTGCGGCAGGACAGTGCCCATCTCAGCCAACACACTTTACTAATCTCCTCTCCCTAGCCTGAGGACACGTACACAATGTCCAATGGCCACATATCGGACACAGACAGTCCCAAGGTGCCTCTGGAGGCTGCACCATGCATTGGCACAAGGGAGCCCAGTGCCACTAGCTCACAACAACAGCCATGCACAGCAGATTGTTTTTGCATTGGGCAGGGAGCAAGCCAGATAGCTTGATGTTTCTACCACGCCTGTGCCCCATGCTGTGCTGATCCCATGGGAATTACCCACTTCCACTGGCACGTAGAACCCAACTGAAAGTCCTTAAAATCAAAAATCAATGATCCTGCTGCTCCTCATCTTCTCCTGCATCTGGGCTCCCCTCCCAATCTCTGTTTGACTTGCTTTGGCAGGAGTACTCACCTTCACGAGAAATGTTCTTCAGGCCAGCCACAATTGTGTTGTAATTGGAGTTATCAGTGTCTGATGCCTGCCAAGCATTAAAGAGGGAAAGCAAGTGAGCAGGCAGGACGGGTCTCCAGGACTCTGTCACAGTGGTCCCACAACAGGAGTGGGCACCGCCCTGACTCCCAAAGCATCTGCAGCTCTTTTAGAGAGTGCTGGGTGGCAGGACACCTCTGCACAAGCTCTGCTTCTTCACTGCAAGCAATGACAAAGACTTTTATAGAGAGAATCCCAAAGGGTCCCCAAGTGCTGGGGGGGGATGGTTTACCCACCCCACAAAATGTTCTGAGATGTCAACACAGTCTTGGGAATTTTTCACTGGGGGAAAAAAATTAAGACCTTTTCAAGAGAGATCACAGAATAGCTACAAGTCCCACCTAGGCAGTCATCCTAGGTGTAGAAGACATAAGTGAGCCCCTTGAGCACCTGGTTATTGGCTGTGTTGTTTTCTCTCTCTCTCT
>NW_005841997.1:197078-205910 GCF_000455745.1 Alligator sinensis
TTGCATCAAAGCTGGAACATTGCCATGGAAAGTCTCACTGTAACGTATCGTAAATTCTCAATGGCAAATCATTATTTTGAATAATATTTTAAATTCTCAATGGCAAATTATCAAAGAGTTTTTGGCCAATGCATCATAACTCATACAGTGAAATATGTTCACCCATCACTGAACTGCAGCCTCCCATTGGATGAATGTGCCCACCACTCAGCAACACAGACCTGCACTGCACAGTAATGAATAACATGTCCCACTGACACTACAGGCACTTTTAGGAGACAGAATGTACCTCCAGAGTTGGGACTTTGGCTGGGCATTGAATGAACATCCCATCCCTTATTTAAAAAGCCTGGAGATCTTTAATGAGCAATGACACTCAGTGCTTATGTTAGGCCACATTAACACTGTCCTTACAAGTCTATTGTGAGTTTTGCTTCTATTCTCTTGAGAGAGGTGAATGCCAAGCTGCTATTCTGCAAGGGAAAGAGGTGCTATTCAAAGCCGGGTTGGCAATTTCATTTCTAAAACTGTGTTTAATGCCATCTACTTGAGCTGCCAATCAAAACTGCCCTGTGCTACCCCCAGGAAATAGCAGATTTTTTTTTCCCCTTTAAATCTCAGAGAGTTGATTTGCTTTAGAGTGACAGCTTAACACGGGAAAATTCCAGTTTCGGCGCACTGTGTTGAAGTGCAGGGAAGGCGACAATGGGATTAGGAGCCCCTTAGTAATCTCAGGGTGTCAAGACATTCCTTGGCGGCTAGAAGGGGCAGTCTTGCCCTCACATGCAAGGGAGTATCCAAGTCACCATCCTCTCTCAGTAAACTTCTTTGAAATGTCTAGGGACAGTCCTCACGCTGACATGCTGCACCGTGTTGCCTGGCTGGCTCATGGGTGAGCACTGTTGTGAGAGGAAGGGCTGGTTGGACCACACTAACCACTTCTCTTTCAAATCAACATGCTCCCCAGCCAAATGCCTTGGGCTCACAGCTAAGCCAACAAGCCTGGGGGGAAGGATGGGTCTCATGGTTTTATGATGAGTCTGGCCCTATTTCTGGCTCTGCCACTGATTAATTAGGGGACCCTGGGCAAATCCCAACCCACATTTTTGCCTTAAATTTTACCTGACTGGAAAACAGGGATAATAATCCTCCTTCATCACAGGGCAGGGGTTTTATTGAACTAGCATTTGCAAGTATTTTGACACCCTTGGATAGAAAGCATTATAGACATGCAGGTTTAAACATTAGGCATTCAGGCTGTACCTAGGTTGTTATTCCCTGTATGTGGAAAAATAAAACATATGCAGTTAATGGTC
Source organism: Alligator sinensis (assembly GCF_000455745.1). Lineage (NCBI taxonomy): Eukaryota > Metazoa > Chordata > Crocodylia > Alligatoridae > Alligator > Alligator sinensis. The sequence goes on from NW_005841997.1 coordinate 198,395, forward strand.
CTGAACTTAATAAGGTGAGCACTCAGATAGCCAAGTTCCCAAAATGTCCTCAGGCACTCCAGAGCCTGAAGAAAACAAAAGCGAGTGGTTCACATCTATTCTTTCCAGAAGAAAATCATAAGTAGGGGTCCTCTAGCACCATGACCTCATTCTACTTTCTGAATTTCTAAGCTTTTTTTCCATTTCAAGCACTTCAAACAGCAAAGAGCAAGTGGCTCTTTGGAGCTGCAATGCCAGCCAGAAAGGGATTGAGTGCTCCAGAAATGGAAATCTCCAACTCCCCACACAGCCATTGCCCTGGCCACTGGAATGCATAAGAGAGTAGCCCTCAGGAAAGGTTGACATCTAAAGCTGCACACAGACATTGCATTTATCCCAGGATAAACCATTTCATCCTGGGACAAAGTGCAGTTACACAGACATCCAACCCCGTTGTCCAGGGATAAAATCCTAAAAAGGTTTCCCAGATTAGATGTAGTAACAGTTTAACCTGGGATAATGCAAAGTACATCTTTACTGTTATCCCAGGATTGCATCATCGACTCAATGGCAGAAAAGCGGCACTGCATTTAGCCACTTACTAAACCCTAATTAGAAGGGTGATGCATGGACATGCCAATCCTAGGATATATTAGTTCTGGGACAACACATCCAGGAATAAATCCAACGTCTGCTCCTAGCCTAAGTGAAATGAAAACTTGGCTACATTTAGATCAGACACAGTAGCATGATGGTAGCATCAAGATGGAGGAACAGCAGGGAGAGTACAGGTTGTTGAGTTAAGAATAAGAATAAAAGGGAGTCCAGGGTCCTTCTCAAGAAATGTGTGTTTATGCAACTAAAAAAAATGTTAGTTGCAGCTTCATGTAATGTAATCCTTTCAGGGAAGCAGAGGGACCAAAGTGACTATTGGCAGAGAGACTGTGGCACTATATTGTTCTGCTTCTGTGCTGTGTCACATGTTGAGCTGACATGTTAAGCAGAGATTAGACCATTAATCATGATTAAAATTAAGCAAAGAGTTAACAAACCATATAGATGTTTCTTGGGTCTTGAGGGAACATGGTCTGTGATCTGGGAACTCCCAGCACACCTGAACTGACACCACAGCAGCTAGGCTGCAAATGTTCACATGGGCACCAGAGACAAAGACCAATGTTATTTTTGTAGGTCCCTTTTCCCTTTGAGAGTAAAGCTCTTGCTGTTTAGAATGATGGACTGGCAGCACCACAGAGACCCAGAAGAGACGCTGTCTAGGTAATGGCAACCCAAATTTTCTTATGCTGCCCCAGTAATGCCCTGCACTGCTCAGTAGTCTCTCTCTAGTGGTTGTAAAGGAGCTCAGTCTAGACTGATGACCATGATGTTGCTAACATGGTGCCCTGAAGTACAAAAGTAGGTGGGATCTCAAGGGAGGATTTTCTGCTTTTGAAGGGCTTTGCTTACAGATAACCCTCCAGCACATCCATGGGATTACTCAAAAGACTTGAGGCTCCAGGTCAAGCCCCCAAAGGGAAGTTGGCATGCAGTGAAAGAGCAAACCCATGGCAGGACCATCGTGTGACTTACCTTGAACAAAAAGCTCAGAACAGCCAGCCCATTCGGGTGCCCCTTCGCTTCAGCAATAGATTTGTATTGGACGTTCATGTGGACAATGTGCATCTAGAGAGGAAGAAACACAAAACAATGGTGAAACCTGCCTCGGGGACCACTGCCAAGGCTGGCTGTGAGAATTAACCATCGGTTGTGCTAGCGGTGAGCAGACCTGCAGCTCTGTGTTTCCAGGGCACTTTCTGGAGGATGGCACGTAGCTCTTCAGTATTAGTGGGATTCTCTGCATATGCCTGACACTCATGGGCCTGATTCTTACTTACAAGTCGGGCCTGTGCCCCACTCAAGTAGTGCAACAGGGCATTACCAGGGTATATATTACAGTTACACTCACAGTGAGGTTTCTGTACAATGCCAGAGGGGTGTAAAAGAGTGTTAGTGTATTTTAAGACTTCATTAAAATTGCACTTCTTCTGAAAACAGGCAGAGACTATGGAAAACCTCTCAGACACCAGACATCATATTTACTCGCTTAGTAGCTATGCTTTTTTCTTCCTGAAAGGTTGCCACTAAAAGCTAGCATGCAGTCACGCTGAAATAAGACTGAGGAAGCATAGGCACCCAAAGATGGTTCAAACAGTCATCTGTACCTCTCCGTCTTGCTCAATCTCACAAGCAAGACTGAATGAAGAGTGACGCTAATTGCACCCTGCAGCATGGGTTTCCCACATGCATGTATTCTAGTCTTCAGTAAATTGCAGCTTCTAAAGATCTGTCTTTTGAATCTGTTTCTTTAGAAATTTGGTAAATTATTTGGGTGTGGCCACAACATGAGCAAGCATGGCTATTATGCAAGTAAATATATGGTAGGTATCCACCCTCCCTGGTAACATACTCCACCAATACATAGCCACACACAGTCATAGACAAAGCCTGGCCACCCAAGATGAATAACCATATCCAGAACACAAATACCCTCCTTCTAATTAATCCACTGGATCCCTGGTGGTTTGTAGAAGGCCAATCAGGCTAAATTATATTCCCTGGGGCCCAAGCCCAGGACATCTAAATCTGCAACTTGGGAGAACCCAAAGTGCTGCCCAAAAAGAGTGTCCTTTGAAGAACAGAAGGAGAGAAGAGAGTGGGTGGGCAATCTCAGTTACAAATGCTGATACTATGTGTTAGCATCTGCTACCACAATGCTGCTATCCACAGTCAACCTCTTTTGCATCATGCTGTTTGCAACATAATAAATATTTTAAATGTACTTTAAATGGCTTTTATCTAGGACAGGGGTTTTCAACCTTTTTGGATGAGTGTACCCCTGGCAGCTGGACGGGGGGGGGGGGGGGGGTGGGCATGTGGCCAAATGTGGAGCAGTGGCAGCCACCATGTGCAAGTTTCCCCTGCCCCCTGCATCAGCCGGGCAGGCAGTGCCTGCGCGGCAGCGCAGGATGGTGTGTGGCAGTACTCCGTCCCCGTCCACCTGCACGTAGCCCCTAGGGCCTTCTCAAGTACCCCCAGGGGTACGACAACCCCTGATCTAGGAAGATCTCAAAGCATGTGGCAAAATACATAGATATATATACAGGCTGTGGAAATGCAGATGCTTTCAGTGTAGACTACACACCTGGTGTGCAGCAATTTGAAACCAAGAATATGGGGGGAATCCTTTATTCTACTGACATGTCAATAGCTCTACAATGACCAAGAGATGGGACCACTGGTTTGCAAGGCCAACTCCAATGTCCTTTACACAGTAAATGGTATTCTGCTTGTCACCAGCACACCTGGGCAGCAGTGCCATCAAACCCATTACACATAAGCAGTACTCTGTTTCTCAATGCACCTTTGCAGCACCATCATCAACAGACAAAAAGATAGTTGGACTATGCCACTCATATCTGCAGGTCTTGGGAAGCTAAATAGTCAAGTCACTCGCTGAAAGGTGATGAGCATAAACTCGGACATTCCCATATTCTAAAGCCTTAGGAAGAAGTCAGACAAATCGCTGTGTGGGTGGAACACTTCTCATCTGATCACTTTTCCCTATTCAGAACTACGAGGTGAGCTAAAAAGTCATAGTTCTTAAAAGAGCACGATTTAAATACATTCTGAATGCTCACATGAACCATACTCCTAGCGGCATGGCCAGGTGCCCATTCAGAATACAGGTCCTGGCAGGAAGCAGTGTATCCTAACGGATATGCTGCAATTCCCTGAATCAGGAAGCTTCGGACCAAGCGAGAGACTGCTGAATCGGCTAGTCTGACCTCCAGTGTTAGGCAGAGCATCTTACCTCCACATCTTACCTGTGCAGAGCCCCACAGCTTATGTTTGGCTATGCTCAGCCCCCAGAAAGACATCCAGCTGTCAATAAAAGACATTGAGAGCTATTCCTTTCTTTGCCAGATTTAAGAGTTCCTTCATGTTTTCTCCTCATGACGCTACTTATCCTTCATAGCCACATCACCCCCGAGATGAGCAGGTGGAGCTATCCAAGTCTTTCACTGTATGGCATATTCTCCTCAAACTTTTTTTGTGCTTCTTTCCCTCATCCTCTCCAATTTTTCACCATCCCTTGAAAACATGGGCAGTATCAGTCTTACCAGCATTGCAGATCTGCCCCTGATCCACTCTCCTTTATACACATCCCTTTATATCGCAGCATCCCACTAAGAGCTCCTGGGAAGCTTCATGGATACTCTGACCCCCAAATCCTTTTCAGTCACTGCTTCCCAGGATACAGTCCCTTAACGCTAGTCCACAAATCCTTGGGTCATCTGCAGGGATTTTTCAGCCACTGATGAAAGTGTTGAACAGTGTCTGACCTTATACTGATCCAGGTGGAACCCTACTAATCACCAAGGACAGATGCAGGAGGGGCTGAGGCCTTAGATGCCCCCAGTTTTTCCTGCAGCACCCTTTTGAGACATGCCACCTCTGAAACAAAAGTAGAGCTACTACCTTACAGCTGCTCTGCTTTGCTGAGAACCAGAGCATGGTAGCTAATTTGTTGCTGGCCCTGTGCTAATATGCCTGTGTTGCTTCTGGTTTAGGAAGCAGCATATGTAGAGCTAGCTCAAGTAACTCTGACTGGCATTGCCTGCACTATGTAGCCATATGAAGACTTTGTCAGCACCATGCAGAGTTATTCAAGCTAACTCTGGATGGGCTACAAAAGCAGTATAGCCATCTAAGCACAGCACTGGATGCAAGCTAATTAGCTTGTCTAAGTAGGCTAGATCCAGACAGACTCTTCTGCATCATCATTAGCAAGTGAATCTTCTTCTTCTAGTAATCATCCTATGTCACTGTTAAAAGTTGTTTTGTTTCTTAAAATCTCCTCTTTATTATAGCCCTGCCAACCATGGTTTCCCCTGGCACCTCTAGCTTCCCTTATCAGTTTTCTACAGTTCAAAATTCCAATTTATATTTCCCTTTGTATTACATTTGTTATACATAAATACATATACATACATATACACATATACATACACACACACACACAAACACACATACATAGATACATGCACACACATTTTATATATACATTTATTTATTTGCCAGACTTGTCTTTTTTCTTTTTTGTGGACCTGAGGTTTTTGGCCAGCTAATAAACTCTTCTTAAAGAACGTTGAAGTTTTCATTCATGGTTTTTTGTCCGAATGTTGCCTCTTCATTTTAGCTCATAATTTTCCTTCATTTTGAGAAATTAGCCCATTTGAAGCACCAGACATATAAATTCTGATTGGAACTGCTTGCCTATATTGATTGTAATCAGGTCATGATCATTATTCCCTAGCCAACTAGTTCAGTGATAAATTCATATTTAGTCCCCATAATGAGGTCCGAAACAGTGTTACCTACAAGGGGCTGCAATACATTTTGTGCAAGAAAATTATCATCCATAATTTTTAGCTCTAATGGTGTTTTATTGCATGGTGTATGACACCTCCAACAGATGTCTCCCAAATTAACATCACCCATAACAACACCATTTTTCTTTCCATACATTACAGACTGGTGCTTAAGCAGCAAATTCTCTGCTTTGATTCACTGGTCTGTAACGGATCCCCTACCTGTAGCCCCCTCCAGGGCTTTGATAGTTAGCACATAGATTCATATGCATTCAAGAATGCATGGTTCTGATTTACTGGTAACTTGAACATAGGTCTCACTGTGTTTAATGTAGAGTGTTTTTTCCCCCAAAAGCTTTTAGCTATTCTGTTCTTCCTAAGCTAGTTATAACCAGAAACTTCAACATTACAAACATGCACATCATACTGACCACACTGCTTCAGTAATGCCAACTGTATTGAATTTCTTTTCATCAGTGAGAACACCTCCTTTTCTTTTTGCTTGCTGCCAGACTGCTAAAGTTGGCATGTGAGCACCTGGAAAAGTGTGCTCTTTGCACATTTCCACAAAATGGACCTCTTTGCACGGTCCCCCCCAGGTTGGTTTGTTCATGCTGCATTTCACTTTGTGCTACATTTGCCTCCATAAACAAATAACCCATATAAAAGGTGCAACCAATTTCTGCTCTACCCAGCTGGCCTGCATATCCCACAATGCACTGCAGCCAGGCTGCTGCTGTGATACCAGGTATCTCTTTGCCAAGAGGGGACACCATGTTGCATCATGGGAATTGCAGTGTAAGCACAGAGCCCAGTCTCTCAAGGAGAACAGGAACACGGGGCATCCAAACTACCCTTCCTAGGAGTCACGGTGGCAGCATTTCAAAAGAAAAATATTTAGTTTCTGATTTATTCCACTGAAATGTTGAAGCTAATTTCTTTCTTCCATTTTCATCAGATTTTTCTTCTAAGAGAAAAGAAAATGCTCTCTCACTAGCTCTCATGAACTCACATGCAAAAATATGCAGCTATTTGAGTTCAAACTAGGGCTGTCAAACGATTAATAAAATTAAATCATAATCGTGAGATTAAAAAAAAATTGAGATTAATCGCAATTTTCATTGTGCAGTTAAACAATAATAGAATCCCAATTTCTTATAAATTTTTTTGGACGTACACACATGTACACAAACCCTAGACAGTCCCCTGTCTCGGCCGGCCAGAGCCGACTCGAGGTGATTAAGAAATTGCTCGTTCGTTTGGGCGGGCTGGTGAATGGAGAGGCAGACAAGGTTTAATGGTTGCAAAAACATTTAATTATGCCGCCTGTAGTTGCGACGCAGATGGTCCGGTCGTCTGAACAACTATGCAAGTTGTTCCAGCTGGCGAGGCCCAAGCCAGTTAATCCATCCGCAAATCAAGCCGGCGGGAAAAGGGTACGTCTGGGGAGTTCTTCGACTTGGGCGGAAGTCGCACGAAATTTTAAATGGCTAGCTAGCCAATTACTAGCCACCACGTAGGAATAATTTAGAACTAGCCAATAGCGAGACACAAATTTGCATTCGAATAGCGGGAACTCTTTGCACCGTGCATTTCTGTGCTGCAAAGAAGAAATGCACCCTGCAAATTGGCGGGAACTCTCTTGCACCGAGGTTCTTCTGTGCAGCAAAAACCCTCGCTGTGCAAGAGGCTCTCATGTGGCTAGAAAATTCCATCGTGCCAAGGCACCAAAATCACTGGGTTGTGACATGCCCCCGTGCCGACAGCACCACTGGAATTTTAGACACACGAGCACATCTTAAGGCATCTTTGCTTCGGGATTCACTGACCTGGCAAAGCTTTAACAACCAATATACATAAACAAATGATTTGATAGACCGGTCTTTTTAACAAACTATAAAGCACAATAACTTGAACATGTAACAACTATTGATCATCGTCTGATTGGAGAACATCTGCTTGGGATTAGTCAGTCCGTCTTCTCCTACAACAGACAATGTCAATCAAAATACGTAATAGAATAAGAAAACAGTATCATAATAAGTCCTGAGCGGATGGACATTCGCTGTCTCAGCGTCTCCTTCACAACCATCACTCTATGGATT
>NW_005841997.1:211831-232806 GCF_000455745.1 Alligator sinensis
GTCCGCAAATTAAGCCGGCGGGAAAAGGGTACATCTGGGATTGCGCTCGGCGACGGGAAGAAGTATCGATAGGTGATCAGTCTATCGATCAGCTAGCTGCAAGTCAGATCTCTTTAGAGGCACTCTGCAGCGTGCTCAAAGTTCTTCGACTTGGGCGGAAGTCGCACGAAATTTTAAACGGCTAGCAAGCCAATTACTAGCCGCCACGTAGGAATAATTTAGAACTAGCCAATAGCAGGACACAAATTTGCATTCGAATAGTGGGAAGTCTTTGCACCGTGCATTTCTGTGCTGCAAAGAAGAAATGCACCCTGCAAATTGGCGGGAACTCTCTTGCACCGAGGTTCTTCTGTGCAGCAAAAACCTTCGCTGTGCAAGAGGCTCTCATGTGGCTAGAAAATTCCATCGTGCCGAGGCACCAAAATCACTGGGTTGTGACATCCCCAAGACCTGGCCCTCCAACCTCTGTCCTTCCCATACACTTACCTGCATCCAGCTGCTGAATCTGCTCCCAGGACCCTGCCTGGCTATGTGCACATGTGCATGTGCACGTGCGTGCGCCTGTGTTTGTCTGTCTGCCTGCCTGACTGGTGTGTGGGTAGGTGGGGCATGAGTCTGTCTGACTGGTGGGTGTAGGTGTGTGTGGCCGGGCAGCAGCAAGGGGGGAGGAAACGTTTTTCCCCCAGCAGCTCAGGCAAGCACTCAGCAGCGAGGGGAGAGCAGCATGAGCAGCTTTTTCCCCCCATCACCATCAGCAATTAACCCATGTTAAAAAAATTAACACAGAATCAAATTAACACATTAATCGCAAGCGTTAATCACGATTAATTGACAGCCCTAGTTCAAACTATTGTAGCCTGATTCCAACATGCACACCCATTTCTCTGAGTTCTTATGAGGTCCAAGTACATAATCTTAACAAATAATTATTCAAGGCACCATCCCCATTCCCTGCTATGGAAGTAAAAGGGAGGTCACTTCATGCATGTACCTCCATGGGGTACTGGTGTCCATCGATGGTGTGCTCCGAGCCGTTCCCCGTGAGGCTTCCCCAGTGGAAATGGAACTGCAGGGCTCGGTACTTGTCACGCAAGCCCCCACTGGTGATGTTGATATGTTCCATCATGGATTCTCCTTCCAGGCTCATCATCACTGCAAACAGGTCAAAGCACAGGGTCACAGAGGGGTCCATACCCCCCATTTTCCTGCCAGCCTCCCAAAAGACATCAGATGCCTTCTGTGTAGGCAAAGCAGGTGACCGGAGGCACATGGAAATGTAGAAATAAGCATATGATCATGGACAAGCTTGTAAGAAAGAGGCAGGCCCACCCAGCTCATGTCTCTATAGTCTACATATTTCTAGGGAAACCACTAGACCGTTTCTTCGACCATAACCCATTGCCAGTAACAGAGCCAAATGTAAGTCTGTCAGCTCCTTGGCATAGGGGTCATCCTTTTGCTCTAACTCAGTACACCCCTAGCACGTGGGGTCTGAGCCCAGGATGGGTGCCCCTAACTGCTGGAGCAGTACCAACAATAAGTCATCATCGGCATCACCACCGAGTGAAACCAAAGAGGAGAGAAGCTGATTAACCAAGCCCAGCGTATGTCCGCTTAAAAAACAGAGATGTAGGAGCAGAAGAGGAAGAGCCGAGGGCCCTGGCACCCTTGCCTACCTGTGTGTCCGTCGTTCATGAGCCTCCACTTGCCCGGAGGGGCCTGGTCATAGCCCTCAAAGAGGATATCTCCTAGGTTGCTGTCTCTAAGGAGCCTGCGCCTGTCGATGTTAATGGGTGACTGGTTATCTCCCCCACAGGTCGCTTTGAAATCTTTCCAGTGGCTGGGGCCTGCAGACAGAGGCAGGGGGTGGTGAGTGCCTAGGATCTCCTTCCCGCTGCGCACAGGGAGACAAGCTCCAAAAGGTGCCATTCACCTCCCCGGAGAGCCCCTCCTCAGAAGGACCAGCGGAGTGCTGCATTCGCGCACACATTTAAACAGAGCTTGGTTTGCTTCAAATGCACGCTGCCAGGGGCTCCTCACTTCCCCGATTTACGCAAGCTAACATGGGTCCAAGCTGCACCTCTGCCAGAGGACTTGCGCATCACAGACAGCCCCGCAGCCCTCAGCAAAGCTCTCTCTGGCCGCAAAAGGATGCAGCTCATGCCAACACTTTCATTAGCTTTCCCACGCCACTCCTGCCACGCTCCCCTTCCCCGCAGGAGATGCCCTCGTGCTCAGCCAACCATCCTCAATATTGATGAGCAGGGGCTTTTTCAAGCCTCATTCATAATTCAGTAGGATTCCCTCCCAGGGACAGGACCTATATTTAGTCTGACAGGCAGGTCCCTCTTTCCTCACTAGTGTAATCACCTCTGAAGGACAGGCTCTGCTTGCTCTCCAAGTTTCTGCTCTCAAAGCCAGGTTTCTTGTTCTCCCTCCACTCCCCATGCGTGCCGTGGAGAAGCAGTGCTCTCCCACCCGCCCTCACCCTCAGGTTTTCAAAACTCCTGGGCTGCCTCCTCCGTCTCTCCCTGCAGCACTCCTCTCCCTCATAGCAGAAGGGCTTTCCCACTGTCGGGAATTTGACTTAAATCCCTGCAAGCCTCCCCTTGCGCAGCATCCTGTACAGGCTTCCAGTCCACCATTGGGCCTGTTTCTTTCCCAGAGCCCACCTGGGACCCCATGGGATTGGTTTCTGAGGTGCCCTAGAGAAAGAGGGATTCTTCCCCACGGGGCCCGGTATGGTGCTCTTTCAGTCCCCCGTGTACAGAGCCTGCCCCTGCTACCGCCCCCCTTAGTGTCCTGCCACCCCCAGGGTACGGGCTTCATCCCGGTTCCAAACAACGTGCTTCTCCCACATTAAAACAGATGCAAACGCAATTAAAGTCTTCAGCCCCTCTGGGACTTCCCCTCAGTCCCCACCTCCAACACAGAGTTTCAAACCAAGCCCTCCCACACTGCCAGGCTGGAGGCTTCAGCTTCTCCTCCTCACTGTGCCGCTGTCCTCCTCTCCTTGTCTAGCACTTCCTCCCAGGGAACAACTTCTACCCTTCCTCTGCCTGCCTGTACTGCACTCGTGCTTTTGAATTGTTGCTTCAACTTGGCCATACCCCCTTTCCAGCTGAAGTTAATCTAGTCCCCAGGGTCCCTTTACCCCTTTCTATGCCTATGTGGGGTTGATGCCCCCCATCACAATCCTCAGCAACTACCTACACTGCTATGCTGTTCCACAGCACTGGGGCCAAAGTGGTTCTGCTTCATGAACTTGCACTGCTGTCCATAGACAGACATGTTTCTTTCAGCCTTTCATGCTGCTTTCCACAACATATACATTAGACCGTGAAGCCCGAGTTCTCAGAAATTCTGTCTGTCTTGCTTCTTGGGTCCCCTTATTTGGAGCCCGTGTATTTATTCCACACTAGCCATCAGCATTATTTGCATCCTTTCCCTGCCCAGCTCAGCTGGCCTTGCTACTTGGAGGCATTTTTCTAAGGTCAGATCTTTTTTCTCTCAACTGTCTGGTCAGCTGGAATCGTGTATCCAGAGCCAGCCTAAGGGAAAATGGTGCCCTGAGCAAACTTATATTTTGGTGCCCCCCTGCCCTTTGCCCCCCAAGTCAGTGGCACTGCTGCAGGCAGAGGCAGATGGGCAGGGGCACAGAGCACAGTCTGGTGAGGAGGCAGAAGCCCATACTGCCCACCCTGACTCCTCCTGAAGAGCGGCTGGAAGCAGGGGGTGGGCTGGGGACTGCTTCCCTGCCAAACTGTACCCCATGCCTCTGCCCTCTGCCAATGCCTCTGCCTGCCTGAAGCACCACCACTGGCTTGGGGGCTGGGAGCTGCTGTGTGTGCATGTGTGTGTGTGTGTAGCGCCCCCTGACCACAGTGCCCTGGGCAGTCGCCCCCATCACCCACCCTAAGGCTGGCTCTGTATGTGTCCTATACGCGCGTCTCCACAGCTACGTGCGGGTTCCAGAGTTCTGAAAAATCTCGCTGTCCACAGCCTTACTCTCTCTAGGAGCACAGCACTCAAACAGCACTCTGAGTAGGTTCAGTGTTCAGATCTTTATTCTTGGCAATAGGTCCTCACACACAGTTCTCATCCTTCTTTCCCCAATGAAAAAGGGAAAATAACACTGCCTCCAGCATCCTGTCTTTATCTTTCATCATTTGTTCTGCATTGTTCTCCATTCTTGCTGTCAGCACTTCGCGCTTTTGGAAGGCTTTTCATTTGGACGTCCTTTATTCCACATGGTCTGGCTCCCTCCAGCCTGCGTACTTGTTCTGTTTCTTTGCTTGTTAATCACACTTCAACCCTTGCTCCAGGTCTCAATAAATGAACCACTTACACCATGTTTTACTAGCCAGTGTCACAACCCAGTGATTTTGGTGCCTCGGCACGATGGAATTTTCCCGCCACGTGAGAGCCTCTTGCAAAGTAAAAGGTTTTCTGTTGCAGCAGAAAACCCCGGTGCAAGAGAGTTCCCGCCATTCAAATGCAAATTTGTGTCCTGCTATTGGCTAGTTCTAAATTATTCCAACGTGGTGGCTAGTAATTGGCTTGCTAGCCGTTTAAAATTTCATGCGACTTCCGCCCAAGTCGGAGAACTTTGAGCACGCTGCAGAGTGCCTTTAAAGAAATCTGACTTGCGGCTGAGCTGATCAATGGACTGATCACCTATCAATTCTTCTCCCCGTCGCCGAGCGCAATCCCCAACGTACCCTTGCCCCGCCGGCTTGATTTGCAGACGGATGAGCTAGCCTGAGCCCTGCCAGCTGGAACAACTAACATAGTTGTTCAGACGACCGGACTGTCAGCGTCGCAGCTACAAGCGGCGTAAGTAAAGTTTTGCAACCATTAAGCCTTGTCCACCTCTCTATTCACCAGCCCGCCCAAACGAACGAGTAATTACTAAATCACCTCGAGTCGGCTCTGGCCGTCCAAGACAGCCAGCAGGCATAAGTAGTGAGAATGGATTCCATGCTTGTAAAATTAAGCTGGCTCTTTATTTAGTGAACCACTGCCAGCTTTCTAGCCAGGTGGACACAGGCTGGCTTCCTCATGCTCCCTTCAAGCAATTCCTTCTAGCAGTCAAGTTCCACATCTAAACTGTGAGCTTCAAATACGGTAGTGGGTTTTTCAGTAGCACCCATACATGAGACAAAATACCTTGGAAGTATATTAGAAACATAATGCCTTTGTAAGGCCTCAGAATAGCCATGCTTGCTCATGTTGTGGCCACACCCAAATAACTTACCAAATTTCTAAAGAAACAGATTCAAAAGACAGATCCTTAGAAGCTGCAATTTATTGAAGACTAGAATACATGTATGTGGGAAACCCATGCCGCACCTATATAAACTGAATGCTGGATATAAACTGTCTCTCACTGTTGGAACTTAAATTGATTAAATGCATACTAAGGCTAAGCTTTATGCATGCCTTATAAAGGATTAATAACTAATCAACACATGTCAGGAGCATGTCTCAGTACCCTTTATCAATACATCAGCTATCAGTGCTTACCAAGGCATTATTCTGATGTACTGTTAACAGTGATACGCCATGGCTGAAAACCCCCTGTGGATCTGTTGGATTCCGACAGTGAATTAGCCATTCATTATACTAGTTATTAATAATTTATCAGCCCTTTTTAAACTATTTATCAATGCACCTTTACTGAAAGGTGTTACCCATATGTATGCCTATATTTCAGTGCAGGTGAAACAATTGGTTATTTTTTTCAGTGACAAAAATATGGGTAGTTTGGGCATTTAAAACATGACCATCTACCCCCCATCTACATGTGCACCTGCTCTTCAGAGCACAGGCTGGCCTGGGGAGAGTGCACTCAGCAGGCCACATCGACATTCCCGGTAGCAGGATATTGGAGAATGCTGCTGACTTCCAGGCTCTGCTGAGACACTGACAGGACATACGCTGCTGCTCCATAGGCTTTTCCTATGTTTTAAATTGAATCTTTTATTCAGCAAAATAGAGGAATTCAATTCAATTCAAATGCACCCCTCCTCTGCAAGGCACAGTTGTCTGCAGAGGGAAGCCCAATTCAAATGCATGTCCCCAGCTGGCCAGGGAAACTCTGCTGACATCTTCCCTGCCCCACAGAGCACCCACAGATTGCTAACACTATACAACAAAATCCTTCCCCTAAGGGGAGAGAGTGGCCCCCAAAGGACTGAAGCTTTTAGTCATGTCCACACCAGCTCTCAGCTGCACTAGGGAGGACTGTGGTGCAGCCCAGCATATCCTCACTGCACTCCAAAAAGCATGTCACTGCCCTTGGAGCAGTACTGAGAGCCCACCATAAGCTCAAAGCCCCAAGCATATGTATTGACATTTGCCCAGCACCACTCTAAGGGAAGCTACATTAGATTCAGCTGCCTCATCCACTTATGACACAGTCACACTCCCATTGCCTTCCACAACTACACATGCACACGCAAAGGTGGCACCACCTTCATCCACACCATCCCCCCACCATGCACACGCAACCTGTGTGCTCACACTGCCCTCAGACATGCACTGCTCCCAAACACTCAAGTGCTCTTAAACCATTTCAGGACTCACCGCATTTAGGATCCTGAGAATCGTAGCACCACTGACCTGTGGAAGAGAGCAGAATTCAGAATACAGAATGGGAGGAATGGAAAAGGACAGGGAAAGACCCCCATTTTTTTTTTTTGTAAGGGAAAAGAGATCCTGAAGCCTAACCTTTCCTGACCCCATCATACTATGCAACAGTGTTGTGCTTGCAGAAGAATGTGCATCAGACACAAAGGCCTGGAAATGCCCCTGATGCTAAGAGACAGCACACTGAGGAGCAAAATGTCCTGGCTTGTGGACCTCCAAGCATCTTAGTGGAATTGCTCCAGAGCTGGAACAAGATTGGACCTCATATAGAACCCTATAGGGATCACCATCCAACCCAAATATCACTCGGGCTTCCCAAAATGGCTGTGACAAAACATATCAGAGATGGAGGGCAGAGGAAGAGATCAGAGGAATTATCCAGGATGGATTCTTGTTTGTGTTCAGCCGATTAACTGCTAGCCATTGCTGCTTGCTTCATGTCATTACTGAAATGCATTGCTGGTCCTTTCAGCAGCAGTCGACCATCGTATTGTTGATATTTGACCCTTTGGGGGATGATGCTAGTGTTTAAAAGCAGTGGTGGTGGCATGTTTAGACCAACAAGCCAACTGAATCATTCAAAGCTTTGTCACTAACTCCATGCCTCTCCCATAAATCATTCCATGTGAAACGACACCAAGGAGCTTAGGTGAATGAGATCGTCTCTCCTCCGTGTAGCTGGTCCCACCCAGAATGATAAAAGCGTGTCTCTCAAAGCAGCAGCAGCTCCTGTGGGTGAAACATGTGGCTTTTTTGCTGGAGATTCCCAGTTGGAGGCTTGCTAATGCCAGTATGGCCTTGATCTGCAAACACACCTGTGCTTCACCTTGACAAGTGTGAGCCATCCCATCAATTTAAATTGGAACACCCATGTAAAGCAAAGCATGGGGCCTACACGTGGCAAAGGTTTGTCCTGTGAGCATTATACTGCATTGCACTGTTAGCTGGGTACGTGCCTACTGGTTACATAGGTGGTTGGAAGCCCCAGCACCCAGAGCAATACCAGGGCTGCTGGTACCAGTTTGCTCGAGTACATCACGGCTATAGAGACCATCCAACCCAATCCCATCACTTCCCCAAAACACTCCACTCCAATAGCCCCAAAAGCTAACATGCAAGAACATACCTGCCCCCTTCCTCCGGTGGCCTACGACAGCAGAGAAGGAAATTGAAAAGGAAGAGTGTTGAAAACCAGCCCAGAACACATTAAATCCAGTGTCCCATGGATGCACTCTATCACTCCGTTCTCACAGAACATATGCCACATGCTGTCATTACTATGAATAGCACTGGAACGGCTGCATTTGTACTGCAGGCTCTGTGTGCGCCCAAAATATTTGCTAAAGGGAAAAACAGACACTAAAACCAGCCACAAGTTGTTACATATCCAGCCACATCATCAGTCCTCTTCTGCTGCTGGTAAGAGCATTTGTCATATTATTTCTCTTTGTGTTTAGACCTCTTGAGCATTTATGTCTGTGCAGCCCCTAGCACAAAGGGGACCCAACCCTGCTTAAGCCTCTAGATATGATCATGGAATGAGTAAATTAATAATGTTGATATTTTGCTTGGTGCTTTGTTATATTTTAATCTTAACTTTACAGTCGCCCCTAGAGGACTCAGGCATGTGGAGGCCTTGGTGTATTAGTGTGGTACAAGACAAATAGTAAATCGACAGTCCTGACCCTGAAGAGCTTGCGGGCTGAAGGCCAGAGCAGGTAAATCAGATGAGCAACCTGGGAGAATGGGATCAGGGAGGGTGGAGCAGGAGGCTGCACAGGCGGTTTGGAGCAAGCAGCAGCAGTGATCATGTCAGCACAGGGGCCGTTTGAATACACATGGTGATTAGTAACAAAAGGAAATAGCGTGCCTGAGCTGCAGCTCTCCAGAGAGGTTTCACCCCCCTCCCTGGCCTTTCCAAACACACCAAGGACAGACTTTGCCTGGATGCAGAGAGCTAGCACAAAGCTTCTACCTGCACTGGTCAGAAGCAGCATAAAACCATGGGCTTGTGCAGATCATAGTCTTTATGCTGGTCATGGGGTGAGGAGCGAGTCCAACCCCTCAGCCTGCTCCCAGCTTGCAGGGTACAACCCAGCTGTGCAGCAAACAACGCACTCCCACAAAAGAGAGTGGGGTATAATGCCAGGGGCATACAGGACATGAAACTATTAGAGCTTCTTTGACTGAACATCTTGGACAGGAAAGATAGGGGCCCCATCACCAGGCTACAGTCGGCATACATACATGCCACAGCACATGTCTGGCACTACTGTATTATGGCCATAGAGCCTAGAGGCACCAGTCAGGGTAGGGATTCCTTGGGCCTGGTGCTAAAAACATGTGTCATGAAAGTTTGGTCTGACCCATTTAAGTGCAGAATGAGAGACAGCAGAGAACTTCAGACAAGATGGGGTACACAGGGTAACAGCAAAGCACCTGATCGGGGAAGTTCCCCAGCCTATTGGAACAAACTAATTCATTTCAATCATAGAGATGCCATTGATTTTTTGCCAAATGGCATCATTGAAAGGCTAAATGACCAGAGACCCAGTACTCAGGTCTTCAGGTTTGGATTACATCCCTCAAAAGCCTGCTGGAACCACCAGAAATTGAAGGATTAAAAAAGAAAAATACAGCACGCAGCTGAAAATGTCAGTCTCCCATAAAGAAAACTGGAGCTGTTTAAAGCGGTTAATTTAATGTTAGCCCAAAGACAAACTCACCCTTTCACACCTTACCACTTCTCTGCATTTACCGTCACTGGCTAGCAAACATGCTCTGTATTTCCCTGACTGTACGTGCTCTCAAAGGGGAGATATGGATTAAAATACCGTTGGTTCTGAAATACCAGGCTCCAGGATGACCCCCACCCAACCCCTTCTCATTTTCCTCACTGGCAAATGCAATATTTCCCAATCACTGGCTGCAATTTTCATTCACATGCTTTTACCCCAGTCTGCCTCACCTTGCTAGAGGCTATCGAGCCAACCTACCCCCCCCCCACCACCACCCTCCCGCCCCAGCTCCTGCAATAGTCAGCTAGACATCTCCCACCAGCCTTAGACACTCATTCATTACTGCTCTACCAGGCCACACAACCTCTTTTTTATAGCCATTTCACCAGCAGTTAATCCAGGTGCCACTGCCGCTCCCCACTGCCATTTCAATTCATTCAAAGCTCAGGATTTCTTA
Organism: Alligator sinensis; assembly: GCF_000455745.1. Classification (NCBI taxonomy): domain Eukaryota; kingdom Metazoa; phylum Chordata; order Crocodylia; family Alligatoridae; genus Alligator; species Alligator sinensis. The sequence goes on from NW_005841997.1 coordinate 221,678, forward strand.
AGATGTGGCATCAGCATGCTTCATAACATGCCAAACCCAGCTTTGGGCAGTAGGGGCATGTTCAGGGAGGGCCACAGCCCACATCCAGGCTGCTGCATCTTGGACAGGTCTCAAGACTGTCAAAATTAATGCTCTGCCCAGCCCCCTTCCAGGGTGGAGTTCTCACAGACCTGCAGACCTCTCTGCCACCCTTTGTTGCGATGTCTTGTTCCAGCCAGACCAGGGAGTATTGAGAGGTTGCAGAGGATGGTGCAGGGATCATAATCTGACAACCCCCCTGCTTGAGTAACCCTGGGGAGCATGTGGTCAGCCCATGGCAGACTGGGGCAGGCAGGTGACAGCAGTGGGATAAATGCTCAAGCACTGCATTCTGGGCTGCAGGGGCTGGGAAATCATCTTACACTAAGGGCTGGGGAAACAAAAGACATTTAGGGATGAGATGGGAGCCAGCTCTGCGGGGACAGGCAGAAGGGAGGAGGACAGGCTGTGGAGAAGCAGGAGAGAAAAGGGTCTATGGGGTCAGGCTGTATGTGGAGGACAGCAGATGACAGGGACAGGCAGTGAAGGGTGACAAATGGGAGACATGGTAGGAGGAAGGTGACACCTTCCCATCCTGCTACAATAAACACCATTCCCCTCTAAGGTATTCCCCTGTCTTCTTCCAGCTCAATAAAGCCAGCAGCAAGCTCTTGTAAAACCTACCTCTCTCTGGCTGGTCTTTAATCCCCTCTTTCCTTTTTATCAGTCCAGTCTTCCCTTTATCTTTTGCCTGTTAATAATACATCCAAGGAGCCCTTCACTGCAGGCTGAAATATTCTCTGCAATTCAGCATTCAATATTTGCATTTGCTCCTCTAATTATCCCTGTAACCTGATTATTTACTTGCCCAGTTCTTGCAATCCTCTCCTTCACTGGATTTATTATGTTTTTAACCTCCTCAGTCTTGCTTATCCTACTCTTTGCATCTCTACTTAACCGGATTGGCCTCCCCTGCCCTTCCGTGCATTTACTGTGGATTTAACAGAGATGAAGCTCAGCAAGAGTACTCGCCTGGCTTCTTTCAACATATTTCCCCATCACATTTCCAGACACAGAATCCGGGGTATCCTTCTTGTTTCATCGGACGTGTTTCACACTTAGCACTCTCCAGGGATGGACTGCAAAGGACCTTATCAGGTCTCATTGTTCTAGCCATTTATATGCCTGAACACACATACCCACACACAGACACTGAACATTTCTGCCCCGAGCAGCTCACAGCATGAGAAACTACAGACAGACAGACTGGAGCTGCCTATGATAACAAGGGGATGATCATGACAAGCACTGTAATCAGCACTCACCATGCACCAGCTGGCCAGCCATGGCCACATTCTTCTATCCAGCCTTTCATCTCAGCTTCATTAATGATGCGAGTCCCTGAGAGCCTTACTATTCTTCACAAGGGTCATTACATGTTACACTTAGCACAGGCTAACTGCACTTACCACACTAATGTCCAAGCGTTTAAGCAGTAAACCACAGGCTAGGTGCTATCGTAGCGCAGTAAAGTTGGCCTTTTCCAGTGAGCAGTATCTCCAGATTGTATTATCTAACACTTGGTGAGCTAACTTTGGACTGTTCCATGAAGGTAATATGATAAAGGGACTCCAGTGCAGTTGGGAAGGTGGGAGGCCAAAGCTGTTTGTCAGGTTCCCATCCTCCTTACCACACCAGTGCTTTGGTGGGGGGTGGGAGCCTAAAAACCAGCTGTCTGTGGTCTGCACCAGCATTTCCCCTGGAACGTGCAATCCGGGGATTCTGTTTCACATGCTTTTGTCCTGGTCATTGTTGTTTCTCGCTGTTCTCTTCCCCAGCAGACCCTCTCCAAGGAAATCTGCCTTCATTTGTTCACTCCCTTTTCAAAACCTGCCAGGCTAGGTGGCAGGCAGCGCACAGCTCCATATTCATCATTTTTTTAATTTACTGCAGCTAAACTGTAACTCAGTCCCCAAGGCTGCAGTGTCTTTCCCCCAATTAGTTGCTTCTGCTGATTTGTTTCTGCACAAAGCTCTGGGGCCCTACACTGGGACTTCTACAGCAGAGTCATTCTCCAGCTTCCCACATGCAGCATCACAGCAAACAGGGCTGGAAGGGACCTGGATAAGTCTTCTAGTCCAACACCTTGCTGCACGGCTGAGTCAATTAAACCTAAACCTTTCCCAACAGAGGTTAAAAACCTCATGATTGAGATTGCACAGCCTCCCCAGGCAATCTATCCCATTGCTTCACTAACCTTATGGTTGGAAATTATTGTCTAAAGCCTAACTAATTTTCCCTTGTTGGAATTTAAGCCCATTACTTCTTGTCCTATGCCCAGTGGACATGGAGAAGAGTTGATAATGTTCTTCTTTGCAGTAATCTTTCACACATTTGAAGACTGTTATCAAATCTCCCCAGTTCTTTCCCCATAGTTTTAGACAATTCAGGTTTTAGTGCTTTTCACTGGATTCTTTCCAACTGCTCCACATCTTTCTTAAAGTGGGGTGCCCATGTCTGGAAGCAGCACACCATCTGAGGCCTTACCAGAGCTGAGTACCAGGGAAGAATTACTCTACAGGTCTTACAAACAACCCTCCTGTTAATACAACCCAATTGAACATCGGCTCTTTTTTGGCAACAATACACTACTGTTGAGTTATGTTCAGTTTGGGATCCATTATAACTCCTGGATCCTTTTCCACAAAACTGCTGCCTCGCCAGTTGTTCCCCATTATGGATTTATGCAGTAGATTATTCTTCCCCTGTGTTGTTCTTTACACATAACCTTGTTGAATTGCAGCCTGTTTACTTCAGACCAATTCTCCAATTTGCCTAGAGATTGTTTCATATTCTCCTCCTGTCCTCCATCATCTGAGTCATTAATGAAGACATTCAATTGAACTGGGCCCAGGACAGACCCCACTTGATACCCCTTTCCAATCTGACAGCAAACCACTGATAACTACTCTTCAAATACAGTCACACAGTCAGGTGTTCACCCATGTGATGGCTCCTGAGCCAGGTGTAGGAGTGGATTTCTGTTGGTACAGTGAAAAGTCCAGTGGCTTGGGAGAAATGCTGATATTCGAGTTCTTTGCATCCGCGCATACAGGTTTTGAGTCTGACCATATCCAAAACCAAACAACTACACACACCTGCTTCTACCCATCCCCAATGAGATGCAGCTGCCCTTCCCCTCCACTCGCAGAGGCAATCCCTTTGGAGGGGAGGCTCTACCCACTGCAGTAGTAAGCGAACACTGTCTTGGTGAAATAAGCAGTATTGGTTTGTTTTTGGTACTGGGAGTCAAACTCTACCGCTCCCGTCTGCTGCTGGCTTGCCATGCAGTCTTCAATAAGACACTCAGGAACACATTTACAGAAGATAGCGTCAAAACCTAAGGTGTTGCAGACATATAGTTAATGCTTACGTGTGACCTTTCTCTACTGTGTGCCTTGGTTTCCCCATTTGTCAGGCAAGGATAACAAGTTTTCACTTACTTTAGCACAGGGCCATAAGGCCAAATTCATTGGACACGTTGCTGTCTTCGGAGAGATGGTAGCACACTGCAGAGGATAACTGGTTATGAATCCCTTTCCTCTGCCCCCCTCAGTGTCACCACAGCTAGAACTGACCATCCTGAGTACAAGAGCCACAATGAGATAAGACCACAGAGGAGACATGATCACCCTGTGCTTGGGAGCCCTTACTCACAACTAGGACTCCCACTGACCAGCCTCTGGAGCCACCTGTCCTTCACATCTCACCACTGCGTTACCACCATGCAGACCTGCGCCTCCTAGAGCATCTTCCTCCTCCTCTAGCATCCCCCACCAGCAGCAACTAGTGCTCCAGGTCTGAGTGGTCAGGACCTTCTGGGGTCACAGCCTCCTGCTCCACACAGTAGGATTCACATCTCCCCTGCTGTAGCCTGGAGCCATGAACATTTGTTCCCCCAGACCTTCCCCCTGCCCCACCTACACTCCGAAAAATTCATCAAGTGCTGGATGCAGTGCTGTCAAAATCCACCTCCCACACTCTCTCCCCACAGTCACGTGTTGTATTGGATTTCCACAAGTGAACAGGCAGGGCAGAGACACGAAATGTGAACATGCCCAAGGCTATTTAGGGCAGACCCCATACAGAGGGCATTGGTTGGGGCCACCAGGTGCACTACACCCCCTGCCATCTGCCCTTAACAATGTAACCCCCTCCCGTAAGCCCTGAGCCAGCTGCAATAAAGCTGCAAAACCCCCACAGGCACAGCTGTAATTGCTCCCTTTGCTAACAAGTTGAACCTTGCAGAGTGGAGCAATTAACAGGGGCTTCATTTAATGCCTGGCCTCAGTGTGACAAGGGAACATAGCCTTTCACGATGCAGGAATGCAGAATAAGTCAGCAATGCCCTTCCCCCATCCCTCCTCCAGCATCCCCAGGCCTCAGAGGACTGACCTCCCACTCCAGGCTTTCTCTGCTCCGGCATAGGTCTAGATATGGTGCAATGATGTGACACTTGGGGAGCCATTGCATGCAAGAAAAAGACAGAAGTAGGCACAGCCTGGTCAGGGGGCACTAGGATAGTACATGAGGAAGGAGGGACAAGGTAAGGGACAGGGTGAGAGGGAACATGAAGCCCTCCCTTGAGTGATTGCAACATTGTTATAAACCTGCCATGTCACTAATTAGAAGCCCCATCCCTAGACATGTATATCTCAGGACCTTGGATTTGCTTGCATATTGTGTGTACCCAGTGTGGTACTAATGGGCCCTGTCTCGTGTAGCTGTGCTCACAGAGACTGAAGTGATGCACAGAGCTAGCCTACACCAACCCTGCCTTATCTATAAACACAAACTCTGGGCTAAGTCCTGCTCCTAGCACCAAGACACTGAGACAGGAATGTGCCCAGCCCCCATGACTCACACCTGACCCAGTTAAAGCAGAGAGGCCCTTGGGATCCCTCCACTGTCATCTGTCTTGGGTCCAGATGTTGCTTTGGGCGAGGATGCTGTCTTTCTGATTTAGGGACAGAAGACAAGTGTGGTACCTTCCACCCGCTGAGCGATTATGTTAGGCTGGCTGGTCTAGCCACACAACATGGCCTCTAGTCACTGCTGCCGTAGGCTTCAAGCTGTTCTACCTGGGATGCCATAAGAATTAATTCCCTCTACCCACCTGGCACACACACAGTCAAATCTCACCTGCCCGGGCCAGAGCTGGGCCCTCCTTCCGACTGGCTCCTGGTTTCCTATGGATCTTCACAGGTCACAATTCCCAGTCAGGTCCCTCTGGGTACTACCCAGAGGTGCATTATAGATAACCCCAGCCTGAATCCATCTCCATTAGTGCTCTCGCAGCATTTCTAGACATGTGCATTTGCATGTGACCAGACCCGCAGGTAGGCAAAGTAAATGTTCATTTGCACGTGCAGATCAGGTAAGCTGAAACCTAGGAAATTGATTCCCCCTAGGATCTGGCTGGCACGCTACCAGAGATTCGCATTCTTGCTGCTGCTTCGTTGGGGTGAGAACATCTCTCTCTAGGAAAGGCTCTTCTGTGGAGTCCCCCAGTGGTGATTTTCATTCTCAAATCTAAGCATGAAAACTCAGTATAGACAATTCCTGAGCTTTGGATGGCCTCAGTTTTGCTCCGAAAGCTACAGCACTGCACCATGGGCGCTATTAAACTATTTTCACCACAAGCACATTGCAGGGGGCAACTTGCAAGCAGCAAGTGGGTGGGTGGCTGCTGGCACTGGTAGGGGGAATGCACCATGCCAGTTCCAGCAGGCTCTGGAGTCATCTGGTAGTCATGAAACAGATACAGCAAGACTAGCAGCAGTGCAGGCCCACACCATGAACAACCTAGGATGGGTCGCTAGGAAGCAAAAAGGCACAAAGCAGCATCTCCAGGCCTCTTGGACCTCCTTGCCATGGTCCAGCAGCCCTGCCAAGGGTCAGCAACTGGCTCACAAGGCCCCTGCATCCCACAGTCCCAACAACAATGTGAGTTCTGGTGCATTACCTTGAGGTTTGCAGGTTTTCGGGCCAATTGGCCAGAGAGCAAACCCCATTGCTGCACCATTCAGATAGCAGTCACATGTGCAATAAAGAGAACTGACACTGCTGAATGGCTCAGAGGCTTTGTAATGGGATATGTCTCCTTTCAACCCTAGCCCACTGGTTCAATACCATACAGGTCGGTAGGGCCATACGTGAGAGCTGTTACTAGCCATCAGCTTAAACAGAATGAGCTGGAGGTCTCAGCGTAGCTGGCCCTAGTAGAGGGAAGCCCCTGTAACCTCTGTCAGCTCAACCCCATTGGCAGTACCAGTAGATAAGCCATGGGTGGGCTCCAGTGACAGAGCAACCCTACCTTCCCCCACCCTCCCCCAGCCAGCAGCACATTGGGGTGACACTGGAAGGAGCTCACAACGGCCCTGCCTGTGCTGGACTTGGGCCCAGTGTCATGCGAAGCCATCACCTTGCACACAGTTCACAAAGCCTTGGGCTCAAACTGGCAGGAGCAGCCCTAGAGGCAAGGGGATCCTGCTCTCCAGGAGCTTGGGAAGAGGGAGGAGAGATGGGATCAGAGCTCTACACAGCATCTGGGTCCTCAGTGATTAACCCCAGATAAGGAGTTGGCAGCAGACCTAGAGCAAAGTAAGGTCTCTGCCTTGACTAGAGGAGCATCTTTCCCCAGAGCAAATGGCCAGGACGGCGCTAGGGCTTGTGACTGCCAAGAACAGACCTGGCGGGAGAAGGAAGAACAGCAGAGAGCCTCCTGAAAATCCATCCCATTTCCCCTTGAAATGTAGCTCCTGAGGAAACCCAGCCAGCACTACCCACTGGTGAGAATGAGCCAAACCCCTGAATGCCTCATTGCAGGTGAATCCTCACCAACTGCAACACAGGGCCTCTGCATTTATGCCGCTGGCCACGAGAGCAGAATTTGGCCACTTTCAACAGACTTAGAATAAAGCTCCAGAAACAGTTCCAGCCTTTCCCCACGTTTGGCAGAAAACAGCCTGTGCCATAAACCAGAGGCAGCTTTGCAGGAACATGCTCTCGCTCCCGCCCCCCCGCCCCATCTCATTCATGTTATCTAGTGCCAGCCACCGTCTGCCAGCGCAGCACTTCCAGGTGGGAGCAAGAGCTTTCTCAGTGGGTCTCCGGGGTGGTGGGTGCTTGGGATGCGAGCCGTGTCCTCCCCTTGGTCAGGGAGGTTCATGAAAGGCAGGGCATGTCGAGGCAAGGATGCCCCATGAAGGGGGACCACTGTCCTGAGCTCTTGCAATGAGCAGCAGGAGGAGCTAGGAGCTGACACCTTCAAGAGGAAGGCTCCCGAGCCTCACAGCCAGGTCCCCTCACAGGGGACACAGGTGGCAGCTTGCCACAATGACAGAGAAGAGGAGAGCCAGCCCTGCAGATTTCAAATCTCTCCCCGCTCCCATTGCCCCTCAGCACACACACTGCAATGGAGAAGAGCCGTATTGCAGCCCCTCACCCCTCAGCTTTAGAGCCCTCCAAGTTGGAAGCCAAAAGAAGAAGATCAGGGGAAACAGCAGCATGCGGGGACGGGGATACGGAAAATGCAAAGCCTGTGAGGAGCTGCCTGTCAGGCAGAAGGAAAAAGTTCCCACGAGGCAGCACCCAGCAAGGCCACTGGGTCACTCCCAGACCTGCTGTGGGTTAAGGAGATCTCCCCGAGGGACCCAATCACAAGCAGCTGGGAGGATGGAGAGCCAACTCTGCAACTCCTTGTTCAGTCCTTACTCTGGCAAGGCTCCCACTGACTGCTGGCACATAGCCTGTCCTGCTGACTAACCTGTGTGGGACTTCAGGGAGAGTTTTGTGGGGGTGAGATCTGATGGGTAGATCCTCTGACTGGTTATGCAGGTGTTAAACAGGGAGAGTTTTCCCAAGTCTGCCTGGACGCCCAGCACAGTGCACCACAGCCAGGTCTGGCCCCACATAAGGAGTGGGTTTACAACAGACACACAGAGATGGGTCAAAGGAGAGGGAGCATGGCAGACAGGCCCTGAGAGCCAGGTGAAGAACTGCCTGCCCCACCCTGGAGGGGTGAGAAGAGGAGAGGGCTGGAGGAGTCTGAGACTTGGCATGGACCAGATAACAGGTTTCCAGTGCAGCCCCAAGAAGGAAATTCCCGTCTCATCTCCGCTCTGCCGCAGAAACAGCCACCCCCCAACTCCAGTGGGGACAGCCCGGGGTGCAGGGGTCCCAACCTCACCCGCGTCTCAAGCAGGCTGTGTGCAGGGCAAAGCCCACACCCAAGGGGGAGAGAAGAGAAATGGCACATTTGCCAGCTCACCTCCCGTGGCTGCGCAGATGACAAGAGGCAAAGTAATAAAAGTTAGCCCGAGTCCTTGCATTCTCATGCTGGCCAGACAGGACAGCCAGTGCCAGGGAGAAGAGCGGGGCTGGACAGATGGCACCAGGCACGCGTGTCTTCAGCTTCCCTCTGCCACCACTTCCCCCAGGGAGCGCCGCTCTGCTTCTCCAAAGCCGACCTTCCTCCTCCTCCTCCTCTGCAGCGAGCCCCGGGGCTGTGCTGCTCTGCTCCAACACGAGGAGGCTTTTTACCAGCCACAGCCGTCAAGACAGCAAAAGAAAGCCTGAGCTCCTGCCTGTGCACTGCTGTTAAATATTCATCACAAGGAGACTGGGGCTGAATTTTAACTCCTTGCCTCCTAGACAGGAGCGCAAGTGCCAGCCCTCAGACAGCACAGCCCATGCTGCCACATGCCAGGCCACTTGCCCAGCTCTTACACAGAGCCACATGGCAGGAGAGGTTGAGAGGGCATGGGTGAAACTGGCTGTTCTCAGCCCCCAAGGACCACAGACTCTTTAAGGCAGCTGGCAGAAGGGTCTGGAACGGCTTGTGAGGCCCCAGGGACACTGCACAGCTCGGTCCTCCATGCAAGAGATGATGCGTTTTGAAGAAGCGCCAGCCACAAGCTGGCAGGATTAGCACAGAAGCGGCCTGCCGAGAACATTTCTATCCAGCAGTGAACACCACCAGGAGTGGCGAACAGCTCCAGCTGAGGAAGAAGCCCACAGGTCCACCCGCCTGCCCAGCCAGCCTGTGCCCCCCCCGCAAATGACTAGCACTGAGACAGGCCTGAACCAAAACCCTGTGCCAGAGAGCGCCTGGGCCTGGGCTGCTTGAAATCTAGACCCACAGCCCCGTTCTGAGGCAGGAGCCACCTCAATCATATACTCAGCACTCCCTGGGTACAGAGGCACATCCATGCCAGGCAAGGGACATGGAGGAACAAGGGGCACACAGCCCATCTCCCTGCTTTTCTGCTCCATGTCAGCCTCCTTCCCACAGGCAGGACACTTGGGTTCCCACTCTCAGCTCTGCCTCCCCCAGCTCCGCTCAGGGGCTTCGGAGAAGCTGTGTCACCTCTCAGCAGCTCAACAGCAAGTGCCAGCCTCATTCACCTACCTCACAGGGGTGTGCAAGGTTTAATTAAAATGCTGCTTCTGAAGTGCTTTCCAACCCTCGGATGAAACGCCCCTTGGACATGCCAAGTAGTAACATCATTAGTTTGAGCGTGTTTGAGGTTGCAGCAGCATCTACAGCTGCCTTTGGCAGAGTCCCTCACATTAATTACCAGCCGGCGTGCAAAGGAATGGCTCCTCTCTCAGCAAGATGTGCCAAGTATCCCAGAGCAGGGGCTCCCTACCAATTGGCTATGGTGAGCCCATTCCCACCTCACCAGGCAGCTTCATGCTGGGACACTGGGTTGTTCTGCACGTGCTGCCTCTCAGACCGCAGAGAGCAGAGTCACCATAGTGCAGCAGTGCAGGCAGGCTAATTACCCTTGAAGCAGTGCTATATGGATGTGGCTATGTTGCTTCCGTTCTGGAGCCAGCATGTTCAGAGCTAGATCTTTAGTGTACCAGGAAAAAAGGCCCATGAGGGAGATGGACTGTGGGGTTGTGCGTGGGCTTGGGGGGAGGCTGTAGGACCATGCCTGCATGCTGTGGGATGCCAGGTCAGACATCCCTTGGAGGGGAGGTCTGGGGCCATGTACAAGGGGGGAGACAGGCTGGCTGCAGAGTGGAGTTGGGTCAATAAGTGGGTAAGGACATGTGTGGGGTGGGGGCTGGCTCTGGGGATGTGGGGCTGCATCAGGTGCTAGACATGGGGTCTAGCATCAAAAAGGTTGAGAGCTGCTGTCCTAAAGGGTCTCCTCCTCCCCCAGTGCTCTGCAAGCCCCTCTCCTCAGAGACCATTCCCAGCAGACATCACCCACATCCTATTCCCTCCCCTGCTATTCATGGCTGACCATTTCCATGTGCTAATTCAGGGGTTGTCCACCGGGGCTATGTGTAGCCTTAAAGGTACTTAGAAAGGTCATAGGGGTACATGCGGGTGGGTGGGCAGGGATGGAGTGTGCCTCAGGGCGCAGCAGCAGTGTCTCCTGTGGCGCATTCTCACACTTCGCCTCTTACCTGGGGGACACCCAGCCCCACGCGCACATCGTGGCACCTCCCTGCCCTTCCACCCCAGCTCACTTTCCTGATTAGCCACCAGGCTGCTGCCCTCAGCCAATAGCCGATGGCAAAAGGGCACCGTGGCCACCCCCTTCCCGCAGAGCCGTGAGGGTCTCAATGGTGTGGGAGGAAGTGCGTTCTGTGCCTGCCCCCGGCAGTGCACAATTGACCAGGCATGGGGCCTGTCAGCAGCCCACGGAGCCACACGTGCGACTGGCTATGGTAAAAGGGCACGGTGTATGACCAAGCGGGGCAGTGGCAGGGGCGGTGGCAGCCACCATGTGCAAGGCCCCACCCCATTCAGCACCCCCTCCCAGCACCGCCACTATGTGCATCCCCGGGAGGGCATGGGGGGGCACATGCCTCCGGATCTGCATGTGGGGCAGGGTGGGCTGGGGCCAGGGCTGTGCTGGGCTCTTCCCAGCAGGCCAGCTGGGCCAGGCTGCACTCAGGATGGGCAGCAGCGGCACAGGGAGCGGGGTTGGGGAGGGGGCTATGACAAATTCTGGAGTGACTGCAGCCCCTCCCATAGCCCCCCTCTCAATACCACCATTGCCCACCCTGAGCACAGCTCAGCCCAGCCC
>NW_005841997.1:232951-239378 GCF_000455745.1 Alligator sinensis
GCACAGCCCAGACCAGACCCTGTCAGGAAGAACCCAGTGCCACTCTGGCTGCAGCCCACCCTGCCCCATGCGCAGATCCAGGGTCACACCCCCCCATGCCCTCCCAGGGGTGCATGTAGCAGCAGGAGCCACCCCTCACAGATGGCTCAGTCCCATGTCCTGCCCTGGCTGGGCAGCCCCTGCCCTGGCCCCTGCTGCAGCCCCACTCCCTCCCCTACTCCTGGAGCAACCCAGCCCAGCCACAGATCCAGGGGCACATCCTCCCCATGCCCTCCCAGGGTACACACAGCAGCAGGAGCTGCCCCCCCGACAAGCTGCTCGTGGCTCCATCCAGCACCCCACCCTGCCCCAGCTGTGCAGCGTCTGCCCCAGCCCCACTCCCTCCCTCACTGCAGGGCCCTCAATCTGCCTTCCCCCCCTAAAAACATGAACAAGAATATAAGGGGGTACAGGAGCTGAAGTCGAGTCAGAAGGGGTACACTTATTTAAAAAGTTTGAAAACCCCTGTGCTAATTGGTCCGTGGCACCTGCTCCTCTTTCTGTCCCTTTGATGGGAGGATTAGAGCACAACAAATCTGCCCAGCGAGTAAGAGTTTGCCTAGCTCATTCCTGAAGAGAGCCCGCCCTATACCTCTAACAAAGGATCTATAGCTCTTTCTAACCCCAGAGGCTGGCCAGCCCCTTGTGGAGTCTGAATGGAGATCACCCACTGGCATGACCATGTCAATTAAAGCCTCACCACCATTCTTGTGGCTCCCCATTCACAATCTGCAGGTCATTTCTTGGTCAGGCATAGCAGCAGTGTGGGATCTAGCTTCTTGTGGGGGGGAGGGCAGGGAAGCTGGGGGCTGAGCTCTGTGGGAACACAAAACACGATCCATAAATTAGGGTTTTTTTCAAGCATTTGTGTTTACTTCACTGCTAAAGAAACAGCCAGTTTCTGCTCATTCACAGAACCTTTAGCAGATGATATTTTTAATGTTCCAAGGCACAAAAAGAGCCAAAAATAAAAGGCAGAGAATCGGTACAAACCAGAAACTGGAATTCTTAGGGACACCCTGGCCCACGATGCCGAGCAACTGGCTGACTAGAACTGAGCTGGGAGAGATGCAAACGAGCCCAGGAAAGACCCCAGCTCACTCCAGCACTTGCCAGGCCTAGGGCCCAGACTGGACCCAGGGGCGAGTTTGAGTCCAGGAGGCAATGTGAACCAGCAGTCAGACCACGAACTTGGGACGCAGGCAATAAATACTGGTTCTAGCCCTGCCACCGCTTGGCCAGGGACAAGTCTCTGTATCACCGTGCCTCAGTTTCCCCCTCTGCAAGATGGGGCTGGATATGCTTGAGAATGAAGCCACACGTGCACAAAGCTCTGGGGTCACTGCACGGAGAGCGCCGCTGAGCGGTGCTGGGAGGCTGTTGGCAGCACGGGGGGTCACAGCCAGCAGAACACAGCAACCTTCACCTTGGCAGCAGAAGGCAAAGGGCTGCTTCCCCTGCCTGCCCTTCGTCAGACTTGTGGGGAGGGAATGCAAGCATATGGGGCAGATCGTGGTCTTCCCTTGGAAAAGCTGTCTCTCCACATGCTGCTCTGGAGGATGGCGGCGAGATCAGGTGCAACCTTTCATCTGTTCCAGTCTCCTGGTCATGAACTTCTACAATGGCAGAGGCCATAAAGTTGGGTTAGAGTGGGGTACCCTCATCAGTGAAGGAGATTACTGGGGTTGCTGTAGCTCCCCACTCCCCTGATGTGTGCTGTAAGATCACCCATAGCAGCCCATCTAAGGTAGCTTTGATGTGATGCTTGTACCAAGGGAGCCTGGGAAAGAGCTCCTCTCAGAAGCTCTTGAGCTCTGATGCCAGGCTGCAGCTGGCATAAGTGCAGGCAGCCACCCCAAGATCATCTTAAACTACAGGGCTCAGGGTCAGATCCTCTCCTGGGGCAAATCCATGGAGCTCCGTTTGCTGCAATGGTACTAAGCCAAGACTGGATGGAGGAAGAGGAGCTATTAACTTTATCGATCCTATCATGCAGTGCATGATAATAAGGGCCTGCTCCCACAGAAGCCCATCAGGAGTCTTGGGTAGATCATACCAGAATCAGGTGGGGTGGAGGACTCCCCAAATCAAGCTTCACAACAATTGTGGGCTGGGGTAGAGCTTTCTTCAGCTGTACCAAAGACTCCCACAGAAATCTGGAGAGGACCAGCCTGGCATAGGAAGAACCTGGTAAGTAAAACAATTGTCCTGTCTGAAAATCTGCCTGTGTCTAAGGAACATGCAAAGTGATCACCCAGCTTAATGAGGGCGGAGCAGCTGGCATCTGCCATTTCTGCTTAATGAGCTACACTGGAAACTGGTCAGTCCGCCCTTGCCAAAAATCTAACCTGCAGCTAGACTCAAGAGCGAGCAACCACACTCATCCACAGCTAAAACGTGAGCTGCATTTCTAACCTGTGCCCTAGAAACTCTCCCTCAGCCTCTGTTCTACAGACCTATGCAAAGAAGCCAATGACTGGCTCGGCGAAGGCCGCAGGGTTTTACGCTGCATGTGTATATTGATTCAGTAGCACTGCAGCTGAGGAAGATAACCCTGTGCACAGCAGTAAGAAATGCTCTGTGTACAGTATGCTGTTTCCTAAACACTTTCCAGACAAAGCTTGTTCTTTCGATCAACACTGTGTGCGCATTATAGGTATATGCATCTCTTGGGCTGCATGCTTCTGAACACATGGGTATATGTGCATAGTGCTGTGCTCCCCATGTACACATTTGTCTCTACACCATAACTTTGTGCCACTTACCTGTATTTGATTGCCAACTCCAACAATCACAAGCCAAATTCCAACCCCTCTGCCCCCTCCAAAACCACCACCATCTACTTTGGGTGAGGGATGAGTTCAGAGGGACTATTCAAGGCATAGAGAGTAGAACCTGGGTCACAGACGGAGCTAATCAGAAAAACTGCAAAGAAGCCATTTTCCCATTTGGATTTAACGGTGCTCCTGTTGGGTGTGGATAGGACAGCAAAACCCCTCCAGTTCACATGCCCAGCTCCCCAGCAGCTCACCTGCTGGGCTCCCAGGTTCTACTGCAGAGCATCATCAGGGACACAGCCCCAGAGCAGAAAGATCTAGGCCAGGGCCCCAACCCTGCTCACAGAAAATTGTTAATTTTCCTTCATTTCCCCTCTATTTTGTTCCAGATTGGAATGGATCTAAATTTTGAAAGAGCAGTGGCCTCTGAGAAGCAGAACATTTTTCTCTGCCCAGCTGTAGCCATTTTTCTCTACTACGACCATAGCTGAAGTGTCTAGATGTGCAACCTGTGTGAACACCTGGTAATATCACACCGTGACCCATGTATTTGTGTGTTGTCATTGCACGTGTGCACCGAGGTGGATGGGCCCACGTACATGCAGGTAGCTGTGGCTGTGCACACATACACAGCACTACATAACACTCAAATCCACTGAGAATGGGGGTGAGGAAGCCTTACCAGCACCATCTTGGAGGAGCTCAGCCGGGAAGAGAGATGCCTACACTGCTAAGCAGACCTGTCTGTGTTCAGACACAGGGACCCATTTCTTTTGAAAACCACTTGTCACATTGAAGTCAAACACAGGAATTCGCAAACAAGGCGCAACTACCATGGGGAAGGCTCACTACACGGTGAGGCCAGCAAATATTCCCAGTGAGCTTGTGAGCTCGTTGAGCGATGGGGAGCTGAGGCGGGGGGTTCTTTCTAGCCTGTCAGACATGCCTGGCTTGTTTAACCCTCAGCATATGAGCATCTGTCCATCCATAGTGAAGGCATTTCCATGCAGGAAATGCCCACTGTTAAATGTGTAGAGATACGAGAAGATGACCCCAGGGTAGCTTTACACTAGCAGAAGAACAACCTGACTCTTTACCCAAACCCTTAGGTGGGTTCTGCAGCCTGGTGCTGCAGCAGAGACAGTGCTGGCATGACCAGAGCCAGCTCTTCTAAAGCTATGAGAGTTGCAGGCACAGCAGGGACTGCAGTGAAGAAAGGCTGTAAGAGCCTTGAGCACCGAGTCAAGGATGGAGCTGACTCATGCTGCTGCGGGGAGATGGCTCAGAACATCTTCCTTGGCATAGCCACGATGGAGGGCTTGGCACATCCTGTCAGGCTGGGAGAGCAGGAGAGGTCTGCTGCTAGTGGCCAAAAATAGATGTTTGGGGACAAGAAAATGGGATTTTTTTTTGTCCTCCACATTTCCCAATTGCTCCTGATAATTAAAGATCCTGCCATTCCCCATAGCATGGGTGCTCTCAGAAACCAAGGTGTTCTTTATTGCAGTGGTCAAGCCACACACCGCATGGGAAGGCCTCCACTTTGGGGAATGCAGGAAACACTCAAAATGCCACAGGTTACATTGCTCCAAGGTCATGGTCTCTGTGGTTTCTCCACACTTCAGTCAAGCCACACCAGGTGAAGTGCTCTCAGTTGGTTCCCTATGGCAGTGGTTTTCAACAGTGATTTGCGGACCCCTAAGAAATGTCAAATGAAGGTGCAGATCCCTTTAAATTGTGAGTGTGGGTATTCACATACCTTTTGCTTGATCATAGTCATCTTTTGCAGACCCCTTGGACATAGTCCGAGGACCCTCACGGGTCTGCAGAATACAGGTTGAAAATCCTATAGGGCAAACTGGAGCTAACTTCTAGAGCAGAGCTTTCCAAACTGTGTGCCGCGACACAGTGTGTCGGCGGCAGTGTGTAGGTGTGTCGCGCGAAATGCAGAAAATTTTGCGGAAGGGCACCGCGGCGCTCCCTTACTCGCGTCTGCTTCCCTTGGCCCCTCCCCCGGAACTGAATTACTGTGTCGCGAAATGATGCATGTCTAAAAAGTGTGTCACCAACATGAAAAGTTTGGAAAGCTCTGTTCTAGAGGGAGGGAGGGTCTCTGGGGCAGAAGGAAACAAGCCAGTTCCAGCTACTTCAGTCCTGGAATTAACTCCCAAGGGTCCCTCGGGAGAAGCCTGTGGCTACAAAACCCTTTGAGGGCAGGAAAGCATGAAAGTCTGAAGCATTACCTCCCCAGCCCTAGTGGGGGTTAACCTGAGTGCCGAAGCCTCTGCATGCCCGCTATTGCTGCTGCCGCCAACCTCTTGGCACTACTGAGCTGGAGCAGTCAGAGTCACCTCAGCTCTGAGCTTCGTGACTGGAGCCATTCCAGCAGCAGCAGCCTTATTGAACTGCTCTCATACAGAAGCGAGAGCCCAGCCTGCAGCTCCAGGCAGGGCACACTGATGGGCACCAAGGACAGACTCCAACCATACAACTGTCCAAAGCCTCCTGCCTCTCACCAGGAGTCAGCGAGAGTGGGACACATCTCCTGTGACTGCCCCCAGAAACAGGTCCCACCCGATTGCACACAAATATGACTTTTACCTGCCTAGCTGAATAGCTTCAGGTCTCTAGGACCCAAACCCACATGCGTTTCCATGTTGCTGTTTCTGCCCTGCTGGAAACTCAGTGCCTCAGGCTGGGGCCCCGCTGGAGAATAGCATTCTGCTTCATGAAAAATCCCAGGTTCTGCCATTGGTTTCCTACATGAGTAGGAACAAGAACAAGACCCAGAGTGGAGCTACTATGGAGAAGCGATGTCCCAGAGCAGACCCCACCTGACCTTCTCCGGCACATGCACGCTAGACCCAGTGATGCAGCAGAAAATCTGCTCTGGGCACATTCCTCTATAGCTGCCTCCTGAGCAGCTTCTCTCCACATTTCAGTGTCTGGTGTACGCGAGCAGAAGCATGTGGGGGACCGCATGTGCTCATGAGTTTCCCTCCCCAACAATCCCATAGAGTGGTGTAGACATAGGTAGAGACCTATCCCTCCCTGCCCTTAGGCAGGCCATAGTCTCCCCAGAGCCAAGTGTGGGCCCTGACCCCTGGGCTAGGGAGAGAGGAGGTAGGGGTGAGGCTGAATCATGCTGTTCTCTCTCTCCCTCCATACCCAAACTGCCTTGCCAAAAGCTTTGCCCAAAGCATTTATGAAAAGAAGTATTTATGAAGTATTTATGAAAAGGCAAGCTGTACTGGGGCTGAAGGGTGCATATATAGAGCCTAAGGGTAGAGGGCAATTCAATAGGACTTTGCAAAGCTTTGGGTGCTGATTTGATTCAGAGGAGATTCGACCCGATTTGGTAGCTGAATCTCTGAATCCAAATTGAATCAGGGGATCAATAAAAAAAGTCCGAATCAATTTGTAGCTCTCCGAATCTTTGGAAAAGATTTGGAGAGCTTCGATGATTCAGACAGTCCCCACCTGCTGCAGCAGGGAGCTGGAGCTGGTAAGTAGGGGGCTGGGGGAAGGGAGCCTGGGGGGACCCCTGCCAGCGCCTCCAACCCCTGCCTGCTCCCCTAGCCCCATGACGGCTGCCCTGCCTGCTCCAGCTG
>NW_005841997.1:239417-240790 GCF_000455745.1 Alligator sinensis
CCCCGGCTGTCCCACCCCCCCACCTCAGCTCCAGCCCTTTAAGAAAAAAAACCTGAAAAAACCCCAGGACTCACCAGCTCCAGCAGTGGCCTCAGAGAGCTCATGCAGAGCCCCCCACGTGGTGCTAGGCAGCAGGGGGTAGCAGGGATCGCCCCCTGCCAGGCAGGGACAGTGAGTGCAGGGGGGTTTCTTGTTTTTTTCCCTTAAAGAACTGGAGCTGGGGTGGGGCAGCCATGATGTGGGGGCTGGGACAGTGGGAGGGAGCAGTGGAGATCGCCCCCCTGCCCAGCAGCACCCACTGAGTCAGGGCTTTTTTTTTGCTTTTTTTTTTTTTTTAAACAAGTGCTGGGAGCTGGGGCAGGCAGGGCAGCCATTGCCGAGCTGAGAGAGCAGGCGGGGGATGGGCCTGGCCCGGCTGATTCGGCAGCAGCCAAATCTCGGAATCAAATCAGGACAGTGATTCGATCACCGAATCGAATCACTGTCCCTCGAATCCGAATCTGAAGCCAATACTAGCAGCTTTGCACAGGCCTACAATTCAACAGTTAGCACAGTGCCTGTGGCATGATGGCCAAAAGTGCACGATCCGGTAGGCAAGAAAGTTAAAACAGAACTGCTCCCCTCTGTGCTTTCCTCCAGGCTTACAAGGGAAAGCAGGCAGGGTATTATTATTTCCTTCAAATAAAGCAGGTTTATTTGCTTTGAGCCACAGCAACAGGCTGCTCTTCAGAAGACAGCCCCTTCTCTCTCGCACATGCATACATTGAAATTCAGCAGCCAATCTGCCCTCGACCCAGTGCTGACCCTTCCTCATCTCCTGGCACCTGGGCTACGCTGCTTCCATTCAGAAATCCTCAGCAGAGAGGGCCGATGCTATGACTGCCATCTGTAAGCAGCTCACCTTGCCTGTGTCAAAGCCTCGTGCTTCCTTTATCAATTCAGGAAGCATCTCTGCAGTTTGAGCCAGCGGCAGCTCGCTGTGGAGAGGATGAAAAGCGATGGTACGATGCCAGCATGGAACAGCAAGCACTGTGGTTCCCTTTATAGGCCAGGATTGAGACGGCTCACCCAGGGCTGCTGTCTCTTGCTTGCTTTTGTTTTTGCCTCTGGCTGTCAAAGGGAGAAAGGAAGGAAGGAAGGAAGGTTTAATTGTCTCAGCAGCAGAGCTAGCACAACTGTCTCTTCTGCTCTGAGCTAAAGCTGGTCCCCACATGCCACTCACCACCCACCAGAGAATGAGCCCCCTGCAAAGAGGAAAAATCTGGCATTTAAGAAGTGGCCCACTTTGGGGTTGTGGAGCTGACTCCCGCAGCTGAATAAACACAGTTGGGACTGCGCTGGGTGTATGAATTGTCCTCTAGCCTGGTTCAGCA
>NW_005841997.1:240900-252464 GCF_000455745.1 Alligator sinensis
TTCAGCAGCTATTCGGTTTCACTCTGCTGACTGGACACATGTAGAGACCAGCAACAGCAGGGAAGGGGTTAACAGGACAGCTTTCCCCCGAGCAGAGGGCTATTCAGCATCTAAACAGCTGTCCTGTTTCTTTGAGCACCCAGCAGCACAGGCTGCTGTTCAGAGGATGTGCGCAGTCCCGCATAGCAGACACTGCCTCAACAGGACTTGGCCCTGTGGCACCAACAGTGCCCAGCTCAGGTGTCCCTCCTTCCTGGGATGGGGACCCTCTCAGTTTAATCGAGTAGCAGCAGTTTAACTGCTGGCATCTGGGGGCTCCCAGAGACCAGGCAGAAACAGACTGGCCATCAGACGCTGCCTGGGGCCAGTTCGCAGTCCCAGCTCGGTGCTTCTCCTCGGTGGTCCACTCCCCACTGGCAGGTGGAGCAATCCGGGTGGCACAGCAGGTCCCTCCCAGGTGCGTGCATGCCTTTTGCTCTTTCTGTAAAGCAGCATGGGTTGGCCAGAGGCTTGTCAACCTGTTACCTTCCCACCACAGTCACTATCGACACTCGCAGACATCACCCGAGTCGGCACGCACGGCTTAGGGACTGGCAGCTTCAGCCCATCCTGCAAATGCAACTCTGCTTACAGGAGCACCAGGTGTTTTTCAGTCATGAGCCACCTCCTCTGCACTTCCTCAGCCACAGGCCCCACACACCCTGCTCTGGCATTCATCGCTCCCCAACTGTCCTCCCACAGGGATGCACCAGTCTAGCTAGGGCTTTAAATAACATCTTAAATAAGCAGGGCATTCCCCATGGCAAAGAGCCCACAAGCAACAAAGAGGAGCCAAAGCCAGCCTGCCTGTGAGCGCTCCTGCCCCCACCTGCTGCTAATTGAGGGTTTCGCTCCCTAGGCAGACAAAGCTTTCTATGGCGACAGCAGCTTCCTTTCTGTGCATTCAGCCGGCATGAATCATACGAGGAAAGGGCCTGCAGTGGCAGGGGCACACAAGAGATAGGGTCAGACGGGCGCCACCATCCCCCAAGCAGCAAACGGCAATCAATCGGCCCAGGGCAAGAGGGGTCTGAGCAGCCCCTGGGCGAGGGGGGTGGGGATGGAGAGGGGAGGAGGCCATTTATAGAAGCCAAAAAGGATGCCCCTTCTTAGGCTGGAAGCATTTGCTCTTTCAGTTTCCCAGCCTGAAGTGGGTGATGCTTTATCTTGATGCATGGGTGGGATATTCAGATCTCAGCCCCTTCTATAAGGTTTCCAAGGCACAGGGGTGAGGTGGGATAAAGGAGATGAGAACAATTCCCCCTTAGCACTGCTCTGAAATCCTGCTGCTATTGATTGGGAAGCTGGGGTTTTCTGCCTGGCTATTATTAGTGTCTTCACTAACATGTCCTGCTGTGCTCATTCATTAGGGCACACAGACGCCTCTTCCATCTCTCGCACTATATCGGCAGCAAACAGGAAGAAGCAGGGAGTTGATGTGAGCCTCTATATCTCTGAGTGAGCACGGAGCAGGATGAAGTGCAGAGGCACTTCCTAGGGCCCATCCCTTTAGAAGAAGAAACTGGTGATAGTCGCACATTTCCTCTGGGAAAACCCATTCATTGACAAAGAAAGGCGCAATCGGACTGTGTGTGAATGCCGAAGGAGCCAGGCGTTGTGCTTGCAGGTTCTAAATCCGTTTCTAGTTACCCCCGAGCGCAGAACAGCTTCTCAGCTTTTTCCAGGCCCTGTTCCCACTGCTATTTTATGACCATGTCCTCGGCTTCTGCCCCTGCTTCTTCGGCGCATTTCCCTGTTTTTCCTCACCCTCAAACACAGCCTCCCCTGGTCACTACTTTAGCCTGCAGGTTTGCCATATCCATTCCTGGGAAATCCCCTTGTATAGCTTCTGCTCAGCCTCATCATGGTTTTCTGTTTAAAAATCCCAGTCTCCGAT
Organism: Alligator sinensis; assembly: GCF_000455745.1. NCBI lineage: Eukaryota > Metazoa > Chordata > Crocodylia > Alligatoridae > Alligator > Alligator sinensis. The sequence goes on from NW_005841997.1 coordinate 242,837, forward strand.
TAAAAATCTGAAAAACGGCATTTTTCCATGATTAATATGAAACACCACTATATATAAAGTATCAGTATATATACACAATGTTTTATTAATATAGTTACAATTTTAAGGCAATTTGGAAACCTACCAGTATCTCAATCATTATAATGAAATAAACTCTAAATACCTATATATTTTGGCATTTGATTTAGTCTTTTATCGTGGAAAAAAAAAATCAGAGTCCCCCTGCCCCCTTCACTCACCAGGATGCAAGACCAGTTGTGACTGTCCACCCTCCCACCCCCCACTGCTGGTGCCCCTCACTCCTGACCCAGTCCCCTATCCCCAGTCCCCCAGCGTGAGGAAGGGAGTGGGTGTGTGGGGAAAGGGGGGCTGCACAGGCGACACGTCAGAGGGGCAGGGGAGGCAGTTTTCTGCACCCACGCAGTGGGGCGTGGGGCTGCATCAGGGCCTGACCAGCTCCAGGCAGGAGCTGCCTCCACAGAAAGTATCAGTATATATACACAATGTTTTATTAATATAGTTACAATTTTAAGGCAATTTGGAAACCTACCAGTATCTCAATCATTATAATGAAATAAACTCTAAATACCTATATATTTTGGCATTTGATTTAGTCTTTTATCGTGGAAAAAAAAAATCAGAGCTCCCCCTGCCCCCTTCACTCACCAGGATGCAAGACCAGTTGTGACTGTCCACCCTCCCACCCCCCACTGCTGGTGCCCCTCACTCCTGACCCAGTCCCCTATCCCCAGTCCCCCAGCGTGAGGAAGGGAGTGGGTGTGTGGGGAAAGGGGGGCTGCACAGGCGACACGTCAGAGGGGCAGGGGAGGCAGTTTTCTGCACCCACGCAGTGGGGCGTGGGGCTGCATCAGGGCCTGACCAGCTCCAGGCAGGAGCTGCCTCCACAGCGCAGCAGGCAGGACCTTTGCTCTGCCAGGACCGCCAAGGTGACGTGCAGTGGTGGCGTGGAGTTGTGCCCCCTGCTGCTGCTTGGGGCTGGGGGGGAACAGAATGCAGGGGGCACCACGTGCGCCAGGCAGCAGTGGAGAGCAGCCATGGCAGCCACGGTGGTGCAATGCTCCCTCCCACGCCTGCCCGGAGCTGGTCCAGCCCAGTGGCAGCCCCACGCCCCACTGAGTGCAGAAATCTGGAACTCTGCCAGCCTTCAAGGGAAAAACCTGCAGTTTCCTGCATTTCTCTCTTTTAACAGGAGAAAAATCCGTGTCTTTCCATGGCAAACAGAAAACCCAGATCCCTACTCATCACAGGGCTCCATGCATTTTCAGCAGTGATCTCTAGCACGTTGGTTTTACCAAGCTGAGGAGCACTTACCCACTCCCTTGTTTAAGCTTCGTGCAAGGCAGTTGTTATATCAAACCCTTTTTAGTGTGGTTCAAGCCACGGTCCAAAGTGCCTAAAATGGCACTAGTCTGAACAGCCCATCCCCAAAGGAAAGAACCATGCAACTTAAGTCAAATGATGTAGCCCTAACTGCTGACAAGCTTACGATGTCTTTGTCAGGACATTTCACATGGCCAAGCATCCTCGGAGTTCCTTCTTTAACCAATTAACCAGTTGGGAGGACCCCTGCCCCCGCCCCCCAGTGCCCACAGCCCTTCCCTTCTGGCCCCCCTGGACTCCTGCCAGACAAAAATCCCGTTTCTGTGGACTCTGCTGATGGAGACCAGGGCTATCCGTTCTGTTGCAATTCCTGTGCGGGGGAATTCATTCCTGTCACAGCATATCCAAGCTGTTTCCAAGACTGTATTCCCAGTCCTTGAGGCAGCCATGCTAAAAGTCTGTGCCCCCTGATTCCTCTGGGTTTAATCATGAAATCCAGCCAAATTATGGATCTAGGACCAGATCCATTACAACCTCAGAACCTCTTTCTCCAGAGTCGCTGTTAACATTTTCTTCCAGTACCTGCTGGTTTTTCCTCATCTCCTGTATGGCATTTCCCATTTCAATTCCAAGCTTCCCCACTGTGACCAGAAAGCTTTCAGTTGTATTGAGGGAACGCAACCTGCCCACGTGGCTGCGTTGGACACAGCGACTTTCAATCACGCCCTGCTCTCGCCCGCAGGAAGCTCCTCGCCGCTTCATTCCTTCCCCCTGCACTTACTGCCATTCGGATGGGCAAACCAAGAACACTTGCATCTCTGCAAATGAAGAGTAGGGAGGGCATCACCATCTGTTCCTAGGACACTCATTCCCTTGAGCAGATGCAGATTCCTTGCTCTCCTGCTTTAGGCAGCATTTGCAATTAGCCTCCCAATACAGGCCATCTGGAAAATGCCTCAGTCTTACCCAAACCTGTATTCAAAGAGCTCAGTACATTCATACTCACCCAAAAAGTTCTGGATGCTCAGAATTGTGACCCAAGACTTGTGAATCCAACCCACAACTCTTTTGGCTTGGTGACAGCCACGAACAACTGGTGTCACTCCTGATCAAAACAGCTAACAGCTTTTAGAAAAAGCAGCAATATCCCAATCAATACTGAAGAAACTCCCCAGATGCATCAGTTCTAGCCAGCAACAGCTCTGTGTCAAACATCCCATTCCTGAGTGAGTTCAGAGAGAAGCTTGCCAAGAGCCAAGTACAAGCCCATCTATGTGTAGACCCAGCACAATCCTATCCAGGCCAGGACAAAGAACTGAAAGCATCATGGTGGCTGACACATGACATCCGCTAGCCAGCAAGTTTGGAAAAAAAGGTCTGCCCTCTAAGTCCTTTACCTGTTTGCAGCTTTCAAGACTGTTGATTTGGACAACAATCCTCTCTCCCCTGAGAGCGGGGGAAGGAGTCCAGGGTAAAATGGTTTAAGAGCCCACATGCTTCTCCCTTTAAGGGAAGGACAAGAGAACACACACAAGGGAAGTCTAATGCCAGTAGAAGCAACTCAGATCCTGCTGCAATATATTCAGTATAAAAACCTATACAGAACAGACTCATGAAAAACTCACAAAATGGTTGTTTCCATTAGGAAGAGAAAGTGAGGGAATGCAGTACCTCTTCAATGCAAGAAGTCAACAGCTGGATCTACAGGAGGAGCCATTACAACTAGGTTGTGTGTTGTGCTGGGTTCCTTCATCCTCCTTTGCGGGGACTTGAGAACATCTTCGAGTCTGTGAAGGATATACGCTAATGCTTAGAAATATGTTAATGAGACATCTGGGAAGGTGCATGTGGCTGTGTGATGGGTGCAGTCATGGTCATACACAGGTGCTCTGTAAGGACACGAGGGGGAAGTCCAATGGATACACGGTGCCAGGAGCCTGTATTCCATACTTCCTGCTCGGAGCACAATGTGGCTTCTGGATCAGCTGGGGTCTGGAGGCAGCAAGGAGATGGAAACATTTTACAGACTCCATGAGTAAGGCAACAGCTGATTAATTTGTGCAGTTGGACTTGAAGCAGCAGAGCTGGTTCCCAGGATGGGGGCAGGGGGTCAACTTCCTTCCCTCAGGGCCTACCTCATCTGTATGCAGTGGCTCCCAAGCTCCAGACATATGAAAGCACAGCCTGGCTCTTTGAAAGGTGGGTAGAGATTCCCCTCTCCTGCTGTGGCTGATTCTCAGATCTTTTAACAGGGCTCTGTTCAGCTGTTGAGCCCATTTCCTGCATCGGTAACACAGATGAATGAGAGTCAGCTGTGTGGGGGCAGGACTGGCTGGCTCACGCTCAACCCACAGTAAGCTGTTTGCCCACAGACAGGTGTTCAAGCACTCAGAGCCCTTAACCACTGGACAGGTGTCTGTTTTGCAAAGTGAGCCCCGTCACAGGTGCTCTTGCTGGAGTCTCACTGAGGAGGTTGAATAGGACACAGCAGCAGAAATCCTCTTCGGCCCCTACAAACGGGTAGTCCTCCAAGCCTCCAGATCAGGCTTCAAACCAGCTGCTTCAATAGTGCTTCTCCATGCTCCACTGGTTCCCACAGCTAAAGGACTTCAACCTTCACAGTCATCACCAATATCACTGTAACAGGTATCCACTCTGGGCTGGTCTAAGCATGGCCCGTACGCCTGTTCCTGGGGCAGCCGCCCACCTTCTTTCCTGCCATGCCTTGGTGTTAATTGATGTTAATTAGCGGGAGGCTGCCCTTTTACTGCCCCGATGCCAGGGGGCGCCATCTGAGGCTCCATTTCCTCCCCTACACCGCAACCCATGCCGCGCCGATGGAATTGACTCTGTTCAGTCTGGGCCTTGTTATAATCTGGCCCCCTTTTTCCCCTCTCTGGGCCCTGCGCAACCCTGTCTTGCTCTGTCCCCTTTCCTGGGGCTTCCCAACATGCGGCTCCTTCTCCTGGGGCTTCCCAATAAAGCTGCGCCCTCTCCTGGGGCTGGGGTCAGTGCACCCCGAATGCTGTGCCCTCGCTGGCACTGGGGTCCCCACATGGCTGGGTGCCCCCTACGAGGCCTCCTCCAACCCATAATATCCTCGCCCAAGCCACCGGTATTTAAACAGCAACAAAAACGCAAGCCCCTGGGCTGTAACATAAATTAAAGCTGCCTGGCTAAAACATCATTCCTCAAAACACCCCATGGATGCTCCATCCTTTACCCGGCTCAGGCTGCACCTCCTCTCAGCTTTGCTCAGGCAGAGCTCCTTCCTCCCTGGCTGCTGGCAGGGACCTGCCAGCCTGGCCTCAGCCCCTGGGCTTTATATGGGAGCCCGGCCCTGCCCCTTCTGGTCAGCTGACCTCCTCTGGTTGCCCTGGCAACCAGTAGCTGTGCTCATTACTCCCTGCTAGGACCCTTCCCCTAGCAGTCTGCACTCTTCTTAGGAGCAGGGCACCTAAGTGCTCTGCGACAGTCACCTTCCTGTGAAAGGCATGCTGCCCTTTGGAAGAAGAAATGAGGAAGTACATGAGATCTCCTCCTTCCCTTTCCACCTAGAAATATTCTGCAGTCTTGCTGAACAGCTGTTACATTACACCCCAGAGCTCGCTGCATTTCAGGGACAAGTCATAATTCTGCCTAAGACACCATAATGCTCATCAGACTCTCAGAGACCGAACTGGAGCCTGGACTACTTTATCAAGCTTCTTGCCCACTTCCTGGAACTTGACTTCAGCACGTAGCCCATCTCCTCTGTCCCATTAGCAGCTGTCGATTGGGTGCAGCAGAGGGGCCTGCCAAGCAGCTGGGGAAAGAGGCGGCATCAGGAAAGCAAAAAGCCTCACTGATTTCATTCCAGAAGGAAGCAACACTCCCCGAAGCTTCAGGGAATACCACCAAGGAGTACCTCCGGCGTCAAAATGCCACCACAGCTTGAAATGCCCAGGAAAACATTAGCCAAGACGGCTGCAGCCTGAGAGAAGAGGTATAAGTGCCCTCCACAGCAGGCCTTTGTGCTGCACATGCAGCTGCAGGAGGCTCCTCCCCTTTGCATGGGGCAAAGACAACGGGCCTTTGAGTGGGGCAGGACAGGGAGTCCAAGAACACAGCAGCAGGAGATCGGGTGAGCCGAGGGGCCCCAGAGCAAGCTCCAAACATAGGCTGCGGGCAGGGCAGGGAATTGGTTCCTAGCAATTTCTGGTTGCCCTCCTCCTCCTCTGGCCACAGAAGAGTTCACTGAAGTACAGCAGGTCTCCACAGACTTTAAAGGGAAGAGGGCATCATACAAGCAGAAGGAGCAGCCAACAAGCGCGCAAAGATTTCAGAGCATCCCACCCAATTCTTGCCCTTGCTGAAGGAAGGTCGCTGCATTCTCCAACTGGATGTCCTTCTACGAGGCTGCTCTGCTCTTCACAGCAGGCGCAGCCGTAAGTCCTGGTCAGTCATTCCTTAGTGCCACCATAACTCCAAGACAACACAAATGTCAAAGGACCTTCCTGTTTTGCATACATCAGCCTGGCATATGAAGCCCCACAGGGGGAAGTAATTACTTCAGAAGAGCAGTTATTTTCCTGCAACTTGTAGGTAGGAACACAAGACAGCCTGGCTGTCACATTACCCTAAAATATACCCACTCTGCTGACTCTCTTAATATAGCAATAAAAATAGAAAATGGGGCCCATCTTCTGCTATCTCTGGTATTTCCAGCCTGTGTGGAGCTATTATGGTGATAAACACAGCCGGTCACCAAGTGAGGGGATGCTGCAAGCTCCCAAATTGGAGCTCTGCTGCAGGAAGCCTCTAGCTCAACATGAGTATTTTGGGTCTGGTTCACTCCAAAGGACACAAGTTGGATTTGTCCCTAGTAAGTGATTACTAGAGATCCACCAAACCAAGCATTTCATAAGTAATCTCTGCTGGAGAGCATCGGGAACCTGCATCCATGCTTCTAGATACTGCCATCAGTGATAAGGGAAGGTGTACAGCTTGGACAACACAGCTGATTTGTGTGGAAGTGTTGTAGACTTGCACCATGATAACTAGAACAGCATTTGGCCTCTTTTTTCCAGTTCTTTTCAGTGTCCAGAAAGGAATAAATGCAAAGTGCTTGAATGACAAGGCAGTGTGAATGTAAGTAGCCTGGATCCTGCCAAGGATTTTGATCCTCTATGCAAAGGATCTGCAGAAGGGGAAAAATTGGGCAGGCTGGGCCCCTTTCAAGGGCATCTCCACAATGTCTAAAACCAACCTGGAATGGTCTAATGAGGTTTATCCTCTCTCCCCTTTTCTTCTTATACCACCTAAGTCCCAGGCACACAACCTCATCTCTGCCATTGTTCTACAGGCACTAATGTGGATCAAAGGATTTTTTGATTTTTAACTGTAGGTGGGGGGAGGCAATTAGTACTTTAGCAAAAAGTACTTTTCTCCAAACTGTTTGTTCAGCACTTGAACTAATGCCAAGCCTGAAAGTTTTAAAATCACCCAAGTACAAACTCAACTTTCCCCCTTCCATTTAAACAAAAGAAGTTAACTCGGACACATCTTTCATAAAACATGTTAGATAAAACCTGCATTTATAGCCATTTAAATTTTAAAAAACCCAAACAAAACAACCCCATACCTCTTAGGCCTTCTCCATCCAATGCCCACACACTCGCTCCAAGGCCCAACAGTAATTTGCTCTCCTTAGCAGTGGGGTGTGGTGGCCAAAGTGACAGCAGCGCTAGGGTTGGAAAGGCCACATCCTGTTCAGGATCAGCAGTTCCATACACTGGTTGACCCAAGGGTTGGAAAAACCTTGAACAATGGCAGGCACCATCTCTCATGGGAGCAAACAAATTACCTCCTTTTACAGCCTGACACACTGAAACAGGCACCTGTGCCCTTTTCTGTCCTCATAAACATGGAGGTTATTCGGCTGTTGCAAGCAAAGACTGCAGCCACATAAATGCTTTCCTCAGAACCAAGCACGTTAGCTGGCTTGGCCAAAACGTACTGTGCTGTGCTTTGTTGTGGTCCATCGTGGAGCTCCATCTTTCAGCATGATGCAAGAAGCCAGCCTGAAGTTATTGGAGTTTTAAAATCCAGGATAAAACTTCAAGCATTTAAAGCATGTCAGTGACAAAGCCACAGCAGCAGTCCTGGATTTATGGGCTTTATTAGATAAAACATCTTAAGTTTAAATATACCGGGTCAATAAGAAACAGGAAGTTTGCTGAACACACACAGTTTTGCTGCCACTCGATTATATTAGATTTTCTAAGAATACCTGGATATTGGGAGAGCTTTCAGCATGGAATTACTGGGGTCTGTGGGCCAGGGAGTGGCAGGAGCTATTATATAGCAGGAAGGTATTCAAGTCCCAAGCTTCATTTGATACTGAAGCAGGAAGGTGACGTCCCATAAATAGAGGTCATCTTCCCACTTCTTGGTTGGCACTCCCAGCCCCCCACTTAGCACCTTCCACCCACAGCCAAAAACAAAGTCCCAGAAGCCCAGTGAGAGGTTTTTCTACACCAATTCCCACGAGCTGACAAGCTGCAAGAGCGCACACAGAGTCATGTGCTTTAGTTAAAGTGCCCCCGCTGCCCTTTTGCAGCGTGGGGAACGCTGATGCACATGATGCTGAAGTCCACTGGAGTGCTGTAATTACCATGCTTCAGACGGCTCGATTAATCTGCTGGACTAATAACAGGGTCTGTTCCGGCGAGCTGCAATTACAGCGCATCGGAGCAGCCTCCCTGCATGTGTATAGGTGCCCCAAGGACAAAGCACCTCAGACAGGGGCTGTGCTGCGTGGGGATACTGGAACACTCTTCCTGTACTTGCTTTCAACCTGCCTTGGGATTTCTGGCCATCAGGGTTAGCCCAGGAAAGTTACCCGAGAAAAGGGCAGCTCACTTTATCCTAGGGCACTTGCACTGTGCAACATGTCCTAGGAGCACCTGCCATTCTCCTCCTGGCCTCTTTGGGATAGGACAGTACAGCCTACGAGTGGGCCTATGGGCCCAGCTCAGCATCAGAGCTGCTGTGTTCGGCCTTAAGGGAGGCTGCGCTCTAAATGAAGGATGAAGCAATTGTCACCACACATTTCCCTCTGCCGCAAGCACCAAGCAAGACTTGGGTAAGTTTACAGCTTTCTGGAGCGTTAAGGTGGGGCAGTCCTTGCTCTTCCTTTCAGACAGTCAACAGGTAAGTGGAAGATGGAAGAGGATTCCCACAACACAGGAGGGATTGACTCGCCTGGGGGGCAAGGAGAAAGAGCTTGACAAAGGCTAATAGCTGCATTGGTTGGGATGTTGATCTGGCCTTTGGGCAATGAACCACACTCCAGGGAAATCTTGGCCAAAGGCTCATGCAATCACAGGTACAAGTATGTGCAGTAAATGCCTGAAAGCTAAACCTCACCTCGCCTCTCTGTGGGTATCCCCACCAGCTGCCCCATGACAGAAGTTTTAAGCCGACTAAAACCAAGTACATGAACGATACCCTGAGACCTGAGCAATCAGAACCAAGCCATACAGCTCACATAGCTATGAAAAACTAGGACTTGAAATTATTCAGGCCTTTAAAAAAAAAAAAAAAGACACTACAGAAAAGTATGATCCAGTCACAGACATGGTGGGAACAAAATCAAAAGAAAATGAAATCAATTGCTTTGTTGAGGTTTTGGGTTTGGTTTTTTTTTTTGCTAAGCTTGGAGGTAGCAGGAGTAAAAACAGGTGAAGAAACAACTGCGTCACTAAGGATTTCTCAGTGTTGAAAAAGGACAGAAGTAGCATATTCAGACTGTAGAAACAATCCAGGTCTTCCACCCCAACCCCGCCCCTGTCATCTGTAGGGGTGGAGGAAGGGAGGTAAGGCCTGTCAGCACAAATACATTAGTCTGAGCCAAGCTCATGTTCTAAACAGGATATACAATGGAGGCAGTGTTGAGAGCTGATGCATGTTAGTTGATGGGTGACTTCACCGCCTGCTCCTTCATCGCTCTGCTTCCCTCTACCAGTTGTGAGCAGTGACGTCTTTTAATCCTTCCAAATAAACCCAGTATCAACACTGCACCTCGCCTGTGCATGAGAAAGGGGGAATCTGCACAGACTGCTTGTGACTGAGGCATGCATCCAAGAAGGTCATTATCAGTGCTTTGTTCCTCAAATCTTCTGTCCCCATTTCAGCAGGCAAACACACTGCATGTATTCATTCACCCTCTGGCTGATCTCATGTCTCATGATAGCCCCAACCCAAGGATGTTCTCCCGCACATCCAGGAGCATTTCAAGTAGGGA
>NW_005841997.1:252495-295611 GCF_000455745.1 Alligator sinensis
TTGCATATTCCCTCCTGCTCAGGGCAGGTCACAGCTGAGAGATTAAGCAATACAGTTCTAGATTAAACAACACTGGATCCCTCTAGTTAGGCTGGGGTTTCCCATCAACACATCACAAACCCACACCACCACCACTGCCAGCCAGCCAGCCAGCCAGCACCTGTGGCTGTAAAAGTACAGTGGTGTGGGTGATACACCCAACTGGAATGCCTGAAGGACATCAGACAACATCACGCCCCAAGAGTCAATATTTGCTCAACAGATTGACAACATTTCCACCTCAGCTCTCAGAAACCTTGGGCTCAAGCCCATTGATTACAGAGAAAAACAACCTAGAGGGGGACAAACTACCCCACACCTGCCTATCGCAGACTTCTTACACCTCTGAGATGTCCAGGACTGCCACTCTCCGAGACAGGGTCCTGAACTATGTGATGAGGGCCAGATTTGGGATAGCAATTCCTATGCCTTCTCAACTGCTTAATAGAGCAGTTCTCAGACCATACAGTTCCCTTTTTTCCAGATGACTGCAATGAAGAAAGGATGTTGTATAGCAGGGCTATTATAGAAGACCTGCAGAATGTCCATTTGTATTTAGACTGATTTTTGCAGTTTATTGCTGGAGGTTAGAAGAAAACGAGTCTGAAGTAACAGTCGTTTCAAGCAGAGATGTAGTTCTGTTAGTCCTGGGGCACAGGTTGATTTAACTCCTCTGCAATTCAGAAACTTCAGCCTAAAACAGGCCGCTGTGGCTGCCCTCTGGAGGCAGACCTCACTACGGCAGCAGCTCTCCATGGTGCTAAGAGCCGCCGTGACGGGAGAGAGAAGCAGGACTGTTAGATAGCAAATGCTCCCCTGGAGGTGGTGGAAATCCAAGAGCTGACCCCCCCCCCCATTCACACACATGCAGGAAACAGACCATGGATTCTGAGGGCTGACAAAGCAGTTTCATCCAGTGGCCGCATTCAAGCAGGTCAGTGAATTGGCACAACATAATTCAGCTCAGTAGCTGGTGTCAATCAGCACTAAGTAGTCAATAGAGCTGTGATACTTTACATTAGTAGAGGATCCCTTCTGCGACAACAGCTTGAAATCCAAAAGACAAATTTCCAGCCTTAGGAACATTTCTACCCAGCTTAGGTGCATTTTTGAACCCTGCATTACAAAAATGTAAATACAGTAGTAATTGAAAGCGGGTACACTGTCTTTTATAAATCAGACAAGCAATGACAAGAGAGCACCTTACTGTTCTTCCTGAGGCAGCAGCGCAGCACCTTACAGACCAACTCGTTCAGAGAGGAATGGGCTTTCATAGGCAACAACCTACTTCACCAGATGCTATGAATGGATCAGGGCAGAAGCATTTCTGCATTCATCCTTTTTTCATGCTACTGGGTAACTACATGCACACCCCGGGCCTCATATATCCAAACTTAAGCAATTATGCCAGGATAAGCTGCTCCAACATAACCACCACGCCCTTCCACATCTATAGTGGTTTAAGTGTAACTAAACCCCTTTAACTTAAGCCTGTTTCATTTAGGTTTACCACGACAGGCACTTAGCTCACTTGCACCAATATAACAGTGGAGATAGAACAATTAAAAGAGAACAGCACATTCCCCACTCCCACTCCTAATTAAACTAGTTCAGTTACCTCTGTCTGAGATACTGGGGCTGCAGATGCAACAATGCATTAGGTGGCAGAGAAGGCAGCTGAGGCCTGGCTGTACATGTAGGACACTGAAGCCCATCCCTTCCCAGGGAGCTCCACAACATGACTGACCAGCAGACCAGCCACAAGAAGCTACCAGAGGTTAGAACAGAGGAAGCAGCCAAGTAAGAGGGCAGTAGGGGCTTTTAGCTCCCAAAAGGGTATGGGACACAGCTAGGGATTTGGAGGTGGGCACTCAAAATAATAAGTTATTGTTTGGGAGAGTAAGTGAGCCAGACTACCAGACAGCTTGCACCTCAGAGCCACATTAACTCAACTCTGTACTTATGATGGACAAGGATAAAAGGGCACTCAGTGACTTGGAAGAGTAGTGGGCACTGCCAAGCAGTCTAAGCTTGTGCTTAAGTTTTGGGGGCAGTGAATTACAACCTAAGTGATCATAGCACTGCCTGGTATCAGAAGCCCATAAAAGCAAAGAGACATCACCAAAAGGGACATGTAAGTGGCATCATTTAAATACTCACCATTTCATGGGATACGAGCCAGGGATGAACATCTTTTAACCCAAAAAATTCTATGTAGTTCCTACAGAAAAATCAACCCCACCTTAAGAAAGCATGGACCAAACATGTCCTCTGTGTACTATACCCACTTCTGTTGTTGAGCCCCAGCTCAAGTCTGGGATCATGCCCAGTATGCAAAAGCCAATAAAGATACCAGGGGTGAAAGTATAAAGATTTATTGCTAGCAATACAAGGTGCAAGCAGAATAATTTCACGTAACAAGCACACAGATTCTTAATTCTAAGCATCTTTTATACAGGAGTATTGGACCTTCATAAGCATTCTTGTTTGCTAATTGGTTGTAAGGGAGTGACGCAAGGAGTTCTTTACTGAGCATGTCTCTATACCTGTGTTTTAGCTATGTATCTCATTTCCATACATGAATGTTTCATTAGCATACCTTCTCCCCACCTAGGGGCGTAATTTTTAGTATTTTAATGAGCTCTTTGCCCTAGTCCTCTGATTCTGCTTTTGTTTTCAAGCCTCCTTTATCTAAGACTGTCTCCTCCTTATCATTGCAGATGGGCATTAGTTACATAACAGAGACTTTTGCTTGGGCTATGTGTAGTGGTTTCTAGGTCAAACCTAACATTTTCCCCCTCTGGAGCATTTTTAATTATTTTTATTATAATTGCTCCACTCAATTTGTTTCAACACAAACCTAGTATTCTCAGCTTTCTTCGTTTGTAAAATCATTTGATTCACCTTAGGTCTGAAGATAGATAAGACGACAGGTGAACATTGTATACATAGGATATTTGATTGGTCTTGTTACAAAGGATTCTTCTACCTTGGTTCAATTTGAAGCAATTATTAGTACAATTAACTATTAGGAAACATTCAGAAGCATTAGCTGTTGCCTGAACCCGTACGGAAAACATGTCTCTATTCTTCTCTTTTACAATAGTCCCCCACTTATATATATTCTGATATGTACTTTTCTTCTCTACATTCTTCAGCATAGTATAATTTTGTAAAATTTTTAAAGGGGTTGGTACTGCGATTAAGCATGAGGTAAAAACCAGGTGAGCATTGATCCCTCCCGCTAAGCAGAAGTCCGTTCTATTTAAAATTTCCCGGGCCAGATAAATCCAGACATTTTCCTGAGGGTCAAATTTTTGTTGTAAAAGGGTTTCCCCTCCTATAAGTAGGAGTGGACAGATCAGGGTGCCCCACAATAAAACCTTGAACAATTTCATAATAAGGCTTATAAAACTTAATCAAAGATTGTCAAATTATTCAAAGTTCCTTTCTTTTGAATAGGAATTTCAAGTCTCTTATTGGCTCCACCTTCCACTGTTCTCTGTCTCCGGTCCCGGAGTCTGCAGGGATTCCTTCTTGTTCTGGTCCAGCCACCGGCTTTAGGCGACTGGAATGTATCCAAGTCTTGATTCCTTCGAGCTTTGCGGCCGTCGGGGTCGTTAGAAGTACCCTATATGGGCCTTTCCATCTGGCTCGAAGTGGTTCCTCGTTCCAATCTTTCACAAGGACGTAACTCCCAGGTAATAATCGATTTTCCAGGGCAGGATACTGGTCCTGTGTCTGCAGCACGTCCCGTACCTGCTGATGGATGGAAGACAAAACAGAAACCAAGGACCATACATATTCTCTAATCATTCCCTCTCCTAAAACATGTAACTGTTGTTCAGTACCCATGGGCAGACTCAGAGGGTAAGGCTTACCATACATTATTTCAAACGGGCTTAATCCCAATTTAGAATGTGGTGCGACCCTTACTCGTAACAGGGCCAAGGGTAGGGCCTCTGGCCATTTGAGTCGAGCTTCTTGGCAAATCTTTGCAAGGTGTCTTTTTAAGGTCTGATTCATACGTTCCACCTTTCCACTGGACTGAGGTCTCCAAGGGGTGTGTAAATGCCAGCTGATTCCCAGGAACTCAGAAACCTTCTGAGTAATTTGTGCAATGAAATGTGGGCCATTGTCTGACCCTATTCCTTTTGGAAGTCCGAAGCGAGGTATGATTTCTCGTAGGAGCGCCTTGACTACCTCCCGGGCCTGGGCAGTCCGACATGGGAAGCACTCAACCCAATTAGAGAAAGTGTCCACAAAGACAAGGAGATATCTCATCCCTTGTTGTCGGGGCAACTCAGTAAAATCCACCTGCCATTCTTCTCCTGGCCCATTGCCTATTCTCTGATGTCCTGAAGTTTCTCTTCTCCCTCCTTTTGGGTTATTTCTCTGGCAGACCTCACATGTCTCTGATACCTTCTTGGCAGCTTCCCTTAATCCCACTCCAGTTACATAGTGACTGATCCATTTTACCAGGGCCTTGGGTCCGTAGTGGGTACCATGATGAGCTCTCTTTACTACCACATGAACCCAGGCCGCTGGGATGATAATGCGGCCGTCCTTTGCTACTAGCCACCCGTGCTCCCCCTTCTTTGCTTGAAACTCTTTTAGCAATTGTTTGTCTCTTTCCCCATACTGTGGTGTCACAGGCTGGTATAGGTCTGGGAGGAGAGGTAACAGATTACTTACTTCCGGCAGCAAGTCTGTCTGAGGTTTTTTAGCTGCCCTTTTTGCTGTAGCATCAGCAAATCGATTACCTTTTGTGGAGGGGTCGTTCCCTCTTCGATGAGCTTTGCAATGCATTACTGCTACCTCTCTTGGTTCCCAGACTGCCTTGAGGAGAGCTTTTATTTGCTTGCTATGCTTAATGCCTGCTCCTTTAGCATCAAGTAGACCTCGCTCTTTCCACAGCGCTCCGTGAGCATGTAAAACAAGAAAAACATATCTAGAGTCAGTATAAATATTGACAGTTTTGTTGGCCGCCAATTGCAAAGCCCGAGTCATAGCAATGAGCTCAGCCTTTTGAGCTGAAACAGATGGGTTTAAAGGTCCTGCTTCTATCACATTCTGTGTAGTCACGATAGCGTATCCGGATTTTTGAATTCTATTCTCCATACTCAATCTGCCATCAGTGTAAAACTCCAGGTCAGCTTTTTCAAGAGGTTTGTCTCTTAGATTTGGCCTTGAAGAATAAACAGCTTCCAATGTTTGCAGGCAGTCATGTACAAGATCTGGTGTGTCAGCCATAGATGGCAGCAGTGTTGCTGGATTTACGGTGGGAGAAATGGCCAATTTTATTTCTGGCTTATCTAGAAGAATGGCCTGATATCGAGCCATTCGTCCCGGGGTTAACCAGTTCCCTCCTTTCTGCTCCAGAACGGTAAGTACTGCGTGGGGTACATATACAATCATTTCATGGCCGAGGGTTAACTTTTCAGCTTCTTGTATTAGCAGACAGGTGGTAGCAACAGCCCGGAGACAAACAGGCCATCCAGATGACACAAAGTCCAACTGTTTAGACATATATGCCACCGGTCTTTGCCAACTACCCAGTTTCTGTGTTAAAACTCCCACGGCTACCCCACTTCGGTCATGCACAAAAAGGGAAAAAGGCTTACTCATGTCCGGTAGTCCTAAGGTGGGTGCTTCAATGAGAGCCTGCTTTAACTGGCAGAATGCCTGCTCACACTCTTCAGTCCATTCAAGCACCTTTTCATCACCTTGTGTAGCTCTATACAGAGGTTTTGCAATAACCCCAAAATTTGGAATCCAAATCCTGCAAAAACCTACTGTACCTAAGAAGCCCCGTAATTGTCTCTTCGTTTTTGGGGGTGCTAGCCGGCATATAGCTTCTTTTCTTTCAGGCAACAGGGCTCTCTGACCAGGCTGTAATTCAAATCCCAGGTATATTACCTTTTGGGATATGGGCTGCATTTTATTTTTGGACACCCGGTATCCTTCCTGTCCCAGAAAATTAAGGAGGCAAATTGTTCCTTCCAAGCAGCTTGCTTCAGTGGTGGCTGTTAAAAGCAAGTCATCCACATATTGCAAGACAGCACAGGATGGTGGCAGTTTTAGCCTACGTAGATCCTTGCTTAATGCAGTGCCGAATAGGGTTGGGCTGTTTTTAAACCCTTGGGGTAAGACAGTCCAGCAAAACTGAGTCTTGATGCTAGTATCTGGGTCTTCCCATTCAAATGCAAATATTTCCTGAGATCCCCTCTCTACTGGTATACAGAAAAAAGCATCTTTTAAATCAATAACCGTAAACCAGTTATGATTTGGATTCAAGGCAGATAACAGAGTGTACGGGTTAGGAACCACAGGGTATATACTCACAACCACTTTATTTACAGCTCTCAAGTCTTGGACGAAACGATATTCATCACTCTTAGGCTTCTTCACAGGCAAGATGGGTGTGTTAAAAGCTGATGTGCATTCACGGAGAAGGCCATACTCCAGGAACTGTTCAACTAACAGCTTCACTCCTTTCCTGGCTTCCATCCGCATTGGATATTGTTTCACACATGGAGGCTGGGCCCCTGGCAAAAGTTGAATCTTTACAGGGTCAGCATTTTAGCCTTTCCGGGTCGATGACCTGCCCATACCCATGGAACAACAGCATCGAGCAGGGTTTGAGGGATATCCGGTGTACTTTCCTCTCGGAGAAGGCCGAGAAGGCAAGCCTGCAAATGCCACCCCTTTTCAGAAGGCACTGTTAAAAACATTTGCCCATCCTGGAATGACAACATAGCATGCAGTTTACAGAGGAGGTCTCTTCCTAAAAGGGGAACAGGGCAGTCTGGCATGTACAAAAATTGATGGGTGACTTCAGTCTGCCCAAGATTACAGGTCATTGGCTGTAAAAAAGGGTCGTGTTACTGCCTTCCCTGTAATCCCTACCACCGGCGCAGCCTTTTTACTTAAAGGTTTCAGTTTTTGAGTTAAGACAGAATGGGCAGCACCTGTATCAACGAGAAAATTTACCAATTCATCTTTGTCCCCTAGTTGCATTTTAACCAGAGGCTCATCAGGGGACACTGGGATCTGGGTTATCTTTCCCTCCCGGGCCTCCGGTGTCCTTCAATCTGAATCCCTTCCAAAAGCAAACAGTCCACTGCTCTCCTCTTTTTTCTTTTCACCTTCCCCAACTTTCCGACGGGGGCATTCCCGCCTCCAATGTCCTTTTTGTTTGCAATAGGCACACTGATCTTTCTCTAATGGATCCCGTCTCTGAGGCTGTCTCCGGGATCCCTCATTTCTAGGTTTTCTTGTGATTGCAGCTGCCAGTAGGGCTGCCTGCATTTTTATCTTTCTCTCCTCTTTTTTTGTCCTGTTGCTTTTCCTGAACACTTTCTCGGTTAGTAAATACTTGGTAAGCAATATCTACTAGTTGGGAAATAGGCATACCTGTTGCTCCGTCTGTCTTCTGCAATTTCTTTCTAATGTCCGGTGCACTCTGACCTATAAAAATCATATTTACCATGCGAGCGTTTGATGTATCCTCCGGGTTCTCACGAGTGTATTGTCTGAAAGTAGTGTAAATTCTTTCCAAGAAAGCACTCGGGGTCTCATTTGTCTCCTGTCGGACCTCATACACCTTACTGAGATTCTGGGGTTTTTTCACAGCATCTCTCAATCCTTGGAGGATATATTCTCGATAGGCACGGATAGAGGTCATATCTTGGTCTGGTTTCCAATCTGGCTCCTGGGTGGGGACATGATTGTCCCTATTTCCTTGCAAGTTCCCTGCAGTAATCTCCTTTTCCACGTACTCACGGGCTTTGCCCACTACCATTCTCCTCTCCTCTGGTGTCAACAGGATATCTAAAAGAGACTGAACATCTGCCCAGGTTGGGTTATGGGTTTTGGAAATCATTTTAAACAGGTTATGTACCTTTTCAGTACCTTCTCTCAAGCTGGGGGTATTGTTCCGCCAATTATACAAATCTGATGTAGTGAAAGGAATGTGCACAAAGGTTCGACGGTAGGTTGGCTCCCCATCATCTTCTAGAGGCCCAGGTACCACTTGTTCTCTTAGGGGAAATACCCCATTTCCCTTCCCACGGCCAGGATCAGATTCCCTGTGATGTTTTCCCTTAACCCCGGAGTCTGCTCTTAACTGTACTCTCCACCCACCTCCCGGGGTTATATCAGGAGAAGTCGGGGAATCTGGAGATTGCCAAACACCTGACAGCCAGGGCTGGTGCTGTTCCAGATTCCTAGGTCGGGGAGTATTTTCAATCTCCGCCTCGGGGGTGGGGGGGAAGAAGCAGGAAGAGCAGATGCCAGCAAGGAATCAGCTGTATCAGGAGGAGGAGGAGGAAGAGGAAGAGAATATGGTAAAGGCAGCAGAGGGGGAAGAGCCTCCGGCTCCGGACAGTCCAGGACAGGATTTATAGTTGGTCCTGTCAAAGTCATCTCACAGACCCCAACTCCCTCCCCCAGTCCACATTCCTCCAAAACCTTTCTATTTCTACAAAGAGACATAAACGCTTGCGCATACATCAATTCCTCCCATTTACCATTCTGCCGGCAGAACAAAATCAATTGTAAGATAGTATTATAATTAACACTTCCCTCCGGAGGCCAATGTTCTTGATCATCTAGCTGATAGCGTGGCCATGCAGTTTCACAGAAGAATTTAGCTTTCTTCTTAGTCATAGGATCTCCACCAAACTCTGCCCAATGTCCCAATGCACAAGAGAGGGGGGTACATTTCCTAACCTTACTGTTAATAGTACCCATCTCAGGGCTGCCTTCCCGGTCCTGACCGTCCGACTTACCTGGGATCCAGGGATCTGTTCTTAGTCCTCGTCCTCACAGGGGAAAAATCACTGGTCTTGGACTCGGGCCAGACAGAATACTTACAGAGATAATCCCAGGCAGGCGTGCTGACGGTAGGCCTTATGCCCTTTCTACCCTCTCACCCAGGTGCCTGTTACTGATACTTTAACTCTATGGCTTTGCACCGTTAAGCTACTGCCGCCTCAGCAATCCAGCTCCCCCTGAAACAAAAGTCTCACCGGGAAAAGAGATCCCGGGGTGCGCCTGACATTTGATAAGGAAGAGCTGTGTCTGGTCGTCAGCTAGTCCGGGCAAAGTTATCTAAGGCAGTCCCATCTGGGTCGCCAAAAACTGTTGAGCCCCAGCTCAAGTCTGGGATCGTGCCCGGTATGCAAAAGCCAATAAAGATACCAGGGGTGAAAGTATAAAGATGTATTGCTAGCAATACAAGGTGCAAGCGGAATAATTTCACGTAACAAGCACACAGATTCTTAATTATGAGCATCTTTTATACAGGAGTATTGGACCTTCATAAGCATTCTTGTTTGTTAATTGGTTATAAGGGAGTGACGCAAGGAGTTCTTTACTGAGCATGTCTCTATACCTGTGTTTTAGCTATGTATCTCATTTCCATACATGTATGTTTCATTAGCATACTTTCTCCCCACCTAGGGGTGTGAATCTTAATATTTAAATCAGCTCTTTGCCCTACTCCACTAATTTTATTTTTGTTTTCAAGTCTCCTTTATCTAAGACTGTCTTCTCCTTATCATTGCCCTTATCATTGCAGATGGGCATTAGTTACATAACAGAGACTTTTGCTTGGGCTTTGTGTAGTGGTTTCTAGGTCAAACCTGACACTGTGGGGTTATTCCATGGATGACACTGGTCTGAGTTGCACCAGCTTGGCCCATGAATTGGTCCTATTTTCTTGGTTCTTGCTTTAGACAAACACAACACTGTTGTATCTGAATCCATGAACGTATCTCTTGGGTACAGACCCTGCATCAGTCAGATCAGTCTATCACAGTGGCTTTCCCAGTAATAAACCAGATTATTAGAGCCAAAACAAAAGCACAGGGAGAAGATACTTCTGTGAAGCAAGCAAGCAAGCAAGCAAGCAAGCAAGCAAGCAGAGTGAAGACTAAGCCAGCCACCTGTAATGAACAGTTCTCAAGCCAGCTTGGCTAAGGTGAGCCATGTTTTACCTCAATTATGGTTAATTTGGGTGGAGAAAACAAGCCATCTCTCTGAAGACACCATATCAAACAGAAAATTTTAGTTATACTAAGCGATGCATCCATCCACGTGAGCGTCCGAGGGGCCACACACTGCACACAATTATAGGTATGACACATTTTGCAAAGTCAGGATTTAATAGAGTCATTCGACTAGATGATCCTCAGCGGTTTGGAAGAACCCACCTCAAGTCATTGAACAACAACCTTTTCAAGAGACTTTAAAAACCACCACAGCATTAACAGACACTTTGTCTTTACAGAACACAATTTATTTGGCATTTGGATGAAATGTTTCTCACAGCATCTTGAGGGAAAAAAAGAAAAGAAAAAAAAAAAAAAGGTTAGTGCCAACCCCTCAAAAAGAAAAAAAGAAATGAAATCATAAAAACATAAAATGTCACAGGGACTGAATTATTACAGTATCAAATTTCATTTCTACATTGATATTCCATGAAATACCAAAACTTCTATACGCTGTCACAGTTAAATTCAGTCACAAATCAACTACACAGGAGGGGTCTGCAAATGCAGCCTTGGCTAAAAGTATTCTTCCAGAGAAGGTAAAAAGCAGTGCCTCTTTTTCTCTCTCAGGCATACAAATGTCTGACATTCGGATCAGTCCAGCATAGTGATGAAAGGCTGCCAGCAAAACAACTCTTCTGACTTCACCTCCAGCCTACTCTGCTTTCCAAGGTGCACAATGCCAGAAAATTAAAAATCCATTAAAATTGTACCTCAGCAGCCAGCTAATTCAAAATATTAGTAAGGGAAGTGATCTTTGTTTTAATTCATTTTTCTCAATTAAAATATGGCTGTCTCAACTGGAATGGGAGCAGTGCTGGAAGTAAAGTGTAGGGGCTGATCCCAATCCACTTTCACTGTCTCTGTAAAATGTAAAGGATTTAGAGGACTAGCCATCAACCATACAGGGTGGAGGCTGAAAGGCAAAATTCCCCAGAAGTACTGGGTAAGTTTCCCAACATTCACTTAACAAATGGGTTTAAAAAAAAAGTTCCAGTTGGGGGGGAACAAAATAAATAATGAAAAAAAGTTGTGTTTTGTGTGTAGCTAACATCAAAACTCAAGCACTTTGCCACTGGAAATAGACAACTAAAAGATAAGAAATTTACAGCTTTCTAATCTCCAGAAATTTAGTTAAAGAAGTTTAACACACCTTAACTTCCAGTAAGGAAGAAGAGAGGTCATGGAACTCATTTCTTCCAAGTAAAGACTGGGAAACCTGGAGCGCCTAATGCTGCATTCCTTGCGCTGGCAAAACTCCTCCTAGCATCAATGGGGATGCTGCCTGAGCAAATACCGCACAATTGGTTTTGCTCTTCTATTCTGGTACTCTGTGTCCTCTCACAGAAGGACAAAAAGGGAGAGTCGAGTTCAAGGGTAGATGAGCTAAACAAGCAACAATTCCAGCCACATCTGAATTTTGATCATTTGGGCTAGAATCAGAACTCTCTGGAAAAAAAAATTAAACTACTCTTTTGGGCTAGGAACAGAAATCACAAACTGGTGTAAGTGATCAAAAACCAGTTCAAATATGTAACAACAAATATTCAGTGCGTAGAAACTGCTTTCAAAATGGCCGAAACTGGTTGAAGATAAACCTGGCTGGATGTAGCATCAGACTCAACTGATTTAGGTTAAATCAGTTTCTTGTACCTCTGTCCCAGATCCCCTCCAGAGTCAATTTAACTCAAGCCCCCAGCATCCCAGGATACCTTGCACTTCCCCAGCCACCCGTGTCCCCCACAGGATAGACAGGCTAGCCTTGACCCAAACTTGTCTTCTCCAGTTGAGTAGGAAGGCATGCTCTAGCACCACCTGGCTTCTGGCCGGGGCCACTGCAGGCATGTGGCTGCATTTCCAGAATCAAAAATGAATGTCTGTTGACTTGCTTATCGGTTCAATCTATGCATCTTAGACAAACCTAATAAGATTTAATATATTCAGGCTCCGGCTTTTTGACCGTCTGTCCTTAGCCTTGGAGAAAAGAGCAAGAGGGAATTTGATAACAGGTCTTCAAACAGAAAAAAGGTTGTTGTTATACAGAGGATGATGATCAACTAATCTGGGTGCAAAGGGGACAGGCCAAGTAGTAATGGTTTCAAGTCACAAGAGAAACTTAGGTTGAATATTAGGAAGAAGTTTCTAATTTTGAGGGTAGATAAGTACTGGAACAGATTACCTAAAAGGGACTGTGGTATCTCTGTCATTGGAGATTAAGTGCACATTAGACAAATTTGTTCCAATGACAGAAAAAAAATAATCCTGCACTGAAGGGAGAGGACTGGACTAGACAAAACTAGATGACCACCATGAGGTCCCTTTCAGACCTCTTTTCCTATTATTCTACTAAGAAATTCAAAGCTGCTGTGAGATTGCATGTGCACTTATTGTGGCTAACATTGAGACCAGTGGATATCTTGGAGGAACAGCAAAAAATATGGCACCTCATTGTACTGTAAGAGAGGGAAAAAAAATCAGGAGAAAGACCACAACAGAACGCGTTAGCCCTAAATGGAACAGAGACCTCAAATGTTACAAAATTAACCTCAATAGCCAAAATTGAAGGAAAAAAATAAAGCTCATTTCACTTATTTGCAATGCTAGGAATGATGAAGTCCCAGGAATCTTTTCAAC
Organism: Alligator sinensis; assembly: GCF_000455745.1. Classification (NCBI taxonomy): domain Eukaryota; kingdom Metazoa; phylum Chordata; order Crocodylia; family Alligatoridae; genus Alligator; species Alligator sinensis. Next base: position 265,224 of record NW_005841997.1, read on the forward strand.
CCTCTCCATCATGCTTAGAGAGGATTCAAGATGCACCAACAGTTAATAAGAACAATAACCAAAAGGGTGATGGGAAAAAATGTCCACAATAGAAGTTAATTCCAAAGAAATAAAATCAATCCATCCAGCAGGAGGAGGAAGGGTTTCCTCCAGCAAGCGCCAATATCTACGGAATAAGCATCCACAACAGAAGGTTGGTACTCGCCATTTTTCTGTTAGCAAGGAAGTGCCAATGAGAAGTCAACTGCTTCTGCAAAACTAGTTCTTCCTTAGTTGGTCCTCAAGTCTCGGTAATTATAACATTTTCAGCCACAGCCACAAAGGCTCCAAGATGAAGAACTGTATGTGAAAGAGCTACAGTGACGAGGGAAAAAGTGACAATTTTATTGCCAAATTAGAAGCTCAACAACAGGTAAACAAGATCTGGACCAGGTGAGCTCTTCTGCTCAAGGCAGAATTTCCCCTTGTTTATGGTTAAAATGGATAAAAATAAAGAAGCCTCCATGCCACCACTAAGGTGGAAAGGGCTTTGATCTATAGAAAATTATTACACTCAGGCTTCTACAGGGAAGTCTGCATTTGGACTAATTACAACCATGAGCCGTCACAAAGTTAAGAATTGCAACAACACTTATTTTCACATCGGTTTACCACAGACATCCAGCAGTAAAAACCGTGTATTAAAAACAGGTTCACACAGTCTTATGAGATGTGCGAGGTAAAAAGCATCTGTTCACCTCAACCACGAAAACACAGACAAGCCAAGAGGCCTTTCGTTATTGCGCTAGGAAACTACAAAGAAAGAATAGTCCATCTGGCTTTAAAGAAATAAAAACTCCCATTCTCCTAGTTAGTGCTACTAACAAAAGCTTTTCAGAAAGTGTGTTGTAATAAAGACTGCATCCTATCCACGCGTACGCTATCATGCCCTGTCCTATCACATAGTGTAGCCAGCTTTAGGGAAGGGTTACCTTTGCAGCTCAAGAGACAACCTCATATCAGAGTGTTTAGTTTCACCTTGTCCCATACAGCACAAAAGGGTATCATCTACAGTATATATTTATTATCACCACCCAGAAACACGCACACACTCGTACATATAAAAACTAAAGAAAACTCAGTACATACAATGTATAAAACGTATGAATGTGCTCAAAAATGCACAAAACCCGCTTTATTTTCATACTTCAGAAATGCTTGATATAGTCATAAGCTGTATGCATGGCTCTGACTACTACTTATCCACCCACTTCACTGGAACAGGACTCAAATTTCAGGAGAAGGAACTAGCAATAGATCCACTGGGTAGAGAACTGCTCTTCTCGTTTTGTACCACTCAGAGCGGATTAAGCCAGGCCGCAAAGGGTAACAAAAAGTTGTGTTCACAAAATTGTGAGGGGAGGGACTTTTTTTTTTTTTTTAAACAGTGTATCCTAATGCACCGTTGTGCCTTAGCAGTACACGAGAACCATATTCACACTGTCCCTCGAGGCAATAAAGATAGTCTGCAAGTGACTGAATATCGAAACATACTAGATATGATCCAGTAAGTGAGAGTCACAGTTTTCTGTGCAGAGATGTTGAATAATCAAAACTGATCCCCAAGTACAGTATGGCCTAAAGCAAGACACAAAATAGAGGGTAGCGGCATATATGAGGGAAATCAGTGGCACTGGGTAAGCACATAACTAGGTTTGGATCAGATCAGCCCAATCCTGTATCCTCTCTTTGTAACTAGCAAAATTAAAACCCCACTCCCATACAACAATTTCTTCCTGTCCCTCTAGGCTTGTACCTGTCATAAGGCAACAGAAGAACAGTCATGAGGGGCTCTCAGTAGAAAGCCCTTCTGACTAACCTGATCTGCTCTGACTGGAGACAACTGCTACAGTAAGTCAGGGTTAATCAGAGTGACATGAGTGGGGGAGGAAAGAAAACCCATGTGCGCTGAAACCTCACCTCATTTTGAAAACATGAAGTGGTATTTAGTATCCATATTATCCAAACCAGTCTGTTTTAAATCTTTGCCTAAACTGGAAACATATTATTGATTGAAATGAACCACATTTTGTAGTGCACATGTTAATTTTGCTACTTTAAATTAAGCTAAACTTAAAAGGAAGGGGGTGATTTAAAAGGTCTACTAAGGTGGAAAGAGTCAATCAACTGGAGCATTAATCAAGGAGTTAATCCTCCTCATCTTTTCACCAAAACACTATCTAGCATGCACTGTGACTCTTCTGAAGAGATGCCAGCATTACACAGACCCACAGTTGTTTCTGGGCCAGAAGTTTACCTGCCACAGTACAAGGCATTTGCAACTATAGATAACTAAGTAAAAAGGTGTTAACTGAAAACGGCAGTTTCTCTGAGCCCATTTATGAGAAAAGGCAAAGAAATCAGATGTTACGTAGATCCTTCTCATCCTCCAGTCCCTCCGATGTTTTGAAATAGTGGGGCAGTGACAGAGACCAAACACATACACACACTTTACACCATATACCTCTTCTTCTTTGGCTTGTGTTTTAGCTCCTCAGTGTTCCTGCTTCTGTAAAACACAGCCACCCAACTCCCCAAAAGTTTAGTCTTCTGTGCTTTTTCCAAGTGCAGCACTGGAGCAAGAGAGACATGAGATAACGTGGCAACTGCCCCCTCTCTTTCTTCATCGTCTGTTCCCTGGATCCAATGGTATCCAAAAAACAAGCAGCTTTTTCTCTGATGCAGATTCTCATTTCTTCTCTGCGATTAAGACATACAAAAAAAACACCCAAACAAACAAACCAAAGCTACCCATGCTTTTCCTCTCTTCAGAAGTCAAAGACAAATTCTCTGCACTTCCTTTCCATAGCCTGTGGAAAAAGGTGCAGCTTCTACAATCCATATTTACAGGACAGACCAATTAGTGAATGAATAAGAGCAGTCAAAAAAAAATAAGAGGCACAATTCTAAACTAGAACATAAAAGCAGAGTGCTCAGAAACAAAGTGGAGCTTCCTTCTGAAGTTCAACCCCTGGATTAGTGTTTGTCTGTACAGCTGTGTGCAAACAGTTGCTAAAATATTTCTGACTGGCAGTAAGCTTTCTATTCTTTTATACAATGGTATTGAGAGAACAGTGACTGTGGCGGCTGCCCGTAAGAGTTTCTGCCGGTGTATTTTCACTTAAAGGTGTGTCAGGAGGGACGAGGAAGGTGCTGCTATCAGCTGAGTCTTCCAGCTCTACTGGAGAAGGACCGACTGAAGGAGGAAGAGATTCCTCGGTGAGCTGTGGACAGACATCACTGTTTCCCAGTGACGGTTGACTGCTCTGCACTGTCTGAGGGAGAACTCCGTCTGCAAAGAGGAAAGGCAAAAAGAATCAGAAGGATGCATACCAGACTGCACCCAAATTTATTTCCCGGCTAGCTTAGCTTCTCCGCAACAACCTTGTAAGCATCATCAGTGCCACTCCTCTCTCTCTCTCTCTCTCTCTGCTTGCGAGAAACACACTGCTTAATTTAGAACTGGAGATACAACTATAGTTTACAACTTAATATACAAATGGAGCCTGATCCAAATCAAAGTAAAGCCTCAGAACTATTGAAAGATATGTTAAATAAAGCTGGATTTCAGGGAAAAGGGCCCTTTCCTAAGTTTTGCACATTAGGGTGTTCTACTTTTTTTAAGAGGCACTTTTCACCATTAACTTCCAAAACATTAAACAAGCAACACATTACAGGGATATATCAGACCAACCCAAACAAAGTTCACTGTAAGCAATAAAAGAGCATGCAGATTGGTGTTGGCTCATAGTAGCTCCAAATTTAGGGTAGAGATACAATTGCTGAATTTTAGCTTCCTGGTTGGGTATATTTTGGTTGTTGAGTTGCAGAATTCCCAAACAGCCAGAGAACAGAAAACGGATGGCAACCTCCAGAGTAGCTATATACACATGTGCAGACACCGGAGTACAATTCCAGTCTATGTTAGAATTCACTCTGTCAAAAAGCGCAAGGATGCCCAAACAAATTGGACATGTACTTCATGTGGGCTCACATAATTTGAGGGCCTTTTTAAAATATATGGAACGTAACTGAAATTTAGTTTTTTTCTTACCTGAACAGTATTTCTAATGTGTCCTTATAACAAGGTATTTAGCAATTTGCAGATTTCATTGGAATCTGACAGGCCGCACTGTGAGTGCTTCTGCTATAGCCTTGAACTTGCAACCTCTGGGCTGTCAACTGTGCATGTTGGTACCCACACCATCCCAGCCCCCATTACTAATGTGCTTAGTAGCCAAGGGCTAAAGTGACTCAGGTGGATTTATAAAAAGTGCATGTTTTCTTTCAGCTCTGGATGTGGTGCAACAGTTAGTGGCGACTTACAGGTGACCACGTACAACGCACAAAGCACGGACTGGAGTTCCTACCACATAAAGGGCTTGTACGAATGAGTGAGCTTAACACTATGCACCATCCAAAGGGCAGTCCAGCACCAAGAATGCCCCCACCCCCTGGCAGCTGGTCATGCACATCCCTCAAAGTTGTTTGTCTAGGGCTTGTTTGCTGAGCCAATTCCAGCTGCCAAAGGTGAGGTTTCCTATACAAAGCTTAGCACAGACATTTTAAAGCAGCCAAAAAGTTTGCAACATGGACACACACTAATTTAGAGACCCCCCCCAAAAAAACTTAATGCCACAAGTAATAAGGCTTTATGAAAACTCTACTACGCACAGATTGGACCCCGACACCTCTCACTGCTCCTCTCGCACAATTGCAACAAAAACACACACACCAAACAAATTCCAGTTTGAGTTCTCTCCCCTTTAAAAGCAGGCTGAGAACATTCCTCTGCAGCAGTTAAACCAGCAAATCCACAACCACATACCTGGAGTAGAACAAAGGATACTGTCTGGATTGATAGAAGCCTCATAGGGAGGAGGCGGGTCATCCGGATGCTGAAGATCTGGATATTTGTAAGCTGTGTAGGGCGGTGGAGGGTCGTGGAAATGAAATGCACCCCCTTCACCATCATCCGAGAGATGCAGTGGAGTAAGACCAGTTCCAAACCCATCTGGACCATAATCAAAGCCAGGCATCCTGCGGCCCAAATTGAAGTGGTGCACTGTTCAAGAGGACAAGACACAAGACTGGTTTTATCCCATTTTTCATCCCCTGGGTTTGCAATCATGTTGAGCTCCTCTTTCCATCCCTTAGAACTTAACATGGATTTATCACAAGTCACCAGGTCACTACTTTCAACCTTCAAACCATCCCTAGAACAACTTGTGTGCTGCAATGCCTAAGGAGTTAGTACAGAACCTACACAGCCCAAGCACATCACCTTACTGTATTTACACAGCAATGCCCAAGCCCACCCTGTGCCCATATTTTTATCCTTATCCTCACTTGTGTCATCTAGATCCTAAACCAATGTCTCCAAGGTAGGGAGCTCATCTACTTGCCTTAGAAAGTTTCCAAGCACACTGCTTGGCCTGGTACCAAGAGCTGGAATACCAGTTGTATTATCCAAATAGTGGATAATAGAAGTATATTATCAGACCAGTGTACCAAGACATGCTAGGTCTTGGTTGCACAAGCTCTCACAGCAATCAGGTGCAGTTACCTTCCAACTTGTTCACCTGTCAATTGTAAGGCATGAGTAACACAACTGACAGCAGCACAAAAATCTCTGAAAAAGATGAGAGAACCAGAGTCTTTTAAATTCACAACTGCTACACAGACAGAATAGTCATATTTAGATATAGCCAAAGACCAAGGGAGTACCTATGCAGATTTCCATTTCCACTAGTTCTCCTGGGATGGAAGATTTGGCCTTCTACCATGTAGTGACTTCCCTCTAAAGCAGGGGCGGCCAATTATTTCAGCTGGAGGACTGCTTAACAAATTTTGGTAAGCTGTTGAGAACCATAAAGGTAGCCCTGCCCCTTGGCAGGTGCTCTCCCCCTCCCCCCAGTCACCATCTTGGGACCAGAAGTCCCACCCCTAACCTTGCCACCCTCTCCTCCCCCCGAAAGTACTGCATTTGGGAAGGGGGTTTCCCCATCTTGGCACTGGAACAAAAACAAATTATATACTAAGAGTCAAACATCCACAATGCAATATTTTAATTTTATTTTTAAATATTTTTGTCCTGATTTGTGTGTTTGTCGTGTATATAGAGGAGACTGCATAACAACTCAAAATGAGGACTTATACATATATTGTGGGGGCGTGGGTAGGTGCCCAGTGCAGGCTCCGGGCAGTTGTAGCAGGGAGCATGGGCAGAGGCTGCTTTTCCCCTGCACTGAGCAACAGTTTCTGCCTGGACAGTGCTGCTGCCGCTGTTCAGTGCGAGCAGGTGAGTCTAGAGCAGATGTGGGGTGCGCAGAGCTGGGGCTGTGCAGCGCAGGTCCCCGCTGGTACCACAGGGCTGGGGCCAGCACCAGCAGCAAATAGAAGAAGCTGCCACTGCCTGGTCTGCCTAAAAAGGCAGTCCAGCTGCAGAGGCACCCCAGCCCCACTGCGAGCTCAGGGAGCAGCAGGACATGCCACAGCCAGATAGTGCCTGGACCAGGTGGGACCGAAGGACCCGCCACAGACATGACAAAGACCCTCCGGCAGCCCTATCTTGCCCACCCCTGCCCTAAAGCCAGACCACTTAGCTCCAAGTGCATCTCAACAACAGACTACTTACAATTAGCTCCAATCAAGGACTCTATGCGCTCCCTCCGTCTCTGACGCAGCCGGTGGACCATGAAGAGCAACAAAGACAAGATAAGGAAGGAGGAGATGCAGCTCACTATCAGACGCATTCCACTTGCCATTGAGTCAAACAGGCTGTTCCCATCTGTTGTGTGAAGAAAATATTAATAGGAGATTTTTTCTTTTTACTTTGACAGAGACTCTTGTGTCTTCTAGTCCTGGAGAGGCACACACTTCAAACTTATCATATAGGTATGAGTTTAAAAACAATAAATTTCATTAACTTCTACTGAATCTGGATTTCTTTATGATCTCTTCACTTGAGCAGCCAAGTACAGACTCAGGTCTTCGGAAAAGCAAAAGTTTAAAGAGCATTTCATCTGTTTGCACGTGAGCAGACAGAGCTGTGCTACAAGGGAGTAAAAGATAATACAGCAGCTAAAGGAAAGTATTAGGAATTAGAAAAGACAAATGTTATTTCCAGTTCTACCATAACCTTTATGTCCAGCTTAAGGCCACTCACCTAATCTTTATTTCCATCTGTAAATATGGAAATATATTACATACCACCTATGAGAGAACAGAGACATCCTAATCCTATTTTACATTTCTGTTTTGGTAGTGATGTTTATTACCACATGCCTCAAAAAAGTGGCTGAATATCATCATCATCTCCATTTAAAAAAAAAAAAAAAAAAAAAAAAGAGAGAATGAACACCCTCTCCCCCCCGCCCCACAAGGTGAAAGAGAGGGCCAAAAGAGTACACCCTTCCCCCCACCCAAACCAGTGTCCCCTTCCAGGGTTTGCAGCCAGCAGATCAGTACAGTTCAGAGGTCCCAATACACCAGCCACATCCCCTCATCACTACCTGGCCCACCAACTCACAAATAGCTGCAAAAGTCCCCAAGCATTTTCTTCTTCATTAGCTGCAGAGGAGCTGGGAGAATGTGCTCAGGAAAAAGCAGAAGTTGCGGGTAGTTTACATAAAAATAAAAAATGAAAATCAGCATTTGCTGAATGTACGAACACACCAGAGCACCACCCTTCATCTATGCTTTGGGTGTCCACATTTAGCTGGTTGTTCACTTATAATAAAAAAATTACAGTGTTCGAGGTCACCTTGAAATAAGCTGTTCATGTGATACTTTACATCCAAATGCTATTTAGAAAGCTGCAAACCATAAACTTCCTGTGCAAATTAGTGCCGTAGAAATTAAACTTCTGTGCTACAAAAATCTTTGGAGTTTGACGGCTTTGACCCAAAAGGAAATGTTACCATGAAACAGTATTTACCACAGACTGATCTCTCTAGCCTAGATTTCTGAACAATGCAGATACTGCCCTTGGTCCTACCTCCAAAACCTAGTAAAGCTGACTTTGAAGCCAGCTATTAACACTTGATAAAATACAGACACATTTTAAACCTTTAAAAAGGGCTTATATTTTTAAACAAGCTCAACACATACTGATCTGAACTAGATCCAGTCACTATTCATATTGGGTGCTTTTACACATGCTGGTGGGGAAGGAAAGGCTTTACAGTGGCTCCAAGAGCCACCCTAATTAAAGTGCCACATCATCTCATGCATCAGCATCCCCACACTTGAAAATGGCAATGGGGGTGACTGAAATAAAACTCGTTCAACAAGCTTTAGTTCAAGCTCCCCCGCCACCATTTTGCAGGGACACGGATCATGAGATGTGGGAGGTTGCTGGAGTGTGGCAATTGCCACGTACCAGCAGACTCAATTAATAGAGTCTGCTCTGACACTAATCACAGCACGGCAGAGCAGCCTCTGTGCTCATGTACAGGCACTCATTGAGTTTATTATAGCTGCTCTTGTTTTTATTTATTTTTTTTTAACTAAAACAAGTTGATTTAAAAGTTATGTTTTAAAAACGTGCAAGATGGGACGCGTGGATATGAAGTGCTGAACCCAGGCATACATAAAGCACTTATCACACCAGAATTTCAATGCTTTACATGCACAAGTGTTAACAGAACAAAGATATATAAACTTGGAAGTGATAATCAGCTGTCTATTCTTCCTTTGCAAGGTCTGCCATTGTATACGCTTGTTATGGTTAGGGACCTACTGAAACTGCGGCAGAAGTGTACTGCATAGCAGCTCCTTTAATTTTGCTCCTTTCACCCAGGACACCCCCTTTCCTCCCCCCACCCAACTGGTGGAAGGGCCCTGACAGCCCCCCCTGCTTGCTGTCGATCAGCCAGGAGACAAAAGTTGTGGTTTTAAATACACCACGTGTTTGCCTCCCAGCACTGATTGACCAAGGGGCCCCAGTAGCCCTGCCACTCGCTACTGCTTTGCACAGCAAAATGAGCAAGATTAAAAGGAGCCACCACGCAAGGCACTTCAACCGCAATTTTGGGAGGTGTCCAGTTATGGTTATCTAGTGAACACTTGGCAAAGAGGCTTGAAATACAACCTTACAACAAGTGCTGAACTCTTCCTGATCTCCACTCCAGAGTCCTACTGCTGCTGCTGAAAGGGCTCCCCCACGCACAAACCCTTTGCCATACTGTGCTAGATAAGACCAGCTCCTGTGGCGGGTCACAAACAGCAGCAATAACCAAGGGCCCGTCTACTAGGGGCTTTATCAGCATCTGAAACCAAGCAAGGAGCCAGCACAGACCGCATGTGGGTTCCCTGGCTCATTTTACATCAAGGAGTTTCCATGAACTTCTTGCCTAATCTCAGATAGAAGCTATTAAAACAGTGCAGCTGGAGATGGCAGATAGGTCACAATGGCTAGGTCACGGTCACAAGAACAGCCAGATTACTCGAGAGCTAAAGCTGGAAGGTATTTTTGACGACTGTTACCTGGATGTTCAACGTAAGCAATGAGTTCGTCAGGATTCCAAGACAACGCGCTGTCTTCATTAGCAGCAGGTTTATACCAGTTGAGGACCAAATATTGAGACAATATTTAAGTGTTTCCTGGATTCACCTGAAACCAGATCTTTACCCACATTTTCATGTCCTTCACAGAGGCCTCACAGTCTACACTACATAAAGTATGTGCATCTTGCTGTTCATAAAAGTTAGGGTTCATTGGACTTACTGCAATCCTGACAAAACCTTGCCACCCACCCTCTTGGCAGGTACTTTGTTTCTCAAGATGAACTGCAAGTCCCCAGCCCTTCTGATATCATGCAAAGGTACTGTATGAAAAACAGACACCATTCTGTTTTCAGACTCTGAAAACAAATCAATTCAACAACACACAGTACCACTAGACTCAGAGACCATGTATAAGAACAGCCAGAGAACAAAAGCAGCTATTATGTTATGCTAACCAGCATTTCTGACTGACCACTATTTTCATTTTTGTCACTGTATAGAAGGACTGCTCTTCGTTCCCTCACCACGCTTTTTTTTTTTTTTTTTTTTTTTTTAAGCATGCCCTGTACTTTCTGATAAAAACACCTTAGAAAATATACAAGATAGACAGAACTGTCTTATTTGGTTTGGAGTTTCATTTGCTCCAGGCTCATTATTGTCAAACCTGATCCTACAGCTTTGTGAGTACATTTGAGATCCACACAAGGCAACTACATGCCTTTCAACAGTTTCCACTTACTGCAGATTGGAAAATAAGGCAACCAAAAATACCTGGCAATTTACTCTTTGCAAAGCAAATCACTTTAATACACCATATACAGAGCTGCACATTCCCTGGTCTCCTTGCGCTAGATTTTATGGGTCAGTGATTTCACAGAGCTTCATTAGCATAGAGAAGCAAGGCTGGAAGGGAGGCAGATGAATATTTTCAGATACAAAAGTAGTCTATAACAAATGATAAGATCCACTGGAGATTTGCTAGGTGGAATTCCCCCCCTTAAAAAAAAAAAAAGCAAGCATTTTACACTTAATTTGATTCTAGGACAGCTCTTTTGTTAGTGGCATCAATGTGGCAAATAAAATGTTCTTCTACTGCTCTGCAGATGTAGCCCTGTTTGATCAAGCTAATGATATTAGGCAATAAAACCACTGTCCAACAAGGTTGTAATTGTAAAACAGATTTAGGCACAGGATTTTTTTTACTACAGATTTAAAGATTTAACCCTCTGAACCTCACCCACACCGTCAATATGCTCCTGCTTGTTTTTATAATATAGCGTATCGCAGCCAACTGGCGCACAGCAGCTTGGCTTTTCATTAAAGAGGCCAACTACAAAACCTAGATTCTCACCAATAGATTTGCTCACGTAGTAGCCAAGTGTCTCCCACTTCTTGTTTGCAAACCCCCGCAAAGTCAAACAGCTCATCAGCTCCTGCCATCCATATCCAACACCTTGCATGGAGCCCAATGCAGCTCTAGTTATCCCCTCCCTTCTTGCCCCGACTGCTCTTGTGGTTGCCTGGCAATAGCAGCACAGTAAAATTTTGCCATGCAAAAGTAAAACCCCCTTGTATAATGGAGAGCTCATGTTCTTTTTTCTCAGCCTTTGGCAGAAGGTTTCCCAATGACAGCAGACTTTGTTTCCAGGGCAGTTTGGAAAGCTGTTTCCTCCAAAGATATTAGAAAACCCTGTACCTTTGCACAGCTTTAGACAACGCCTGACTCACCACCACAATTCTAAACAATTTTGGCTCACTCAGCTTCATCACAAATAGCGGTTATCCAAGTATGTATCTCATGCACAGATTTATCTACCACCTTAAATTAGCAGTATTAACTGAATTTAATAAAAATCAGGAGAGAAAACCTACCTCCCATGCTAACTTGCTAAATACCTCAACTTCCTTTTCTGCCTCCCCCCCCCACAATTTTCAACTTTTAAAAATTAACATATACCATTTTCTCTAGTCTCTTCACAAGACAATTAGTTTTATCTAATCTTTCTAGCTTCTCTCCCCATCCACCTCTCTACTACTCATCACAACCTTCTCCCAACAGGATAAACAAAAAAATGGAATGAAAATGGGACCTGCAAAAAACCAATCATCTAAAGGTGCCCCTCTAGTCTCATCTACTGCGAAGGAACAGCAGCACAACAGCTTTCCTCTTCTTGCTCACTGATAGAGTTCCCTGGTCATTCTCGATTTAAAAAAAACAGACCGTATTCTGCTGTGCTTTCACAGATCCCTTAGACTGGCCACAGCTTCAATTCTCAGCTCAGTTCTGAGTCACAGACCTCTTTCACACTACCCCTAACTGTGATTTGAAAGGTTTGGCTAGAAATATAGCCAGTTTGGCTTGATGAGGGACTCTACCATAAATCAAACCCTCATTGAAAGATGACACAGACTAAATCTTGAACAATATTGTTTAAAAAGTCAGAACTCCCTAGGTCTCTAGCATGGAAATGTTACACCTAAATAAATTGCAGGCATCTATCAAATATTAACAGTGGACTGCAAAATAGCCATCCTGAACTGGAGACAGGAATAATATCCCAGAACTGCATATCACTTTACAATTGCTACAGAGACTTCCGTGCAATCAGTTCTTTCATTTGTAGAGAGAGATTAAAAGAAATAAAATATACCGAAAGATGTGGGTAGATTTGTCTGAACAGCTGCCACACTAAAAATTGCTTTTCTATCACACCCATGGAGACCAAGCCGATACACATATACTTCTCCCTCTGCTTTGGTACTGTAAATACAAAGGCACTAAAACAATTCCTCTATAATTCTTCCTCATTAAATGGAAATGGATCAAGTGTCTGCTGAGACTATGTGGATGTGACTGCGTGACTCATTCCTAGCACTGAAGGGTTTCTCCTCCTGGTGCCTTTTAAAATATTCTTGTATAATAGCTACTCCCCAACTCAGACAGCAGCAAGCACTTATAACTTGCCAACTCAGTGGCAAGATTTATTTCCCCTTAGCCTTTCCTCCAATGATTAATTTACCTACTCCTGATTAGTAAACAGTTTTCTTTCTTCTGCAAAGCGGGTTTTGGGAAGATATACAGAAATCTCTGACAATGACAAATCTGCACTGATTAAAGAAAGTAATTCATTAGTTTTGCCATCTAGAATAGTAATGTATGAACCCCCCCAGAGGGGAAATACTGAAGTGCTTCATTTCAAAATGTCAATGTTCACCACAGCCAGAACAGATTTCATTATGAACCAAGTTTCACAACAGCTTAAACACATCTTCTCCCAACATCTAAATTAAAAAGCTAGCTGCTCACGGACAAGAATTTCAAAAGGCGTTTTTAAGGAGTCTTATTTTGTGCAAAGTGAGTGGGGGGTGAGAAAAGGGCTTAAGCGCAGAAAGAGCATGGCAGAACACAGCCTTCACAATCACTATTCATGGAATGGGTAAGACCCACGGCATAGACAAGGATTAGAGAACACTGCGACAAGGTTATCCTATGTCATCTCAATCCTGACTGGTGGCTGACATGGCACTAAAAATTGTTTCTGAAGATAAAAGTGTAGCACTATAGCAAAGACTAGTCTTAACGCAACTGATACGAATGAAAGGAAGGCTGCTGTTCCCCCTCAACTCTCTCCAAATACAAGTTAAAGTCTAAAAATGTTCATGTTGAATGTGACCATTAAAGCAAGAAGCTGCCTGCAGCCTTTAAACCATTAACAAAGCTAACAGTTCAGTTGTCCAAGACTGGCTGCAACTATGGAAGCCAGTTGGCTGGTTTCATATGCTCAAAACCAAAGGCTTGGTAAGAGAGAGAAAATGACAACTCTCCACAGAATTTGTGAACATTTATTCAAGGAAGATATGAATTGGTTATTTTCTTATGCAGAGATGTGTCAAACAAGCTTACAACTCATTGGCATTATAATTTTAAACAAATCCCCTTTGAAATGCTCACCAAAACTTAGCTGCCACACCCCAAAAGGCAACTTGCAAGTAATATACTGCAGAATCAACTTAGATTTTTATTGACCGAGAACAAAAAGCTAGACTCTGAACCCAGTTCATCTGATGAAGGCTGCATAGACTGAGTGATTACTAACATGCTTCTAAACTGTACAATTTATAACTCTACCTCTGCACATAACAAGGCGGTCATTGATATGGAAGGCCATAGTCTTTCAATAACTCCTTGGAAAATTGAATCGATAACTGCTTAGACAAATACAAGCCTGAAAGCCTAAATCAATTCCTCCTGCACCAGGGAGCAGTAAATCATGATTCCCGATATATAGTATCTCTACAAACATAAAATCTGCCAGTATCTTAATGCCAAGCAAGTGCTATGTTCTCCCTCATGCCCCCTGGCAAAAAGCATTTTAAATGCGAGTGCTCAGAAGCAACAGCTCCTTGTGTCCCAGCAAGGCAGTGCACAAGCCACCCACCAAGGCCAGAGTAATTAAGAGGAGAAAGGCACCTGCTTCCAGGAAGGACCTATGGGCATACTTTCTATACTGTGCTCTTCAATGGCTTACGTAACTTGTCAGACCACATTACACTCCGCAGATGTACAGGCAGACATCGCCCCTTCTCCTCCTGGCTGTAATCTTGGCTACGCAGGGATTAAGGGATCCCAGCCAAACTATGCACTTGCTGGCAGAGTGGTCAATGCATGAGTGTGGTAGTTCTCAACAGTAGCCCCTCTCTACAAGAGGGCAGCAAATACATCTGAAAATTAGGGAAAAGCTTGTAAAGAGGAACTTAAAAAGGCCATGTTCATTCTCTGTACAATACTAGAGGATTATTCCACCTACTGAAGATGAAACACCTGAAGACTGAGTTGGCAATCACTTGGCTTGCAGGGGGATGATAAGGTTGCAGAGATGCAAATGCTCCATTTCCACATGCTGACTCAAAAGAACTCTCCAAATAACTGGGCTAGTATCAGAAAAAATGAACAAAATATTACAGACATTTATTACTTCTTATAAGCTAAAATAAAAGCTAAATATATCTGTTACCAAAAGTTGTTTGGAGACAAACAGCACCATCTACTGGTTGGGAGAAATCAAAGCTAATGAGTACTCGGTCCAGGTGGCCTTGATAACAGCAACTGGTCTCAAAAGGGAAGTCCCATTTTGCTATTCTCAACACAAGCGACACACATGTCAGAGTCTGTTACTAATAGAAGCACAAGCCAAACACAGACTGCTTGCTCTATGAGCCCGGGTGTATCTGAATTGCTGTACCCAAATCACACTAGCAATCCATCTGGTCCAATAGTGTGTGCAGTAGCAGCAGCTGGTCCTTACGTGTTTCAGTGGACAACACAGACTCCTGAAGTAGTTGACTGCATAAGAGCCTGCCCACACAGAAATCTTCCTCCGACTCTAAAATAATGAGGGGTCATCTTGAAGCAGGGGGAGGTCTCTTTTTACTAGCTCCCTTTCAGTCACTTGTTTGGTGACGTACTCAAAAAGAATTTTCACTGATTGGAAATAGTTTTCCTCTATGGAAACTGTACTGATTTGTCCCATCACATGCTTACCTTAAGGCTGTATAATTAAGCTTGCAATCAAATACTGAAAAAAGAAGCACTGATCTAATTAACAGACCCACTCGAACACCTATCATGGCAAAGTGTTCTTCCACTGCTAAGTCTTCTAGGTCACCTATTTCTGTTTTTAAGCTTCTTGTAGTGGTACAGGTGTTGATGACTGACCTTGTGCCACATTTAGATTTAAACATCTTAAAGACACAGGACTTTTTCCTGGACTACTTCACTAAATCTCCAATAGCCTTTATTCCATGTTAGCAGTCATTTCTCCTCTTTCCTCTTGAAGTTCTGTCCTACTAGCTCCCCCAAGAAACCACAAGGAACAGACCACAGGGTCCAAGAAACCTATTTGCTAGTTTAAAAGCATTTCCAAAACCCTGTCAAGTTTTTGGAGCTAGTTCCTTGGTAGCGAAGGTGGAATCCACACCTAGGTTTAAGTGCTCCCTTACTCCAAAAGCTTCCCCCTCTTGTGCCTAGAATTCATACCAACCTTTTACACTCTTCAAAAGCTGGGATTCCACTCTGTATGAACCCAATGAGTCTCCAAGGATCTAGACTCCCTCTATCTCTATTTAGATAAATGGAAGCAACATGTCAGAATGACAAGCTCCTTCCCAGCAGTCGCAAAACTGTTGTCTGCACATTATGAGACCAACCAGATTTACACCTGATAGGTATGACCCTCCTTGAGATAAGACACTTCTAATAAAGGCCTTTCCACACAAAAAATAAATAAATAAATAAAAGCCACTTACCCCTTTATCTCCACCCCTCATCCCCACAAAAAGCACCCAGCACGAAGAAGTTACCCACCACAAACAAGTATGTAATTAAAAGCACTACACCAGGCAGTTTCCAGCATAATATTAACTAACATGATTAAGGACGTCCTTAGCATTCCATGTAACCATCCAATCCCTTCCCACATTCTTGCCATCTTCTGACCTAAATGTCCATGGAACTCACTGCCACAGGTTGCCTAATTACACAGTTATAAAGGGAGAACTTCTTTCTTCCAAGCTTTCGCAGTTGCCGATTTTCACTCTTTCATTTAGTGTCCCCAACTCTGGAGAGCTGGCAAATTGGAAAAATAAGGGTCTCGTGAGTTCACTTCTAGGCTAAAATAATGCGAAGATTCATTTACAAATACAATTAAGACACATTAAATATCCTTGAAGGATTATACCTGCTAATTAAAATAAAGCAGCAGCTTAATAATTGAAGAAATATTTTGCCCTTGCTTCTCTGAACACAGCATCAGCTACCACACATGGAGGGTAGGGGGCCTGTTTGCTCTGAGTTCCTGCTATGACAATCCTGTTAGTTTTTGTTGGCCAGTCCAGGTCTTGGGGTCTCCCCTTGTCTCAAAGTTCAGAGGGATCCTGAAGCTGTTCTTTCAGATTAGTGAGGAGACCACGGAGGAGGTTGTCAGTGGTATGCAGAAAGGGGAAAAAGTAGTACTGTGTTTGTGCCCAGGTTTAACAAGATGCTACTTTCTCCTAAAATATCTGTAGTTGTATTAACCCTTTTAAGGCAAGACCATTCTCAGACGAATGCTTCCATCACAGACAGGTTGAGCCCACCCAAATGAAAGGACACTCTCTCAGTTCTCCACAGTGAGAGAAAAAAAAGTTAGCAGGGCTGAGACCTCCCCAGGATCTTCTCACTTTCCTCTAGTTCTCCCCAAGGGTTCCATATGTACCACCAACTCATTTCCATCAGGAGAGATTGCATGCACATTCCCCTCCCCACACGGTCACATCTTGAACAGGTTCAGCTGTTGCCTTTAAATGTACAAGCAACAATCAGGCTGAGATCTCTCCCCACAAGGCACCTGTCAAGAGTTTCCCTATCCAGCTTTCTCCTGCACCAAAAAACCCTTGAAAGGCTTATGCCAGCTGAAGCCAAAAATATTTCCCAAAACACCTGGGATGCTGCACACTGTCAGCTTAAATACTGCAGACAGCCGATCAGGCTGAACAAAAAATTTTGTTTCACTTGGCCACCATCATGCTGGTCTCACCTCTTACCTGGGTCTAGGCATGTGAATTTGCAGCACTCCTTGGGGTCTTTGCGATACTGCTGACAGCCCTGGGGCCGCTCACAAAGGGCAGCCACACACATCTCTGGCTCACCATTGTGACAAGTGCAGCTCAAACAGGGATCATCCCCTTTTGGAGTGAAATAGTAGCCCTCATCAACAACGTTGTCTTTGATATCAACACAAGTCTGGCCTGGAAGAGAAACATGCATCAGTGCTTTCAAACAATCCCTTCAAAGCAATATGAGTCCAACTCATTCTGCTTGATGGTTTATAAAAATTAAACAAACTTAATTAATGACACAGATCATTAAAGCAGGGGTTTCCCTTTTTCAAAGATGACTTTGTAGTGCTAAAAGTAAAGGGAATATGGGAAACAGATGAAAGCCCATTCAAGTGCTTTAAGTATTTTTCCCCTTCTTCACTGCATATTTAATATAAAAAAAGCGAGTGAGATTTAATGATGGTTGTACATTTGAAGGAAGCCAGAGACAAGTTCATATGGAAGCTTGGAACAACAGGTCAATATTTAACAAACAAGGGCTTTACCATCGTCTTCTCTTTCTAGCCTGACATTCTTCCCTACCATACAATCAGCAGTGCCATGAGTGCAAACCTGCACTGTTCTATGACTGGCAATTACTGGTCCCCTCAAACTGCAAACTTTTTTAAAAATTAAGACAGCACAAGAAGCACAAAGGGCGAGCAACAGACTCCTCCATATCCAATCACAGGGTGCCCAAACACAGGTCCATCTGTATTGTATTACAAGATCAACTTACTCCTTTTGCAGAGGAACGAAGACTTCTCATAGCAGTTTTCAGCATACCAGCTATGCAAGCCATGGTGCCGAAGAGTGGGAAAATGGAAACACTGAAGCTGGGCACAAAGAACATTTTCATTTTCAGACATGGCCGTTCCAAAGATGGGATCAGGAGGTAAAAACACTTCTGAGGAACCTGCAATGAGAATGGACTAGTCTGAGCAACCAGTGGGTTTACAAAGTGCTAGAAAAAAGTTTTCTACTCCATGTGCACCCAACAGTACCCGAGTTTTAATTTCTGGTAGCAATGTTCCTTCATGGATAGTAATTCATACAGCCTCCCAAAATCACGATGTTGGTGAAAAGAATGCTGCTATAGCTACAAACTACATTATACATACCGTGAAAACAAGTCTTGCCCTTGTGTAACAGCATGCAGCAAATCCTGATCTTTTTATACCTACTTTGCACACATCTTTCCACACTAAGGAAACAGCAAGCAACAGACCTGCTAGTTCTGAAACTGCCCCTTCCTGCTGCTGCTCAAAACTAGTACCACAGCTGTGAAAATGGACCCACAGCAATTGAGCTGCCACACTGGGTTGACTTCTGGTTGTGGATATGGCCCCTTAGGTGTCTCATCAGCTACAGTTTCTGGTGTCCCCATTGCAACAGAGTGCTGATTACCCAAACAGCCAGGCCTGAGGAACTAGCTGTAAGATTTTTCCATCACACAGATTATTTTGTGAAAACATTTCCCTATGTTTGTGCATGGAATATGCTTTAAATAGAGCAAGGCAGCTCTGACCAGGCAGACCAAGTGCAGGGTATGAAGTTAAGACTCCTGGACTTTAAGGCTATTGACTCAGAAACATTAGGCAAGTTATCCAATTTGTGTGCCTCAGTTACATTTTCTGTAAAATGTACACAATGTTTACTTACCTCTGCTAAACCCTTTCAAAAAAGTTATGAAGGGAACACTCAAAGTGCAAACAGTATATTAATAAATAAATAAATATTTATCACATCATGCCTCAAACACCATGCATTTCATGCTGCCACCTCTACAGGCTTTTTAACAGGAAACAAAGGGGATGCCCTTGGCACCTCTCAATTCCAAAATTTCAAAGTTTGGTACTTAAATCTATATTTTGATGCCCAAGTGGCCTGAAATTCAAAGGTGTGGGGCACGCGCAAAAGGGAAATCATAACTCCATATGGACATAGGAAGCAAACATTTTAACCTGGCAGGCTTGAAAACATTAGCTTCAGCACTTTTATGACCACACACATGACAGCAGTAACAAGGGAAACAGTCCCCCGATGCAGTGGCCTGCTGAAATACTGTTTAACTGAATGCAAGATCATTTCTTCTAAAGAAATGAGCATTTATATAGTCATCTCTCAAGAGAGCTCAAGGCACACAAAATTGCCATGAACTAAAAATACTTTGGAGAATTAGGAACCTAAATCCCATTTTCAAACAGACATGAACAGCTAGAAGTTTACCTCACTGGAAGTCAGTGAACAATTTAGGATCCCAACAACCTAAAGTCCCTTTGAAAAATGAGATTTAATTCATGAAAAGGGGATGATTTTTTTTTTTTTTTAAATGCATGGACTACTTCCAATAGGCCATCTAAAGCAGGCTGCTATAACATCGAGAATTTATACCACCCTATGGAATATTAAAAAAAAAAAAAATATGACAGGTAAAAACATTTAAAAAGTGAAGCATTTCTTTTTGCTTAGCATGTACTGCCACTGATATAAATTCTTGTACCAGCAGATGGCAGGGTAGTCAGCTTTCCAGCAAGCAGGGGTTAAGTTACTCTTTGATGGAAAGGGTATTTCTTTTCCCCAGATTTACTATAAAAGGAGCCAAAAGGTAAAATTCATGGACAGTGATGGACAGAAAGTTATTTTACATACATTTCTTCCACCTTTGACAAAGCAAAGTTCCTAGAGATTACATTCCTAATTGGGAATAGAGGTTTTAGACTATAATTAGCAGGCTTTACTTCCTAAGCACAATGCCTGAAAATTGACATCTACTTTCTGAAGCTTACCTTTGTAAGCCACCTGCCAGTGACCTTCTAAAGAACGATTTCGGTTGGTAATGACATACTGATATCCAACCCAGAACCTACAGAGAAATAGGGATTTGAGAATTCTCAGCATCACAAGGGAAAAAACACTTCTGTACAAAAAAAAGGAATCAAATACAAGACCTTACAATTTCTCACTTTTAATTGGACTTTTTAGAGCATTAATGCTCTGTCCTGCTACATTTCAAAGCCACAGCTTGGGAATATATCCACCAACAGATTTGTTTGTGTTTTTGCCTGCCTATTTCCAAAAGGGAGCTAACTGATAATACCAAAATAAATGACATGTCAACATATGAGGATTTATTTTATTATTAACACAGAAATCCCAGCATTGAATCTACTCCAAGACTGTACTGCCATGAAAGAGTTTACGATCTTCTTGATGGAATTCCACAAAGGTATCCCAAATCCAGTAAGGTGCAGTGCATATTCTCATGCTGTCTAATGCATCTCTAGGGCGATGCTGAATTAAAATAAATCAGCAGTTGATTACTGAATAGTAGTGCTACTGATGACAGCCTAAAAAACAGGTGGAAAGCAACAGACAGATATTATAATCAGTTTTTAAAAGTGAGTGCAAGTAGTTTTTTTGCAACTCAAGCAACTGACAGCTTTCTTCCACCCACCTAAAGTTATCAGATATTCAGAGGCTTTTCTTTGGATACACTGAAAATGGCACCTTACAGCTCATTCCAATCTCCTCTTGCAGGCTGCCAATTTTACCAGTCTTTTACCAAGAGAGAAAATTCAGTTAACTGAGAGAAAGCTAAAACTACTGCATTCCTCCAAAGACTCAGACTTAATGCCTGAAAAAATTGTCATTCTTGCTACAGTTCTGGCAGAGAGGACAGGGTATTCAAATATATAAAAGATGTTGTTGAAAGTGCCCACCAACACAACTTCTGTCACGTGACATCTGTAGCCTCTGTTAGCACCAAACAGAACATAAAACACAGGTGGCCACTGACAATAGCTTAGACTGCTCCAATGAGGTTATCCTAAACTGAAGTCCCTGGTCATCACTGATTCTACTAAGCAAGTGGAAGTACCTTGCTCCTACCAAGTTAGCCGTTACCAGTTCTCACATACAAGCTGTTTCTAGGATGCAGGTGCTACATTTTCCCCTTTCTACTCACCTACGTTGGTCCTTCCTTCCATAGGCTTTTTCCTCCAGGTCCCACTCCTGTGCCAGGATGAAGCGGAGCTCCTGGTCTGCAGTGAAGGTAGCCAAAGACCCATTCACCCTCTGACATGTCTGCACAGCGTCCCAGTAGTTCTCGCCATTTAAATACACCCTGTAACAGCTGGCGGTGCCCTCATAGTGATGCCATCCTGTTGGGCACTTTCCTAGGAAACATGGAGAATAGAAGGGAAACCATCCCCCCAAATTAGGATCTTAACCTGAGACAATGTACTTCACATGGTTTGTGAAGGTGACATGAACACTTTTAGTATTCCAAACACAATGGACTAAACACAGACACTTTGTAAAATGTCACCCCCTCATCCGGGACAGCGGGGGCCAATTGTTTTGGCAGGCCCCCCACAAAATTAGCCCTGCATCCACAATGACTGCCACTCGGATCCCTTTCCCTTACCTAATAGACTGTTTTCTGATGCTGCCTGATCTGATGCTCTGACTCCCCACCCACAGTGTTATCAGTCCCCTCCCCAATTTGCTACATGCCATGAACACAGGCAGCCCATGTCACTCATGGCATCAACACCACAAGTTGGTCACCCCGATCTAGGAGTAGAAGTGTATTATGGATCACTGCAGTGGCTCCCAATATAAAACTAGTTAAAAAATAAAAAAAAATAAAAAAAAATTAGAAAGGAAGGTGCTCTGGCACTTCAGCTATTCAAAAGCAATTTACTTCTCACTTGCATTGTGACAGCACTTAGAAGTCCCTGATCAGGATCCAGGCTTGATTGTACAAGACAGAACACACTGCCTTGGAGAGCTTACAAACTAATCAATCTATTTTCAAACCAGCAGCAAGAAGCGTAACAGATACTAAATGAGGTGGGAGAGAAGGAGGAAGAGCTAACTGCTGCATCTCCTGGATGTTAGCCACTAAAAAAAAAAAAAAAAAAGAGTCACTGGTGCCAGATTAAACTGCTTGCAGATATCACTGCAGAAGTGAGTCTCTGGAAAGGATATAGGGCGAAGAACATGGTCTTACAAAGAACAGTCTAGGGATGTCAATTCAGTAAGCAAAGGAAGTGCAGAAGAAAGCACAAAGGCACTGTTGACAGAAATGGAGCAATGGGCTCTATAATGCTGGTATTACTGAAAAGAACCGATAGCCAGGAGTAGTTCAGAGACGGACAGCACGATTAGATCGATTAACAAGAAAGATTATTGTAGCTTTTGCATCCGGCTTGACCTGATTCTATTCCAGTGTTATTTCTGCAATACCTGCCATTCACATTTTACCCTCAGTTATTTGAGTTTTGTTCTTTCCAATTTCAGAACATCTTTCTTCAAAGTCTATAAGATCTAAACTACTATGCATGAATACTTTGAAAAAAAAAAAAAGAGTAGTTTTCAGAAATTATTCCTGAACACTTCAAATTTCAAAGTGAATTGCTGCCCAATATCACCACTTTTTCCTAAAGTAATACTACTTTGAAAGCAATCACATTTTATTCCCCACTTAAAAAGTCATTATTCAACCCTGCATTAAATAATTGCAATTGTCAAATACAATGCATCTTAAGCACAAATGTGTTGAACAAGGCCTTGTTAAAAAAAGTGCTCCTGTGTTGCGATTTCTCTGGAAATACAGGGACATATTTTCACGTTCCCAAAGATTCCTCACCTTCATAAAAAAATCCACCACAATTTAACAGAGAACTGCAATTTTTTCAAGAAAACTGTTGCTATTCTGGAATATTCTCTGATAAGTATTAAGATATAATATAAGAGATAATATCTAAGTATTTTCAGCGTTTCTATATAGTGCACCTTAGCAAAAAGCACTGATGTATAAATATTTAGGTCTCTGGCATATCTGTTTTTGGGCAAAGTTGCTTAAGTTCCATGCTTCTCTTGACCTTAAGTTGACTGTGTTACAACACTGCCTAGAAACAAGTGCAAAGTGAGAAGCACTCAGTCCTGAATAGCTCAGGGACCAGCAGTCAGTGACAAATCAGAGAAATGGGAACTACCCATTTACTGGGTCAGACCATAAGTCCATCTCACCCAGTCACCTTTGTCACAGTGGCAGACAGCAGATGCTAAAAAGGAAAGTGAACTGGGTATGACCAGGGTTTCCACACCTCCCCCCACCCCACACTGCCTCTCCCCCACTCGGAGCCTCCAGCATTTAAGATCTAGGAAGTTCTGATTCAGAGGCTGTTACCCTGGCTCCCATGTTCAATTGCTACTGATGCACCTTCCTTCCAAGAATGTGTCCAATCCCTTTTTGAATCTGGCTACGACATCACAAACCGCCCAAGGTAAATCACAGCAAATACATTCCCAAATCAAAAGAAAAAGAAACTATAATATGTAATTGCACAAGTTGTGTTAGTGTAGATCCATGTGCTGCACTATTCACAACTGCAGAAACAATACCCAGTGCAATTAGTAAAGATCAATCAATCAAAAACCATAATATCACTTGCAATGCTGCACAAGAAATAAGCTGAGGAGCTACTTATGGCTCTGGATCCACAGTCTGAGCATCACTGTGCTAACTTACAAAAGAGCCTTTGAAGTTCTGCTCCCTTTCATGGACTTCCACAGGCAGAGTTTGTGGAAGTTTTTTAAAGCCTCTCAAGAAGAAACTGCCCAGACTCCTAAACAGACTGCTAGGAATTTGGACCAGCTTCCCCAGTCTGCAACTTACTGCTAAAGCGGACAGGCTGCGCCACGTTGACAGTGTGGAAGCGGGTCGTATCTGCTCCTCTGCCTCGATTGTGCCTGGAGTCCACATTCTCTTTCCCATGATAAGGTCGTTGGTCCCCTGTCAAGCCTAGAGACAAGAGGGAATGTTCAGTACAAGTGAAAGAAATGCAAGGCAAGCCAATTTTTCCATCTCAGCAAATTAAACCAAAACCTCTCTCTCACAACAGGTCCCAGCAAATTTCAACTCAAGACCAGAAGCCAATGAATTGGAGTTGCCTGCAATAAGAGTTCACCGGCCCAAAAGAAACATGAAATTGCTACAACCCAAGAGAGCCAACAAGCCACTACATGAGTCTTGAAAATTAAGCTAGATATCTGTGGCAGGATTTCAGAGGCAGATGTGCGCAGGACGTGACATGCAGCAGTTGGAGTTGCTGGATTGAATGCTGCTACTCCTGCTTGCACAGAACCATCCATCCACCAGCTGCTGAGTTCACGTGCACAAGGTTATTAGAGACTGCTCCCTGCTTGATGTTTTACAAATACTTCTCAGAACTCCAGGGCAAAAACTAAAATGGTGCAGGTAAAAGCAACCCACCCCAAGCAACTGGCTAATGTTTTCACTTATTCCCAAGCAGAGGGAAGTCTAATTTTGTAGGATAATGTGAACTTGCTTACTTTGTATTTAGACTGTTTCAACACTTTTAACCAACTGGCAGGCCCTTTAAAAGGCCTGTTTACCATATGTTGTGGAGGATCACCAGTTAAGGAAGGAGAAACTCACTGAAGAGACAATTCCTAGCATGGGCCATATGCTTATTAGGACTATACACAGAGCACATAGCTCAGGCATTGCACCCAAAAGGGAAAAGGTGGAGGTAAGATCTGGATGGTTGTTCTCAGTTAAGGAAGCTGTTAAAGTCTTTATCAGAAAAGCCCCCCCCCAAAAGGGGGGGGGGGGAATCTGTAGGTAACTTCCATGAAATTCTATTTAGATCAAATATGAAGCAAGCTGATCTGCCTCACTTTAGCATCTAGAGTATTAAACTTGTTGCGCAAGATGTTCTCACATAAAACACTGATTCCAGGAAACCTACCTTCAGAACAAGGTGTGAAACAGCCATGAAAGAAGTGACATACCCTAGAAATGCAACATCAGCTCTTGCTCAATAAATCTGAGGACCCTCAGATCTAGATTTGCTTCTACCTGGACTGAACTGCCTCTATGTGGATAACAAAGTTAAAAGAAAAAATCTTCCTTGGGAGCTGAAAGCAACCAGGAGCAGCTGCAGATTCCTATAACAAAGGTGCCACTAGACTGACTGTTTCTACTGTGCCATTTCTGTACTCCACAGAAGGCTTTTCTAGTCATTCAGGTTATTGCTTCCTTCATCAAAATGTGTTACAGATTTTACCACAAAGAGAGTAAATGGCAAAAGCAATTCTTAAGATACCAATCAAGCTGCCTTTCCAAGATTTCCAGAGAAAGCAAGATATTAACTAATTTTAAGGCCCATATCAGCTCACAGCTTTAATACCCCAAAGTAACAATTCCAACAAGGAATAAAACATTTCCACATCTCTCACTGCTACTTCGGATTACAGTGATAAGCAATAGCAGTAGCACTGGCTTTAACAGACAGATAATGAAGCTCTGCAGTCCTTCTGGCCACAGTTCATAAAGCCAAATGAACAAAGTCTTGCACCTGTCATTCTAAAGAGGCAAAAAAACAGAGGTTATGAAGGGAGATTTCATTCCTCCTTTGAAACCCTTGCTCACAAGGCCAATATCTTCCAGCTTATCACAAACTAATGAACACATGTGCAAGAGAAGATTAGCTGCAAGTAAACAGAAAAGCACCAACAAGGAGCTGCTCTCATTTATGAAAGCTTCATTACATATTGAACTATAATGCCACCTATAGTTAAGGTTGCCCAACACTTCCCATTACGTGCTCCTGTTTTTAAACTGCTTCTAACTACTAACATTAATGATTCAGGATGAAGTTTTAGAAGCCAGGTGTGTGTGCACACGTGTGTTTTCCTTAAATCAAAGTCAGCTACTTCCCCAGTTCAGAGTAAGGGGTGAAATGTTCTGTTCATATTAAAAAACACTCACCACCATTCTTAAAGTGTCTCATAAAACATTATTTCAGCTACCTCATGTATCTCCACTATTCATAATCTCCAACCATGCAATCACATGATGTTTTCCAAAGGAACCAATTCAGTGCACAGGATGGACTAAATCTAGAGATTAGTCAGGTTTGTGTAGTGAAGAAGGTATTGTCTCTATAGCCCCACCTCATTTACTGAGGAAGTTATTGAGGAAGGCATGCTCCCATTAAGGAAATCCTGGAATGGGTGGGCCTTGGTTCTCCCATCCCGAGGGACAAGGCCACAGAGTCAAAACCCAGGAGTGTTCGGAGGACAAAAACTGGGTACATAAGGTTCAAACTGAGCATTCCTGAGACCTGCACCAAGCAGCAAGCCTGAACATCCCCTAGCACATCCCAAAGTAATCCAAGCAGTCTGTGCACAGTCCCCTAAGGGACTTGACCCAGAACCATAAGGCAAGAAGGAATAGAAATAGGACCCATAGTCAGATCATGCACACCAGTGTTCAGCTTCCTCCCTGGTATCACAAAGATGACCCTTTCGGCCAGCACCAAGAGAAGACTTTACAGAGACCCTGGATGCAATCTATAGATGAGGTGGGGGGGCTGCTGTTTCCCTCCAGAACAGGGACTACTGTGTGATTACTATAAACCTATTATATGCTTGGGAATATTTTCTTAATTATTTAATTATGGTAGTTCCCCCATTTTCTTCCTTCTTTATAAAAAGGGTATTATACAAATTCAGTCCCCAAATGCTATAAATAATATTGCCACTGGCTGGTGTTTGTTTCATGCAGCATCAAGGAACAGCTAATTCCAAAAAAAAAAAAAAAAAAAAAAAATGCAATGGAAGTTTACTTTAAGCTTTTGTGAAGCCAAGTCAGAAGACAATGTGAAGAGGCTTCAGTTCACAGCACTTAGGCAGCTGTTAAACTAATACATTTATAGTGCTGTTATGCACAAGAATAGAAAGTGAAATATGGACAAAAAGCACACAACGATAAAACTGAATATACTTCAGTAGCAACTGCAGCGCAATTTTCCCAGCCAGCTATAATGCTACCAGGGCCCACAAATTTTCTGTACAGCCAGTTAACCTATGTACAGTACTTGCTACAAGCTTGGGAAGTTTTAAGCCACTACACTCAACCCAGCAGCTTTGAAGTCTAGTGACGTGCAAATGCAAATTTGGGATAAATTCAACTTCAGTGACTGGAAAGCAGCATACAAGCGTAGTTTAGCAGGGCCAGATCAACATGATTCTTCCAAGGTCAAATGCCTGTCTGCACCTCACATATTTTACATAGTCTGGTTGCAAATGGAAACCCTGCTGTCCTTGCCCAAACGAACTTGCAATCTAAACATAAAGGCTGAGGAGAAGACAGAGGTATTTAGCTGTGGTAGTCTGAAGTCAGTCAGAAAGCAGGGTATATAGACTAACTAAATTTTACATATACATATAATTTGAGCCATCTACCTCCCTACCTACTTAATTCTGTGCATGTACCCAAATTCACTTCATCAGTTGCTGTATAGGGGGACAAAACAGAGTAGACAGAGAATGGTATTTTGCAAGCATCCTATTAGTTGCAGGGAGACTCTCTGAATGGGGAAGTACAGCCATTTTGGTTTGGTTTTGTTCAAGTTGGGTTTTGTTAGGAAGAAAGTTACTAAGAGGAAATACAAGTACCTAACAAGACAGAGAAGGCTGATCATCAAACCTAGAGAAGTCCGTGAAGACCTTCTGGGAGACTTAATCAAATCAACCTACACAAAAGGGGCAATGTCATGACAAAAAAAAATTAATGGTCAACATATACAAAAAAAAAAAAAAAAACACACCACAGAGAAAAAAAGATAAAGAATTGTGCCGAGTTCCAAATTGACAACTTAAATTAAAAATCTTCCATGCAGCATAAGAGTGAACCTATGATGAAATGGCCATACCATGGATGACAGCTGCACTCCCTCCCACTCTTGGACTTCTGGCCTACAGACCTGTAGAGAAGGTAAGGCATTTGAAGCTGACCCATGAAGTTGAGGTCTTTTTGGTAATGGGGGAGTGGAGACAGGGAGGGAGAGAGAAAGGTCAGGTTATCCAGCAAGAAGTCATGATAGCTTTACCATTAAACTTCTCTTTTTGCATCAATAGTGTGAAGGCAGAAGAGTTCAACCACTTTCTGCGAAATGTCATTAGGCTGACACATTCAGTTTATCATGTACACAGAAGTTTATTGAAGAGGTGGGTAAATTACCATTGAGACAATCATTGGTCATTTCAGTTTAGTACGTGGCAAGGGTCTAAACAAATTATAATCAGCATTCACTTCCTAGACCGCTGATTCTTGTCCAGGGTGCTAGGGAACCCTAGGGTGCCATGAGATCCTTTCAAAAGGTGCCCCAAGGTGCCACACAAAGCTAGCACTACTAAGTGTGCAAACATGATTTACAAAAAGAACCAAGAGATTTCAACTAGGACTCCATACTATTAAAGACATTCTGACCTGGAGTGGTCTTTCTGAGTTTTCTGCAGCAGAAGAACTGCTCTAGTCTCTGTACCCAAATACACCAGTGAAAAACAAAGAGCTGCATTTTCTGAGAGGTGCCTGGAGTCTAGCAAAGGGTGCTTTGAGGCTAAAGTTGGTTGAGAACCCACTGTTCTAGACATTTTGTTGCATGTGTGTTTACTCGTGAATCATTTCCTGTTATTTCCAAGAGTGGTAGATTTGAGAAGAATTGTCATGCAATTTCCCCAGTTTAAGCAGAAGTTGTAGGAACATGCTGTGTAAATCCTCTCAGTAATTCCTAGTATGCAGACAAGAATGAGCAGCCACAGGGCCTTATCCCACCAAAGCCCTGGATCAAGGACAATTGCAGATGCAATGATCCGTTAATGCGGGAGTGAGCATTGGAACAGAGTAAAGCACTTACAAGGGCTTCCACCTTAAGTTTGCAACCAAAAAATAATTCCCTGTTGAAAAAAAATGTTCATTTTGGGAAAGCAAGTTGAAGACAAGAAAGGCATTTGACTTCATGTAACCTTTGTTAAATAAAAGTCTATAAAGAGGTCACTGGCAAGAACTCTGTCTACTTGTCCTAACTAGATAATGGCAATTAATCACTTACTGACAAATTGTGTTCTGAAGACAGATTAGCGAAACTGTCCCAGAAAAAAGGAAATTGCTGCGTATGACAACACAAACAATGCACTGAGTTTATTGTCAAAGTAATTCCAAGCCTCCCCTACACTGAAGTGTCCCAGCTTTTCTGTCTAGCTACCTTCACCACCTAGCTCAGTAGGGGCCAACTTTTAGCAGGCATGCCACAAGGTAAGCCCAGCCCCTTCCCCAACTGCCACTCTGATCCCAATCCCCTTCCCCTTGCCCCATCTGCCACCCTGCCCTGTGCCATGTACTGAGGCTGCCCATACCACTTGCAGACCATTTGCTGCGGGTTGGCCACCCCAACCTACCTCCTTTGGTTTGGCAAGATACTTCCCTTTTTGAACCCAAAGCATTTAACCTAGTTAAAGACTTAAGTCAGTTTATCCTCCTATTAGATTTAGACTGTATCAATAAGTTATCAGTAAAAAGTTCATTTTTTAAATTTTTATCAGCTCTTTTATAAAAGAAAATCTCTGCTATTTTCCATAATCAAGCATATGGCCTTTCTGACTATCATATACTGGAATGACTGGGACCGAATAGAACATGTTTCCTATTGACAACTTGCTGTAGTATTACCCAACAATAGTAGTAACCAATATCTACATTCCCATCTGACCCTGTAATCTAGGCAGACTCCCAGTGCCATCCTTCCCCTACACAATGTTTTCAGTTAAAGTATAACACTCACCCCCTGCCACCACCCGCTTCCCCCATCTTCACCTTTATTTCCACCTTTCCTGAAAAGCATGTACCCTTTTTAAGCTGTGTCCCAGTCATAATTGCTAGTCCACTGTGTATTTTCTTACCCCTAAATCTCTGGCCCTACACTCTGTGCCAGTCATTCTTGTTCCTCCAGTCTACTATTGTCCAGGTTTCTTGCATCATAGTACAAACTTTTCAGTTGTCTCAAACTCGCCACACCCCATTTCCTAACCAGATTATAAAGAATCCTTTCACTGCCTACTAAACTCCACACTGTTCTCAGTTATGTACCCGTCCCATTTGCTGCCTTTTCTTTCGGCCATCAGATAATTTTATCCATGGCCATTTCCTCATTTAGCAGATTTTCCTCCTTCCCTTGTATTAAAATCCAGGATGCAAACTATGCAGATCTCTCTCCCAACTTTCTTCCCCAATTTCTTTGTTCATAAATTATCTTGCCATGCCAGCCTCAGACCTTGGGAACCCTAGGAAGACCCCATCCACTGAAGAGAAAAACATTCTCTTTCC
>NW_005841997.1:295621-301103 GCF_000455745.1 Alligator sinensis
TATCTGTTCAACTCCAAGGTGATCCGTTTATCTCCATTACTTGTTCACTCTTCTTCCCTAGAGAAGAGTGAAAAAATTCCCCTGAAGACTCCAGGATGCTGCAATTGGCTCCATGCAGCCATTTCAGACACTGATCCAAGTAGGTCTAGTTTTAAAGCAGGTTGAGGCAAAGGGATTTCTCTGCCTGAAGCACTTGGCAGCCTAATGCCCTTGTTTTTCATGTTAGTACGACTTCTGATTTATGCCAAAAATCCTCTGGCTTGTGCCATGCAGATGGCAAAGAAAAGTCCCAAAGCTGCAGAACTGATAGGATGTAGCAGCCTGAAATCCACTACACTGCAGACAGGCACCAGGTTTACTGTTCGAACTTATTTTAAGCCAACAGGGCAAATATAAAAATGAAATAAGTTTCACCCAAAAATGGTATCTGTACACAGAAGGAAGTAAAACAGATTTTACCCTCTTGGAAACTTCCATAAACCAACTTCACGAAAACCTCCAAAAATGGCTGTGGATACAGGCCACTGAAACTCTGAATATACTATTCAAGACAGCAGAGGTGGGCAAAAACCAAATTCAACGTTTGTTAATGTTGCATTTGCCTAAAGAAATCAGGTGTTTTCTACAGATATGGAAGATAAGAAACAGCAAACTCAAGTTTGAGGGACTACTTCTATGACACTTTTCAATATTTGAAATAGTATAAATTCTACAAAACTGAGATACCAGAGCACAGCTGAGCAGATAAGAAGCAGCTCACTTCATCAGCTACAGAGCTGAATCAGTAAACTGAGAAAAAAAACCCTGAAGTGTGCAAGACTTAAGCAAAATCCCAGAGACAGGCTTCAACTGAGTTCATTCTACAAATGTATTTCTAAACCTTACTTCCAAATTTCTGCCTCACTATTCCAACAGAAAATTCTGCGACTTTTCCCCTGTAGAAGTATCCATTAAGACCTGTATTAGTCAGTTTTCCAAATGAAACCTGATTTTCAAAAGAGCTCATCACCCAGCAATACCAATCAAAGGGAAGAAAAGTTGCTCAAGTGCCAAGCTCTTGAAAAATATGGCTCCGTCTGAATACAGTAGGGCCAAACGTGAGGTTTATTGTCTCTCAGAATGAATCCTTTGTTTATGCAGAGAACTGATCCATCACAGGCAGCAAGATGACAAGTTCCCCTGAGCAGTTTGACAACGTGACTCAACTCAGTCTGGGTAACAGAAGGGTAACAGGCTAATTCAGAATTTAGCTGCAGACAAATCTAAAAGTTTGACCCGACTGTAGTGGCATTTTTTTTTCCTGAAAAGAAGCCTGTCCTTAAGCATTAGAACTCCAAACTTATTTCACATCTAGGACAGCCTGCCATGAACTGCAAGAATCTAGATCCATGAGAAAATTGCTGGCAATGTTTGTGTGTGTACACACACACACACGCTGGACTTGACTTTGCTTTGTTTTTAACTTGCACAGCAAATATACATATATATAGGAAACATTATAAGGGAAACATACTACCAAGTAACTATGAAGCCAGACTCAGACAGGCATCAGTGCCGCACTCTTGCACAGAGTGACAGCTCAGAGAACAGCTGTTGTTCTACTTACCTGGACAGTCAACTTCATCACTCTCATCCTCACAGGTGGGCCATCCATCACACTGCCAGTTCAAAGGGATGCACTGGATGGTACCACTGCGACAAGCAAACTGCCCCGGGGTACAACGGAGCTCTGAAGAAATAAAAAAAAAAAAAAGGAAAAAAAGTGGCATTTTGCTGGTTTTCAGAAGCTCCAGATCCTTATTAAATCCTATATGGACATCAGCCACCTGTCCCTTTATAGACTGTAAAAATGTCTGAACAATTCAGCTTTTTTTTTTTTTTTTTTTTTTTTTAAGGCAGATCAGGTTCTTCTTAGCTTCACATTTAAAAAAAAAAAAAAAAAAAAAATGAGAAATTAATATATTGTTTTCTTCACAGTTCGGAAACTTTTCTTTCCCAGGCTACTGCTTAGGGAAGTGTCCTATCAGACCTCTTGACAGTAAAAACCTTCCACTGAAGATGCCATCATTGTAAGAAATACCATGTGCAAAAAATTACAGGCCAGATTTTCAGCTGATGTAGTCCCACCACAGTAAACCAAACTACACTAGTATACAAGTGCTACAGGCCTGACCTTACAGCTTCAGTATTCTTACACATCAGGTTCTCGCTCACCCTGGAGCATGGCTGAGAAACGTCTAGGAAAAAAAATTTCAACTCGCCATACACCAAATTTGGTAATATGTTGATGCCACCAGAACAAAAGTACCTGTATCTGAAATTCTGCCATACATTCAATCTTTGCTCCAACTTGAAGTTTACACATCTCAGTTATTTTCCTACTGAAATATACTGTCAAGCAAAATCCAAAAGCCAAGCTAGTTATATGTCTGCAGATATAGAACTATGTCCATCAAGGATACAATCCCCCCTCCCCCCGAGTAAAACAGCTGTGCCATAGACATGCTGGCTTTCAATGCAATTGTGCTGGCAGATAGTGCTTTGAAATGCTTCAGTGAATCAATGCTACTCACAAAACAAGTTAAAGCAGCACAAAACAATCTTGCTGGAACAACCAGGGTCATCCCAAAGATGCTAAGCTGATACAGTTTACTGATAAAGTGCCTTTTATCACCAGACTTCTGTTACATAACTGAAAAAACATTCTTAACACAAAATAAAAGTTTGGTAGTTATGAAATACTATTACTTTATAGACCACAGCGGTACTCATGTTAGAGATAGAAAATAAATAAAGGTGCATCATCTTCTTAACTTACCATATACTCAGAAAAGACAGGTCACAAAATAGCCAAGAACCCATATCTGATCAGCTGCTACTGGTAAAAATATATGGTATAGCTAAGCCAAGAGTGCTGACCCATTTTAGTTGGTGTTAACCTATCCCACGAAGAGAGCACACATTAAAAATAAACAAACCCTCAACCTCAGCACGAGAGATCACTAAGCAAAGGGAAAAAGTAGTAAATTTCTCCAAATAAAAACTGAAAACATTTGTTTCTCAAAAATTAAGATGACCAGCATCTTACAAAACACCCAAGTTAACAAAATACACGATCATAGCTAAGGTAGGGCTGAAACTTCTGCTAGTCAGATTTATAAGTTCATGGAAGCACATTCACACTTCAGTGAGTGACAGGAGGCTGTTTTATCCTTTCGGTATCCAATATCAGCACTCAGTGATACTTTCTTCAGGGAATTCCATGGTTGCCACTTCAAAGATGGAAGTTCACTGAGACTTATGGTACTTCTGTGCACAGGGCAGAAATTGGGCTTAAAAAACAAATTTTATATTATGACCAGCCAAAGGCTTCTGAAATCACTCCTACCTGCTGCTATAGAAGAATTTCATTTCCATCTTAATGCCTTTGATGTAAGTGCTGGCTAGATTTGTGCGTTTAAGCCTTGAGTCTGTGGTCTTCATTTAAATAAACATTTTACAGTCCTATACTGGGCCTGAAGACTCCACAGGAGTTGTAGAGACATGCTGCAGCACGAATAAGAAGAAATGCCCTTTTTGCTCCTCTAACTACTCATACATCAAGGGGTTTAGATAAAAGGATGCTGCTATCTCATCATAAGTAATGCGTAAGTAGAATACCACTAAAGTAGTTTATGAGGTCAAGAGAATCACGCAGTGGTATTAAGGCCCTATACATACTGTAAATATGCTGAATAACAAGGCCTATATAACCCTGCCCCAATTTATGATTCTCCTTTCTATACATTGAAGCAAGAAAGGACAAGTTAAATACCACACTGACCTATCCTTGGTCACCTTTGTACATTACAAACCCATCTCTTTAGGAAGAATCCCTCCACACTTGGAAAACTGTCAGACTTCTAATTTGTCAGGAATCAAAATTAGGCTAATTGGGTCGTCATAACAATGAACGCTTCTTCCAAATGCCAAGCATCCTGCTACTGTCACAAGCATAAAATGCTGCAAACCACAGCAGAAAGTCACATGATTCTTTTCCATGTAAAAAGAGTTTATATAAATGCACAGCAAATAGAACTTCTCCTTACTTGAAGGATCAGCAATGATGTTATCCATGCCACCAAGCATTTACTTCCACATATTAAAGTTTAATAATCCAATTGCAATTTTCCCCCCATAGAATCAAGCTTCCTCTCACGTGTGGATGCCCTGTCTGACACAAGAGGTCTACAGGCCAATTAGAGGTAAAGCTCTGTTCGACTGGTACTGGCAACCGGGGATGACCTAAATCGGCAACTTAACAATTGCTGTCACCCAGCTTCCCATCAATCACGAGCTGATTACCTTCACCATCTGCTGTAAAGCTGGCAAGACAGTCAGCAATACAGAAGTCCTCGGCTTCAGAAAAGCTGACTTTGACAAGTTCAGGAGACTTGTCGGTGAGGCCTTAAGGGACCATGACCCAAAGGGGAGGGGAGTTCAGGAAGAGTGGTTGCTCCTCAAGGGAGCGATCCTTGATGCACAAACTAATGCCATTCTGTCTCGAAGGAAAGGCAGCAAAAGGGCACAGCAGCCCCCTTGGCTCTCCAGGGAACTAGCGGACCTCCTGCGGCTAAAAAGTAAGACCTATGAAGAATGGAGGATGGGATCCACCTCCAAGGAGGAATATTCTACAATGGTCCGGACCTGCAGGGGGTGAACCAAGAAAGCCAAGGCTGCAACTGAGCTCCAACTGGCTACAAGTATCAAGGACAATAAGAAGTCCTTTTTTAGATACGTGGGGAGCAAGGGCAACATTGGACCCCTGCTAAACCAGAAGGGACAACTGACAACCGACGCCCAGGAAAAAGCCAATCTACTAAATGGGTACTTTGCATTGGTCTTTCATCGGTCCCAAGGGTTGCCTCTGCCCATTACGGGACAGCGAGCCCCGGGTGCGGGAGATCCCTTGCCCTCCATCAATGCTGACCTCGTGAAGGAACACCTTGAGAGGCTGGACACCGTCAAGTCAGCTGGCCCTGACAATCTTCACCCCAGGGTACTCAAGGAGCTGGCGAGCATCATAGCCCAGCCCCTGGCACGGATCTTTGAGAACTCCTGGCGCTCTGGTGAAGTGCCCAACGACTGGAAGAAGGCCAATGGGGTGCCTATCTTCAAGAAAGAGAGGAAAGTGGATCCAGCAAACTACAGACCCATCAGCCTGACCTCTATCCCAGGGAAGGTCTTAGGAAAAAATCAAAGAGGCCATCCTCAACAGACTGGCCAATGGCAACATCCCGAGGGATAGCCAGCATGGGTTTGTTGCGGGTAGGTCGTGCTTGACCAATCTCATTTCCTTTTATGCTCAGGTGACCCATCACCTGGACAAGGGAGAGGAGATTGATGTCATATATCTTGACTTCCAAAAAGACTTCGATCTGGTATCCCATGATCACCTCTTGGCAAGACTGGCCAACTGCGGCCTCAGGTCAACCACGCTCCA
>NW_005841997.1:301436-318884 GCF_000455745.1 Alligator sinensis
AGGCTCGGCAGTGCTACGCTGGCTAGCACTACAGATGAAAGGGACTTGGGGGTCATGATTGACCACAAGATGAACACGAGCCTTCAATGTGATGCTGCAGCTAGCAAAGCAAGCAGAACGCTGGCTTGCATCCATAGATGCTTCTCAAGCAAATCCCAGGACATCATTCTCCCGTTGTACTCGGCCTTGGTGAGGCCACAGCTGGAGTGCTGCATCCAGTTTTGGGCTCCACAATTCAAAAAGGATGTGGAGAAGCTTGAGAGAGTCCAGAGAAGAGCCACGCACATGATCAGAGGTCAGGAAAACAGACCTTATGATGAGAGGCTGAGAGCCCTGGGACTCTTCAGCCTGGAAAAGCGCAGGCTCAGGGGTGATCTGATGGCCACCTATAAGTTTATCAGGGGTGACCACCAGGATTCAGGGGAATGATTGTTCACCAGAGGTCGAACCATTATAAACTCCTGCAAGACCGTTTCAGGCTGGACATAAGGAAGAATTTCTTTACTGTCCGAGCCCCCAAGGTCTGGAATAGCCTGCCACCGAAGGTGGTTCAAGCACCTACTCTGAACGCCTTCAAGAAAACAATTGGATGTTTATCTTGCTGGGATCCTGTGACTCCAGCTGACTTCCTGCCCCTGGGGCAGGGGGCTGGACTCGATGATCATCCAAGGTCCCTTCCAGCCCTAATGTCTGTGAAATCTGTGAAACCACTAACCACCAGCCTACAGTCAAAAACACCAAAGATTTTTAAAAAAAAAAAAAAAATTAAAAAAAAAAAAAAAAAATCAGCTCCACAGTCTGTTCGTTTGTTTTTTAATACAAGTCTAGCAGAGCAATAGGGATCTGAATACTTGCTCTGGGGACAGCTTCAGCAAAGCCATCATGCAACATGGACAGGCTAACCTCTAGAAGCAAATCAGGAGCTGTGTGTAAATGACAGCCTAGCAGAAGGTCACAGAAGCCAGACTGCTGCAGGGAACTTCAGTCCCTTGCTGCAGAGGCCAGGGCAGTGAACTGTCAGAAGTAGAACTAAACTCTCCTGCTACTCTGAAGAATATTTAACACCAGCAAAGGCAAGTGCAACTGCTTATGGCCAAG
Source organism: Alligator sinensis (assembly GCF_000455745.1). Classification (NCBI taxonomy): domain Eukaryota; kingdom Metazoa; phylum Chordata; order Crocodylia; family Alligatoridae; genus Alligator; species Alligator sinensis. The sequence continues at coordinate 302,535 of NW_005841997.1, forward strand.
ATAATTAAGCACAGCATATACAAAGTACACCCATTCAACTATATTAGGATGTAATGTGGGGTTGGGGGTAGGGGAAAGAGAGAAAAACCATACATCCTTCACACCTTTCTGCAAAGCAGCTATGGCTTCATTCAGTGGGTTTCCAGGGAATTTCAGCTATTTCCTAAATGTCTACATTTTTTGTCAAGGAGTAAAGTGTCAAATTTTCTTACATTCCTGTTTCCCCTCCTCCAGGTTACAGTAAAGCACAAAGAAGTCAAACAGTCTCAGTGCATGTCCTTCAAGTAAATGAAATATATTCCTAACTGTATGCGAGAGGCCAGGATTTTTGTGGGCGGTACCACAGCTACAACCTCACTCCAACAATACCCTAGCAGCATTCATTTTTACATAGGAGGAAGGGAACAGCACTGCAACACCAAAGAAGCATGAGTGGGGGATTGCTGTAGTTAAAGCGTTCAAGACCCTTTAACTACAAAACAAGCTGCTTCCTGGCCAATGCAAGTTTTCTAGTTCTCCAAAACTAAAAGCTCAAAGTGTCATGAAACTTACAACCCAGGGCCAAATTCTATTTATTCACCCTCTCTCATAAATTATTGCCTAGACTCAAGAGGGAGAAAAGAAACAGTACATATTTCAACTGGTTCTCTTCTCCCCAACCTCCTATGCCCAAAAAAAAAAATATCATCTTGAGAAGAGACTCTAAAGACTGAAATACTATAAATACCAACCATCTGAGAAATGACAAGAAAAATGCATGTTACCAAAGCTGCAGTTGTGATATTGCTGGGAAACACCTTGCATACTACCACACAACACACTCTTCCTCCCAATTAGATTGCTTAATGAAAGTGCAAAGCTCCTTTAAACAACTTGCACAACTAAGCAAATTAGTTTGCCACTACTATAAACCACTGATAAATAAAAAAAGACTTTGCTGTTAACCAAACATGCTGCATCAGAAGTGCACACTTCTGATCAGTCAACAACAGCCTTGACACAGTGAGGTAACTTGCAAGCTCAACTTCGCTGGTAGTGGAGAATGATTTGGGCACACCCAAAGGGAATCCCCATTTCCACACCTGCTCAGACATCCCCTAACTTCCACAAAGCCACATGCAACAGACACTGACATCCTGCCAACATATAAATGAGATGGGACTTCTGTCCAAAGGAGTCAATGTTTCTCCCCACTTTGGGACCAGGCACTACTTCACCGGTGTAATCCACAGACTTCTGAAAGGAGACAGTATTAGGATAAATAAGGGAGAGATATGTGCTTTTATACAGGCTCCTGCTTTATTTGCTTTGGGGAGTGTTACTGCTGCTTTTTCAGGTTAGGTTTTCAAATGTAAAAGTTTCATATGAGACAATTATGTAACTTGAGAATCATTATAGTGATGATTCAGGACTCACGAGCTAGGCTCCTTGTTCTTGTAAATGTCAAGTGCAGTCTCTCCCATCTTTTAATGCAAAGTTTAGTAGGTCATTTAAGTTGATCTGGATGGACTTCAGCTTGGCACTTGTCCACCAAAAGACAAAAAAAATGCTGGAAATAGCCCAGAGCTTTACAGACCTCATTGTCTGAATTTACTAAACATGTCAAAAGGTTCAAGACTGTTTGGTTTTCCTTCATTTTGAGAATGTGGAAATTGCCTTGGAAACGCACATCTCTATGGTTTTTTGTGCTTTCTTGTCTTTACAGTCTCTTTACTAAGGTCTCAAAGTGCTTTTTAAAAACTTTAAGCCCTCAAAGTATTATGTCCTTTTTTTCAAGCACGTTAACAAGAGCAGAGAAAGACTAAATAGACTGCCTAATGTCAGCAACAGCTGAGAACAGAAACGTAAGGGTCCTGACCGAGTTTCACATACTCACTACAAAACCACACGTCTTCCCTACCTAGCACCATGAGAGCTTGATTTAAATCAGCATAATTTTAACTAAGTGCTTGCCCTCTAAACCCAGGGCGCATCAAATGGGTATACAAGGCAATCTTTCAGATAGTGTATTAGAGGAAGAATTGGAACAGAATGGTGAGGAGAAATATAGAAGCAGGAAAAGGAAGAAGGAAAACATGAAACATAACTCTACAATATCCCTTGGGTTGTGGGAGAGATGAGTATGTGGTTGTAGTGATGTAAAGTGCTGCTTTCTGCATTTTCCAGAACAAAACAACAAAAGAACAAGCTAAAATAGGGGTAATGAACCCAGAAGTTTGAGAACCACAGCTCTAGGCAATAGCAACATTTTGCAGCTGGGCTGGTGAACATTTTCTGGGATGTTTAACAGCTTATCAATAGCTGCAAGACAGCCAGCAAAGAAAGGCGTGGAATGGGTCAGAAATGGGAAGAAATGAATCTGGAATATTAATTTAAAGGACTAAAAGAAGCTGAGGTGAAAAAATTATGTAGCATCTTAATGGGAAACAAGGGACCCAATATTAAAACCTTAAGTCCAAAAAAAATTGGTTTTATTGGGTCAATATGTTATTAGGTAATGTAAGGTAATCTGTCTACATGAGACACTCACCTGAGAGTAGTCTTGCCAGAGCTAGTCGGGAACCTGTAATTTGAAATTTAAAAGAAAACTTACAAAACAGTTGGAGATTTAGTTGATCAAAAACACCAAAAGCTGAGCGTTTGAGTAAATTATATATTAACCATTACAAATATTAATCTACTTCAGTAGCCTTATACTATTTTTAACCAATCAGTCAAAGGCATTTCATAGAATCACAAAAAAATGAGGGCTGGAAGGGACCTCAGGAGGTCATCTAGTCCAGCCCCTGCTCAAAACAGGACCATCCCCAACTAGATCATCACAGCCAAGGCTTTGTCTAGTTGGGTCTTGAAAACTTCCAAGAATGGAGCTTCCACCACCCCTCTGGGTAACCTGTTCCAGTGTTTTACTACCCTCCTGGAATAGTTAATTCTTCCTAACATCTAACCTAAACTTCCCTTGCTGCAACTTGAAACCATTGCTCCTGTTCTATCATCTGCCACCACTGTAAACAGTTTAGCTCTATCCTATTTCAAACGCTCCTTCAGGTACTTTGAAGACTGCTAGTAAACCCCCCCAACTCAGTCTTCTCTTCTCAAAACTAAACAAGACCAGCTCCCTCAGCCTCTACTCGTAAACCATGTGCCCCAGCCCCCTCACCATTTTTGCTGCCCTCCGCTGGACTCTCTCCAATCTGTCCACATCCTTTCTGTAGTGGGGGGCCCAAAGACGAACACAGTACTCCAGATGTGACCCAGAGGGGAACAATCACTTCCCCTGATCTACTGGCAACACACCTACCAATGTAGCCCAGAATGCCGTTACCCTTCTTGGCAACAAGGGCACACTGCTGGCTCATATTCAACTCATTGTCCACTGTAACCCCCAGGTCCTTTTCTGCAGAGCTGCTGCCCAGCCAGTCTCCCCCCAGCCTGTACTTGTGCATGGGATTGTTCCCTCCTAAGTACAGGACTTTGCACTTGTCCTTGTTGAACCTCAAGAGATTCATTTTGGCCCAATCCCCCAATTTGTCTAGGTCACTCTGAATCCTAGCCCTACCCGCTAGTGTATGTACTACTCCCCCCAACTTGATGTCATCTGCAAACTTGCTGAGGGTGCACTCTATGACATCTTCCAGGTCACTGATGAAGGCCATTGAACCAAACCAGTCCCAGGACCAACTCCTGGGGCACTCCACTTGATACCAGTTGCCAACTAGACTTTGAGCCTTTGATTACTACCCTCTCAGCCTGATGCTCCAGCCAGTTTTCTATTCACGTTACAGTCCATTCATCCAGCCCAGACTTCCTGAGCTTGCCTGCGAGAATGTTGTAAGAGACTATCAAAAGCCTTGATAAAAAAAATATATATATATATATAAATAAATAAATTTAGGATCCTTTGTATGGAATCCATGAGCAAATTTCACATTTCTGTAACATACAGACCTCTACGCAAGAAGGGAAAACTGTAAACATAACTACTTATGGTCTTGCAGAATAGTTTCTCCCCACAAAAAGTTTACAGGCTTACACATAGAACTCTAGATCTTTACTAGTAGGCACCAATACATCAACAATCTCCACTAAATAACCGTGGAACCATTTTATTAAAGCTATCTTACACATCTGGCTTCCAAGTCACTTCTCAAAAGCTGTACTTGTAGCAAGTAACTGGCCATGGTTCATGAATTGCAGGAAATGGAAAACACTGAAAGTTAAAGAGGGCCTAACTTACTTATTTAACTTACTGTGTGGAATTTGAAGATGCATACTAGGGTTGACACCTTTCCTCAGCTAGAAATTAGAGATGCCCATTTTTGCTGCAAATTCCATCATCTAATCTGGTAATTCTTCACTGTACAAGATTCCCTGTCCACTTCCCAATTTTCTAGAAGGAAGCCTAAACATTAAAAAAGACATAGATCCTTTTTAACACCGAAGTGTTCAGGTTTATAAACTAAACTGACTAGAGAAGGGAGGAGGCATGTGGGAGTAGAAGCACTACCTGTTTTGTTGGACTGGCAGAGCCAAGTTCAACTTCCTCCACCCCCTTCTACGGACATGCTCTGAGGAACCAAAAGAGAGAGAGAATCTCATGTGCAGCCATTTGCTTTGTTTGGGAGAAAGATAAGGAGGCCATACCTGTGCTTTACAGTACTGATTTGATATGCCAAGCTCATGTGTATTACTGCAGTATTTTTAACTTCCTTCCAAAAGACTTAAATAAAAAAAAAAAAAAAGAGGTGTTCCAATTAAGACTTTCTTCCAAATTCTTCTACCAGCCTGTATTGGCCCCCTTGCTTTTTCAGCTTCAATAATATAGGTCTACAGGCAATACCTGTAGACTAGAAAGCTGTTCATAAACAGGAACACTTGGAAGTATCCCAGGATTCTCACCTCATTTGTCAGCCTGCCTTTTGAGAGCTGTTTTGTGATAACTCAAGCCCCAAGTATAAAAAGGAAGTCACCAATCAATCCATAAATTATGCATCTAATAAAAAATGGTGAGAGGCCCCATGTGACTAAAAAAAATACATGATAAACAGCACTCGCAAGACATTATCCAAAAAAGTCAAACCTTTTCAAAACCTTAAAGTTACTTTTATCTGCATTACACAGTTATCAGGTTAGAAAAAGAAAAATATGAATGCCTACTTTAAAAAAAAAAAAAATTCAATGCTAATCTACAGTGCTAATCTACAGTCCTCAGTTACTTCTGAACTTCCTTCCTAAACTAAGGTATAGGAATTACACGCGATAGGTACATGCTTCATTTTCCCAAATTTAAGAAAAGCAGCATGTACCTAACCTAAACCAAGGGACATTGTCAGCAGCTGCTCTGAGCTACAACAACAACAACACATCTTGCAGGCATTTTTCCCAGCTCCAGAAAGCACTTATCACAATGGACTAATTCAAAATCATAGGAATTAAAAAGTGGCCAATTTTAATCTTTAGTGTTTTCAAACATATGATTTTACTAATGCTCTGTGAATTACATCTGTGCACACTGTTGCCCAGCTAAGCAACAGACTACTTAAAAATACATTTGATATATACAATGCAACAATAGCACCAGAAAAGTTGCCTGCATTTAAATCCCTTTTTCAGAAGGCTCGAAATCCCCCAAGTGTAGTGGACTAGATTTAAGACCAGTTAAGAAAGAAATCAATTTTCTGGCTTTTATCAATTTAAATTATGTCACAGTTTCCAAGTGAAAGCACCTTGGGGCAGGCACTGTCTTTTATAGCAGCGACTGAAAAACTGTCAGCACCTAAATATAATATCACAAAACCTGTCTTAAATGACTGCTCACAATACCAGCAGAAGCTAGTGGCTCAGACAATGGTAGACTTCTAAAGAAAAAGAAGTAGGATTGCACTCATAGCATTTCAGGATGCTTTTGAGTGGTCAATGAATAGGAATGACTTCTTGAACAGGTTTTGTGCATTTAAAGTTCTTCTTTCAAGCTCAGAACAAGGGAGCTCTATGGCACAAGAGCCACATCTAAAGCACCGATCTCAAAAGAAACACACAACCCTCTCTCAACTGCCTCAGGGAGATTTTTTTTCTATCCCTCTCCCCTTTGCCCCCACTCTACAGCTAGACCAGAGGGGAATAAGCTTCTTTTACCACCTGTTATAGTTATTTCTTGAATCCAAGTGGTACCAAGAATGCTGAAAGTTCTGGGTTCAAAGTTGGCTATAACCTACTTAGTCATATGTAATACAATTTGCTCCTGGTTACCTACCAATGTTTTAGGAAGACATGAAAGTACATGCTAATGCACTAAAAGAATATTAAAATTAAGAAGTCAAAAAAATAAGTGTCAGGAAGTCTTACAAAAAGGTGGCCCAACCAGCATGGAGAAGCTTTAATACACTTCCCCTCCAGCCCCTCATTTATCAGCAAAGCATGGCAAGGAAGTGAGATTGTTAGTGAATAAAGCTGCCATCCACCGGAGCCATACTAGAAGTAGCCCAGTTTCATCCTTGCCCACTGACAAGTTTAATAGATGCTGGGCAAGTCACTCAAAAACATTTTCTTCTGGTGATCCAACTGATTCCCTTGTTTCCTAGGTGTCCAACTTGAGATATGTTAAGTACTTGGCAGTGAGGATCTGCCTATCACCCCAACCACTACTGTTTCAAGAGAAACTATGAATGCTCCATTCCTCTTAAAATCTTACACCTGAAGTGCATTAAGCCAGGCACCCAAATTAGTGGGGTGTCTTCTCACTAACTACAGCCTCTGATTTCTTTATATCTAGAAAACAAGGACAATTTCTCCCTGCTTCAAAAATGAAGGTAGCCTCATTACCACTTACGAAATACCAGCATTAGAGTGCCACAGAACAGCTCAAGAGGAAGTGAATCCCTGATTAAGCACAGGATTTGGTTGGCAGGCAGTGAATGAGGCAAAGGGCATTATAAGTTGTGCCCAACTGCCTGGCTCCCCAAGCACAGCCCTTTCTGCACAATGAATGAGCTAGGGCTCTTGGGCAGAAAAATATATACCAGAATACAGTCTCAACTAAAATGGTGAATGCTAGAATAAACTCACAAAAGGGAGCAAAATTAAGAGTTCCACAAGCAAACCTTGTCCTGGTATTTCCTAGTTTGACAGCTTGTCAAATACAACATAAACTTTTATTTCTGTAGAACAGTAAATAAGCATGTTAAATGCACAACAAACAAGGCCCAAAGGCATAAAAAAGGAAGTTTTGATAATGAGTGGTATTCTATTTTCAGACTAAATAGCACAATTCCTGAAACTGACCTATCTACATATATTTCTGCGTCTACTCCACAGAGAAGTCGACTACTTAAAAACTGTCATGTACTTTGTCGCTGCCCTTCAACACAAAAAGCACCCAGCCACCTTAATGCCAAGAACATTCTACTTTCAAGCTGACTCGTGTTCAGAGATGTAGTAATGGTTTATTATTTCTCTTAGAGATGCACTGATACATCGGTCCATATCATATTGGCGCCGGAAAAAAAAGCTGATATTATCGGCAATTGGCTTTTTTTGGCTGATGTGGCTGATAATGTTGCTGATAAATGCTACGTGCACATGGCCAACCCGGCGGCCTCCAGCTGGTAAGTCTGCTGAGGGTTAAGGGGTGGAGGGGAGGGAAGGGGGCAGAGCAAAGCCACTGCAGTGAAGGAAGGAGTGGGGCTGGGGCGGGGCACAGGACAGAGCCACAAGCAGCTCATCCGGGGAGGGGGGGGAACTCCTGCTGCTACGTGCACCCTCAGGCAAGCATGGGGGGGTGCCCCCCAGACCTGTGCACAGGGCAAGGGGGAACTATAGCCACCCCAGATTTCACTGTAGCCCCCCTAATAGTCTCCACTCCCAGCACCACCACCACCCACCCTGAGCACAGCCCTGGACCAGTCCCACCCACCAGGAAGAGTCCAACGCTGCCCCAGATGATAGCAGCAGCCCACCCCCACCCAGCACACAGATCTGGGGTGGGAGGGGAGGGGCACTTCAGGAGTGCACGCAGCAGCAGGAGCCACCCCCACCTCCCTGGAAGAGCTGCTCATGGATCTGTCCCACGCCTCGCCCGTGTGGTGCCTGCCCCAGCCCCACTTCTTCCCTCACCACAGGGGCCCTCAATCTGCCCCCCCACGCCCTTCCCCCCCAACATATGCAGCAGCGGGACGCTGCTCTCCATGCTGCTCGGCTGCATGTAGGCCGATACCCATCGCTGATATGGCTCATTAAAGATTTTTGGGGCCGATATCGTTGGCCAGTTGTTAATCAGTGCACCACTAATTTCTTTTTTAATGCTACTGATAATGGTCCTAACTGATTCTTTTGCCAGGACTACCACACACAACAGACACCACACCATTCCACTGAGAACACTAATGAAGCATAGGTTACCACAAGAAACAAAAATCTAGTCCAGACAACAAACACAGGGTCTTACTATGACATAACCACTGCTTTGTTTCTTTGAATTCAACTGCTAGCCTATCAGAAAGGCAGGCTTTTCTCGCCCTTTGGATTATCATACCATTTAGTAGAAACACAGAAGTTTGCAGAGTGTAGAAGTTTGTCTTAAAAGCTGCTGAATTTTCCATGAGACCCCCACATTCAGTTTTATGAAAAGCTGGGCCATAGAAGCACTCAAGGTCATCTACAGCACCCAATAAAAAACAACCCAATACTGTGCAATTACAGCATACATAGGCTTCATCATATTATATAAGACATTTTTTTGACTGGAGCAGTGTCACTACACCACGCCTGATAACTCAAAACCTCCACTCCTGGGCTTCGCCACATGCCAAAGAATGCCAGCAATCTATTGTCTTCCCTATTTAAATTGTCCCTCATCCACGCCTGGAACTCACCCAGTTTCCTCCTGCTCACAAGTGTCACTCATTCCAATTCATTGTCTGCTCTTTGTTCTGAAGAGGACAGATGCTGTGCCAATATGGACAGAAGAACGGCTAAAGCAATGCTTGAAACGCGGCACCCAGCCAAAGGAACAACATCAGAGCTGGGCGAATGGAATCCTGGCTATTACTTCCTAGCACTCAAAAAAGATCCAGACTTTACACTGTCTCAAAGCCAGCATTTCTCATGCAGAAATTACAATTCCCTTACATTCCTAATATGAAGCAGCAACAGCAGCAAGGACAAAATAAATGAATAAATAAATAATTACTGATTAAATTAAACAAGCGCACTATGGGCTATACAATGTGGCGCTATGAATGGAAGAATGCTTTACCTCCAAGCTGGTGGTGAAGAGGCCAGATAATTAACAGACTCTGCCTCGCTTTTCTGTGAAACTATTACCCCATGACAGTAGTAAACAATGAACAAGTCTGCAAGGGTTGGCACAAACGAGCCAGTCAGACATAAGCAATCTGTGAACCCAAACCACCCACCTTCGCTCCAGGGCCCTTGAAGGCAAAATCTAAAAGGAAAGCTTCTGCAGTCACTCCACTAATCCCTCTACTTAGGACCTTGGACATTTTTCCTTGCTCAGAGTTTAAATTTAATCAGTATTTTTAAAGCAAAGCTACAAATTAGCCAAAAATCTGCATAATACCATTTTTATCCATGTGAACACCTTCAAAATCCATTTGCCACAAAAACAAAGGAGACCGTAAATAATGCCCCATTCTTTGCCTGCAGTGAATGACTGTGTGCCAACCTGCAATTAAAAGCACAAGTGAGCCAACCCAAAACTATCCCTCATGCTTGCCAGTACAATCACTAAAACTCGCAACATATTTAATCCCCTCAATAGATGGAACTAACTGGCACTAGGGGGGGGGAAAAAAAAAAAAAAAAAAACAGCAACGAAGGAAGATATCAGTACCAAAATACACAGCAAATTAATCATTTTGTCCAGTAAACAGTACTTTTGTCAAATACTTCTCTGTGCACCCTGAACGTTATTTTGGAGCTGACAGGTTCCAGCATAGTCTCAATATGAAAACGTTAGTAGCAAATCAGTTAATGGACAGTATTATTTTGGAGTCCTCTAGTTATCTCCCTCTAGATTTTCTCCCCCTCCAAATCTCATTCTTTCTATACAACTGCCATGCCAATTAGAGATGTGAAGATCTCAGTACTCTAAAGCAGCAATTCTCAACCAGGGCCTTGTGACATCCCATTAGAGGTGCCAGGTCACCTGGCCTCTGTCTGAAGAGGTAAGTGCTCTCCATCCTCCATGCAGCACCCTGTGCTTGCTCCAGCTACTCTAGCAGCAGTGCCTGTAGCTGCTTCTCTAGGGACTACCACCACTGCTGCCTCCCACTACCCTTCCCTACCCCCAGGCAGCCCCTGTGCCAGTCCCTACAACACGCTCAATAGCATGCTGTGCTGCAAGCCAGCAGACACAAGGACAGTCATGCTTTGCAGCCTGGCTCATCCCCTCCACCTCTCCCATGCTCCCAGGGCTGGCAGGAGGGGCTATAGGGGCAGCTGCTGGCATAAGACCCTGCAGGAGCAGCCTCAGCAGTGGGGGCTGCCCTTGCCCCCTGAAGTACAGCCCAGGGGTGGGGAGGGGACAGAAAAGGGCCAGGCATGGCAGGGAAGGTCCTGCCCCACTGCCCTTAAGTGGCACCAGTGGGATCAGTGGTTTTCAACCATATAGCAGCAAAGCCTCTGTTCACATCTTTTCTGAAGTTAGATCTCACTCAGTGATTTTCAACTGGTGTAATGCAAAATTCAGAAAAGTTATGCAAGAAGCCTTGAAGCTGAAAAGGTTGAGAACTGCTTTAAAGGCTGACATACCCACTTTCAAGCCATTTTCAATTGTTCCTAACAGGAAGGATCAATTCTAAAGAGATATGCCAAGCACACACAATGATATTTTTCAAGTCAGGTCTCAGCTCCTCCATCCTGAGGACCCATCCAACCCTGCCTCCCCAGTGACCTGGCCCCCAGCATCTCAGTGCAGCCTCAAAGCTACTCTGAACAGCATGTTGTGCCAGTCAACAGGATGCATGACAATAAGTATATATACACGCATCACCACCATTTATGTTCAGGTTGATCTTTTACTGCAGACATCTCTTGCTGTTGCTTCATTTCTTCTTAATGTCTGTTGAAAACACCTCCACGCAAGGCTCTCGGCAATTAAAAGAAGTGCCTAAGTTATGTAGAAACATTACTCTCTTACTGCACACATGAAATGAGTGCTCTCTCTTCTGCAAACTAGCCAATATAGTTCATCATGTACTTGAGGCAAATGGTCCATGCTTTGAATTGCATTCTATGACTTAAATTGAGGCCTGACATGAGAGGAATGCAGTCAATTTTAGTTACTTCCACATTGATCCAGATTATCCAAGCCACTCCACTTATTCTTCAGGAAGATAAATGAAAAGTTGTAGAGATCAGAATTTTGCCAGTCCTATAAAATATTACCCTAAGTTCTACTACTAGCCAACCATATAGTTAACTGTTCTTAAAAAAAAAAAAAAAAAGCCATTTAACCCACTAAGAACATAGAAGATATGAAAATGAGGCCCTGTAGCCTTTTTATAAGTAACACCAACTTTCATTACAATGGTTTTAGTACTATACAGTAAAGTCAAATCTTTGCAGGCTTTCAACAGTGCCTCAGTGCAACATTACATTATTTATGTGAACATCTGCAGTATGCTTCAAAAACGAAAATGCTTATGCAGGGCTCAACAACATATCAAGGTTTAAAAATATTCACTAGTCGGTGACAGAGGATTTGCTTGGGGGGATTTATGCTGTCAATTTATTTGGAGACTATTCTATCCACTGAGCTTTCGGATGGTAAGACTGTAGAAATTAACTCCTGAAAGTAAACCCAGATGTGACATCTTCCCAAATCTGCAGAGTGCCACTACCGCTGAACACAGTGGTCAAGCAGCAGCAGCAGGGCTGGAGTGCAGAGCCCCGTGGTTAGCTAGGCTGACATCAGAAAGGGAAGTGAGAGTGATCCATTGCTAATATAAACCAGGGCCTGAAACTTCAGCACTTCCGGCAAAACTGCACAAGTGCCAAGTGGATTCTCAAGTTCCTGAAATCCAAATTATCTAGGGCTTTAGCATTTAAAATGAATGTTAACATCTTCCAGGAAGCACATGAGCAACCAGTACTGAACATCTACATTCTAAAAGAAGCCTCATTTCGTACAGATGCATTTTTTCACCATCTCCCATTTCCAAATGATCTTATCACATACCCCATGTAGGGCACATAACAACGACCTATCAAGCAGACAAATACAAGGCTGACCATGGCAAGTAGCATATCAAGTGGAAGGGATGGATAACAGCAACAAAAATTATAGGTCACAGAAAACAAGAAAGTAGCGGATGACCATCAGGAAGTAATTCTGCTTTTGTCTTGCTCTTTATAAAAATGTAGTCAAATACAATTTGGTGAATAAACGCGGTAGCTAATCCCACCAGTATTTGAGTATTTCAAACACGCTTTGCAATTGTTCACTAGCTCTACAGACAGTCCAGCACTAAGCTGTGTCAACCAAGCTGAATGAACAATAAATTTAGAAAACATTTTGTAATTTAAAGTGAGTAGTAGGCTGGGTTCATAGATTTCATAGACGTTAGGGGCTGGAAGGGACCTTGCGAAATCATCCGAGTCCAGCCCTCCTGTCATAGGCAGGAAGTCTGCTGGGATCAAATGACCCTAGCAAGATAAACATCCAAACACCTTCTGAATGAGTCCAGAGTACATGCCTGCACCACCTCTGAGGGAATCTGTTCCAGACACTCGGATTATAAAGAAGTTCTTCCTTATGTTCAGTCTAAATCGGCCTTCCAGGAGTTAGACCTTATTATCCCTTGGAGAGCCCTGATGAACAACTGTTCTCCCAGATCCTGATGCACACCCCTTATGTACTTATAGGCTGCCACCAAGTCATCCCTGAGCCTTCTCTACTCCAAGCTGAAGAGTCCCATGTCCCCCAGCCTCTCCTCATGAGGCTTGCTCTCCTGGCCTTTGATCAAACGGGTGGTTCTCCTTTGGACTTTCTCAAACTTGTCCACGTCCCTCATGAACTGGGGGGCCCAAAACTGGACGAAGTACTCCAGCAGCAGCCACACTAAGGCTGAGTAAAGCAGAAGGATAATGTCCCTGGTTTTGCTTGAGATGCATCAGTGGATGCACGCCAGTGTTTGGTTTGCTTTGCCAGCCACGGCATTGCATTGGTGGCTCATGTTCATCTTGTGGTCAATCAAGACCACCCCCCCCTGACCCCACCCTGAGTCTCTTTTGGTTGTGATGCTAGCGAGCATAGCACTGCCAAGCCTATAAGTACAGGCAGCTCTTGGACTTACGTCATAACCGATTCCCGAAAACCGCATCTTTAAGTCAAAATGTTACGACTCTGAACCAATTTTCCCCATAGGAAATAATGTTATAAATAGGGGATTGGTTCCTGAACCAAGGCCTAATACCCTATTTTCACCAAAAATAACCCAGAATGTTGTACTCAATCAATTTTAGATGAGTAATATAGCTACATTAATGTATTTATATCGTAAATAGGAATCATACTGATTTGGAAGGACTTGAGGTGACTTTGCTGGACTTTTTGAAGGGCTCTTGGTTGGAATCTTCTCAGGAGTCTTGGCTGCAGGCAGAGCCGTCCGGGGGAACCACCCCGGTTGGAGGACCCCTCAGAGCCAGGTGCAGAGGCCGCGGCTGCCACATTTGAAGTTTAGTCCATCCTCCCACCCGACGGGTTGGACGTCTCTTTGCCTGTTCCGGACAGAAGTTCCAGCTGCCACGTCCAGTGTGCCGGGACTTTCACTCCCTGGTGCAAGTGTGCCATGGGATGAGGAGGGGAGCCCCACGCAGGCTGCTTTGCCCTGGGCCTCGCACCCTGCTGGGATAGTCTCTGGCTGCAGGTATTTCTGGAGTCTCGTCTGCTTTCTTAAAGAAAGTGTCCAAGGAAGTTTGGACAGATGTTCTCCAGGGTTCGCTGGTGTGGCGTCGTATCAAGCTGAAGTCAAAAGTGACGTCAGAAAGTTGAAACAGGGTGTCAACTTATAAATGTTGTAAGTGTGAAACGTTGTAACTCAAAATGTAAGTCGAGGACCGCCTGTATGGTGCTGGTTTATTCTCCCAAGGTAGAGCACCCTGCACTGCTCTACATTGAGTTCCTTTTTTTTTGGACATTTAAACAAAATGTCAATAATCATCTTCCTATATAATTTAAGTGGGACAGGGGCTGTACTCCTTTAAACCACAGAATACAAACAAGTCTCTGATAAAATTACAAGAAATTACCACATTAAAGGAGGAAAAAAGAACAAACTCAGAAGTTCAAGGTCAAAACCAAAATGAAAAGGTTAATACCAGAAGACAGATTCACTCAGTCAAACCTTAGCTGCAATTTGTCTTTCTATAGCAGTGGCCAGACTCCACCTCCCAACAGCCTCTGCCCACGTCACTGTGGCCGGTTTCCATGGAGACCACAGCAACAGTGGCACCATGATAGCTTGGGGCCAGGGTTTCCATGGAGACCATCCGCAGCAGCACTGGCAGGGCACACCAGAGAACAGGGAGCTGCTCCACAGCCAGGGCTGGGATGTTGCCGTGGTGACAGCACAGTTCGGAGCTGGGGCAGAGCCATGATCCCCTGCCCAGGGCATGAGGGCAGCAGATCATAGCTCCATCCTGGTCATGGACGACGCTGTCACCACAAGATCCCAGCCCCAGAGCAGCTCCCCATCCTGCCAGCAATGCTGGGGCTGTTCTCCACGAAAACCCTGGCCCCACATTGTCAAGCCCTGCAGCTGCTAGAGTCTCAATGGAAAAAATCAGCAGCAGCAATGAGGGCAGGAGCTGCTGCGAAACAGAATCTGCTGCAGGCCCGAGCTGGCCCATGGGCCAGACGTTGCCCACCCCTGTTCTATAGGGTTTTCCCCTCTCCTGAAGCCAGGTTTCCACTTCCCCTGCTATTGAGAGAAGGGGAACCAATTCCTGCTTTAAGGCCACTTGGGGTGCTCATCTTCCCTCCTGCTTCCCCAATTTATTTTTGACCTGCTTCTCAGGCACATTTGCCAGCCTCTCCAATTCTCTTCTCTGTGCCTTCCTCTCCCCGTCTGTGAGGACTGATGGTAGACTGCTCTTTCTGCGAGTTTCCTTTCTTGTTCTACTTGCTACTTAGTGGCAGCAGTTGAAATGTGCTGGCAAATTTTGATCTACAATGCTGCCTGGGATAAGAAAGCAAAACCATCCCTGATACAGCTCTACTGTTTTTTGTTTGTTGTGCCCTCCTGTTAAAAGGGCAGAAATAGAAAGGTAGAAACCACATCCACATTACTTGTGATGTCCAGGGGCTGGCACCAATACAAGTAGTCCAAAGCAATCTGACAAAGACAAAATCTTCCCCACAATATGCCCCAATTTCAAATGGAGAGGGAGAGATAAGAAAGGAAGAATGAGAGTGGAAGAGACAAAGTTATAAAAGAGACACCAGAAAAAGCATCTGGAAGCAGAAGAATAAGAGGTGGAATATGTCACAACCCAAAGTTGTGGGGTTTTTTTTGTTTGTGTGTGCTTCGGCATCGCTAAATCATGCTCCTGCCAAATTGCAGCTCTTTTGCACGGTGAAGCGTTCTGTTGCAATTAAGAACCCGCGTGCAGGAGTTTTTCCCGCCAGTTCTGTAGCTTTCTTTGCATAGTGCATTCCTTTTGCATTATAGTGATGCACAATGCAAAGGAGTTCCTGCCATTTGTATTTAGATTCGTGCCACGTTACTGGCCGGTTCTAAATGTAGGCACACATGGCGGCTAGCTATTGGCTTGCTAGCCGTACAAAAGGCTTGGGTAGTTTCCGCCCAAGTCGGAGAGAGAGAAAGCACGTGGAGTTCGGGAAAGGAGCGTGAGGATTTCTAAGCGCTGCTGATCCCTACAAACCCAGCTTTTTCCTTAAGAGGGCAACAGAGGTTTAATTTGTCGAACCCACGGAGCTTCAACAACTCCGAAGGACCTATTTACCGAACCCTTGGAGCCTTAACAACTCCGAGGCACATAACCTCTAGCCTTTCCCCGTCGCTGATCGCAGTCCAGACGTATCCCTATCCTAAGGACCCAATTGTTGAACCCACGGAGTCTTAACAGCTCCGGGGGACCTGGGAACCGAGTAACCCACGGAGATACAGCTGCTCCGTGAGAATGAATTATTGAACCCGCGGAGCCTAAACCAATCTGGGGTCAAGGAACCAAGTCTATTAGAGTCCTCCACCGAGAACTCAAGCGGAACTGTGCCTGGAAAGCTGACCAGCCTACACCGCGACCACCTTGGGTGTAAGTAAATAATCTTTTCAATCAACCATTACGCCTCCGTGACTGATTCTAGCT
>NW_005841997.1:321548-327832 GCF_000455745.1 Alligator sinensis
GCCGTACAAAAGGCTTGGGTAGTTTCCGCCCAAGTCGGAGAGAGAGAAAGCACGTGGAGTTCGGGAAAGGAGCGTGAGGATTTCTAAGCGCTGCTGATCCCTACAAACCCAGCTTTTTCCTTAAGAGGGCAACAGAGGTTTAATTTGTCGAACCCACGGAGCTTCAACAACTCCGAAGGACCTATTTACCGAACCCTTGGAGCCTTAACAACTCCGAGGCACATAACCTCTAGCCTCTCCCCGTCGCCGATCGCAGTCCAGACGTATTCCTATCCTAAGGACCCAATTGTCGAACCCAGGGAGTCTTAACAGCTCCGGGGGACCTGGGAACTGAGTAACCCACGGAGATACAGCTGCTCCGTGAGAACGAATTATTGAACCCGCGGAGCCTAAACCACTCCGGGGTCAAGGAACCGAGTCTATCAGAGTCCTCCACCGAGAACTCAAGCGGAGCTGTGCCTGGAAAGCTGACCAGCCTACACCGCAACCACCTTGGGTGTAAGTAAATAATCTTTTCAATCAACCATTACGCCTCCATGACTGATTCTAGCTCGAGCGTACCATACCGCGCCGCGGTTTTCTCCAACCCCGCGTGCCCGGGCTGCTGGCCGCAGCCTGTGTGCACAAAGACGGGCCCGGCTCACCCCCAGCTCGCACACGGCGACCCAGATGGGATCGGGAGAGAACTCGCACATGGCGACCCAGGCGGGATCAGGAGAGGGCCCGCACAGAATAGACTGGGAAAAACAGCCCACATCTAAGAGCTGAAAACTAAGCCAGGAGGCGGGGCAGAAGAGGAAACAAAGCAGCTCTGCTCACACTCCAAGCAAGACTTCGAAGGTTAGAAACTCAACTAGCCAAAGCCTATACAAAGATGTGAGCTGCCTCTTGGGCAACAGTGCTGTAAGGTTTGTGAAGTATTCCCCTTCTCAGCTTCATCTGCAGAACAGTCATACGGTGGCAAAGTGACTTTCCCAAGGTCAGAGTAAATCAGCAGAAGAATGAGGACTTCTAACTCACGGGTGGGCAATTTCTTCAGCTGGAGGGCCACTTACTGCATTTTGATGAACTGTCGAGAACCATAAGGGTAGCCCTGCCACTTGACAGGTGCCCTGCCCCCTGACTGCCATCTTTGAGACAGAAGTCCCATCCTCTAACCCCTGACCTTTGCCACTAGAAGGCCGTCCACTTCCCCCCAGAAGTACTCTGGGGGAGGGGGGCTCGCCATCTTGGAACCAGAAAACAATCAAATCATACACTAGAAGGCAAATGTCTACTATAACATTTTAATTTTATTTCAAAAAATATTTTTTCGTGATTTGTGTTTTCATAGTGTATATAGAGAGGATTGCATAATAGCTTAAAATAGAGTCTTATTCTTGTATATCGTGTGCAGGGGAGTGTGTGGGGTGTGGCTGGACGATAGGTATGCATCTGTGATGGGGTGTGGGGGGTATGGGGTATATGGCGAGGCGTGTGCATATGCGGGGAGTTGTAGGGGCAGGATGTGGGGGTGTGGGAAGGTAGGAGACGCTTGCCAGCTGGATAAAATTGCCTGGCAGGCCAAATCCAGCCCACAGGCCATATTTTGCCTACCCCTGTTCTAACCTATATTCTACACTGTGGGAGATGAGGCCTCCACAAAAGAAAAAAAAAAAACCCTGTAAAACCAAGGAAGAACCCATCCCCAGCCCACACTGAACACAGTACTCAGCTGGAAAGGGAGGCAACAAGGACCATCCTTTTCTACACCCATTCACTAAGAGTTCAAGTGGGCCATCTTTCCTTGGACAGTGTTTATCTGTGATTAACTTCCCTTATCTCAAAAAAGTAGGTCAAGTGCACAGTTTAGATCCTTGGCAATTGAAGGGCTTTGTTACTATCCTACAGAAAGGTCTAATTATGTAAGTGGTGTTAAGAAATTATTGAGGACAGGAGAGAAGACAACAATCAAACTTTCAGCAATTTAAATGCACATCACGTATGGTTATACTAGCACTGTATTTGGCAAATCCTAGAACAAGACTCACTCACCTAAAGCTAACATCAGTGCCTATCAAAACGTTAACCCTAGAGCTAAAAATAAGATTCAGATCAATTTTTAATTAAACAACCTGCACTGGCAAGTCTTGTAACTAATGCCGATCAGCTCAGTGACACAAGATTTTAACAACAGAAAATTATCTCCTTTAGGTAACTTTGATTACCTAAATTAAGTGCATGGAAGGCTGGGGGAGGGTCTGAAAAAGAGAACTCAATTGGCTATTAGCTGTCTCATGAATGGCTTGATAAGACAGCCCAGTGACCTACATTCATAAGCGCTTGTACTAGAATACATTACTAAAACCCAATACAAAAGCTTGTCCCCATTAAATGTTTTACATTACTAAGCAGCAATATCTTTTAAGAAATATGTAAAATACTTAACTGCCTTTAGCAGTGATAATCTTAATTAATGCTCCACACAATTTAAAAAAAAAAAAAAGCAGCAGCTTGTACTTTCAAGTCATATTAATGTATTACACAGCAGGAAACATTCAAAGAACACAGAAACCAACAACATAAATGAACAATGTTGGAGACGCTAGTTCTCTTCATTTCCTACTTATTCTCAAACAGTGCTCTACAACTGAATTTGTGATATTTCAGATTACATTTTTGTTGTATTTATTTAAAATGTGCCAGGGATTCTTTGACGTTTAAACTTCAACCAGCCCAATGCAGAACTAATAACTTATTATTTAAATCATGACTCACTTAAGATTTGACTGAAACATGTCTTTAAAACACTTACTCGGCTACTCGACTGACTAGTCATGTAAGCTAAAGCAATTTCTTTACAGCTGCCTTGAAAAAGCATACAATAACCAACGTTAACCAAATCTGACTTGAAGCAAGATCTCCAAGAGTGATATCTAAAAGTCCAGTATGGTTCACTCAACAGTAAGTCACTTCCATGTAGTGATCCCTGGTAACATCTCTGACAGTCAAGAGCTCCCAAACTGACAAAAACGCCGAAGTGCACAAAGATAAAGATACCCCATTTTTGTCATACGAAAGAAGAACAGTAAATCTGAATTCTGAAGGTTTCAAATCCAGTTTTCCCTGAACACCTATGCAAGTGGACAGATCTGGTATTTCAAGCTTCAAAGTCCACATCTTCAGCTTCCAAACAAATAGCCAAGCCAAACTGATGGACAAATATTAGGCCAGAGAAGTAATGCCTCTTGAATATTTAGCACCTTACTGACAAATAGTTTAGACAGTAATAGGCACTGAGACCAGAACAAACTTGAATATGTAACAAAGAAATCTCAAAGACCCAGACAGCACTTTGGTATCTGAATTTTCAAGACTAGCTGGGTGCCTAAATGCTCTCTGGGACTCTTCCAGGCACCTCTAGAACAGACTGCCATAGGGCTTGCTGTGATTCCACTAAACACAACACTACGGATGCAAGAGTAGATCCAGACAAGCCATTTCATTTCATCTTTTTTTATAGGCTAAGGCATTAAGGCAGACAAAAAAAAAATGCAAGTTAGTCTTGATTTAAGACACAGCAACAATGTGAGCACAAAAATGGTAGTTAGAGGGACTTGACTGGCACTATATTGGGCAGCACACTGAGTCCTTGTTATGGAGGGAAAGCCTCACACTACTCTGTAGTAGCCACAGTTAAGAACAGTAAGTCGAGTATGCTGCCGCTAACTTTCCTACAGTTAGGAGAGATTTACCACAACTTAAGGAAGTGGAGAGAGAGGCATTACTGGAGAAAAACTCTCAGATCCCAAGTCTTAGACAAACCCCTCCCCAAAAGCAAGCAAGCGGTCTCTCCTTGGAACATGCACCCCGACCTGCTACTAACATCCAGCAGATACAAAGTACCCACAACAGCTTTGCAACCCACACTCAAGATAACTTTGAACACTTTCAAATGAACCATTAGTTTTCCAGTCTGCACCTTTAATCTCATCAGAATAGACTCAGGTGTTTATTTCATGTACTGAATGAAGTTTAATCTGTTGGCAGCCAGTAACCTGGATGTTAACTATGTAAGTTTAAAGAGAGTAACACTAGCACACAGACTAGAGCTGTTCTGCAAAAGTGACAGGTTCTAAAGTTCTGGGTTCCTGTGAGAAAAAGGTGGGGAACCACCATGGACAGCTCAAGACAGACAACTGCCCACAGAGCATTAACATTTAAGGCACATACAACAGGTGGATGCATATTCAGGGATTCTGAAATTCTTTAACAGCAGCACGTTGTACCCAGAACGCTGTGTCCAATTTTGATTACCTCACATTAACACATCTACACAGTTCAAAGAGAAGAAAGGGAGACTTCAAAAGCTAGGATTATCCAACTTCAGAGAGGGGAATTAAGATTTGTCCACAGTGGGGATGTGTTCACAGTCCTAGCTATACCAGAATGAACTTCCAGAGGAGACACATGGGACCAGTGTGAAAAGAAGCTTGCACCAGTGCAGCAAACCCTGGTGAAGGTCTTACCTTCCTATGAAGCATCAAGGACTGGCCACTGACAGAGGCGTGATGTCACACTAGAAGGACCAATGGTCTGATCCAACAAGGGAACATTCTGTTTTGCTAATTTCTGCTAGTCTACACTGATCACTTGCATCAGACCACAGTGCTCAGGGTCAAATTTCACAACCTGGAAGAGTATGCAGAAAGCTTGAATCTCTACAGGGTATGTGTAACCAGAAATTCAGCTGATTGTTACACTTCACAAGCTTCTAGCCAGGCTTATTTAGTATTATTTAAATGAACCAAGTATCCCTCTAGTCCATAAAACCAACACTTTCAGAACAATCCAGTTTCAACATAGCACTGAACTTTATATGCTGTGGCTGTCTCCACTGTTGAATGCAACTGTGCTGTTTTAACTGTGATTAGGTAATACTATGCTGTAAGCAAGTCCCCAACACTAAGTTCCGTAAAAGGTTATGACAAAGGCAAACACAAGAACATTGGTAATCTATGTTTATTGCTAAGGGATACTACCACTTATCTCAGTTGTAAACAGGCCAAGCACATTCAACAGGTCTACCCATCTCCACCTAAGAAGCCAGGGCACCCACAAACAAGAATGTAATAAGGAGGTACTATTCAATAAGCAGCAGCAGCGGCAAAAAGTGACAAATAATATCTACTCAAATTGTAGTTCCTTAATAATCAACCACTGAGATCTTTTCTTAACACAAGCACAAAATAAACAGAACCTGAAAACAGGAAGTGGGAAAGGAGCAGCAAAGGGTCCTCTCCTTGAGCTCGCCAAATCGTATGCAAAGTAGAATAAAAACAAAAGGGATCCAGTTTTGGCCAAACGCATTTTCTTGGCATTTAAGTAACAAGTCCCATAAAATAAGGTAAAGAAAAAGCAAGCATGGAAGCTGACTCATACCTTCACAGCACACGGAGATGTTCAATGTTAATTAACAGGAGGGTCCCATGCTTTTTACTTAAATATTCAAAAAGTTATAATTTCTTTGCTCCCAATCCCCAGAACGGGGCGCTTGGCAAGAAACAGATCAACCAACACACGCTTTGAGTGAAGTTCTGCCTTGTGGGAAACGAGTTCAATCAAATCCAACTTGGTTTCAAATCTGCTCAGGGGCTGGCAGAAAAGGCTGCTATGGGAAGCTCATACAGAATTTAAAAACGCAGAAGGGTCCCCCCTTTCATCCACAACTTAACTTGGAAAGAAGCTCCCAAGCCCCAAGCTGGAGGCAGACTGAACCATCTCCCATTATGGGCCAACATCACAACCAACGTTCAAGACACATGGATACCGCCTTCTGCCGAGGCCCCCATACTATGAAAGCCCACGCTGCAGTCTGGGTACACTCCAGGTTAATCCAAGTGGAAAGAAAAAGTAACTAGACTAGGAAGCAACTAGGAATCAGCCTAACAGGACTATGAGGGACAAGGGGGAAAGATAAGTCCCCACCGTCATAGTTTCATAGTCAATGGCGCAGGCAAGAGAGACCCAGGCGGGAAGTTCGCCCAGCAGATCCCCACACCCGGGCGGTCTCCCCTGGGTGTGATGGCTAATGCAGCACCCCTGGAGAAGGGCCCAGCACCATGGGATGCCCATAATCCTACATGATGACCACTAGCTTTGGACAATGGCACCACACAGCTGCTCCCCGGACCTGTGGGTGGGTGCTGCTCCCCCCCAGACCTCAGCCAAGATCTCCCACTGCTCCATCCCCCAAGACTGGGGCCAGGACCCCCCCCATCCCATCCCACCCCCCAAGACTGGGG
>NW_005841997.1:328756-329443 GCF_000455745.1 Alligator sinensis
CGCCGCCCCCCCCCCCCCCCCCGCACCTTACCTTTAAAGGCACAAAAATGGTCAAGCAACGCCGTTTTGCTGCTCCCGTGGCCACCACAGCAAAAGACGTGTCTTTACCCCATGCGTAGAGCAAACTCGAGCTGCCTTCAAGCACCGCCTCAGCTACGCCCCAGTGCGAGCGCCCTCCGGCATCGAAGCCTTACTCTTGAGAAGTCAACTCCGATGGACGGGCCGCTGCGTCGAGACGTCCGAAAACTGCCTCCCTCGCCAGATTGTCTTCTCCCAGCTCTCCCCTGGCTAATGCTGCGAGAGCGGCCAAAGGAAACAGTACAAAGATACACTCAGGGTCGCCCACAAGCACAGGCATCGACACCAACAGCTGGGAGGAGCAAGCTGCTGGCCGTTCGGCGTAGCGCTGCGTGGTCCACCAAAGCACGCGCCACTTCAAGGCCCAACGACTCGATACCAAGGCGAAACAGCGGCAAATCCCACTGCCCCATGCAGTAACATGCCCCCGTTGCCAAAGAATATGGGCATCCAGAGTCGGGCTCCTCAGTCACCTGAGGACCCATCAAGCCTGACAGATGTCATCCTCGACTTCGAAGGACCGCCGGCAACTTCCCCAGCAGGTGTTTCCAGACCGGAGTTGATACGACTGTGCCTGATTTCAGGGTTTTTAGCTGGGTCTGCAAGTCT
>NW_005841997.1:329501-334395 GCF_000455745.1 Alligator sinensis
TCCCACTATTGGCTGTTTCTAAATTATTCCCACGTGGCGGCTAGCGATTGGCTTGCTAGTCGTATAAGAGGCTTGAGCGGTTTCCGCCCAAGTTGGAGGACTCCACAACCATCTCGTGGAGGAGGAGAAGGAGAACTTCACATCTTGTGAAGAACTCTAAGCGCTGCGGAGTCCAACGAACCCAGCGTGTGCCTTAAGGAGGATATAGGGGCCTGATCAACCTCTAGCCTCTCCCCGTCGCCGCCTAATCCCTCGACGTACCCTTCCCTGCGCGCTTTCGTGGGGAGTCACCTTTTAGACTCTCATCGTGGTATCCAGAGCTCTTTCTGGGTTTAAGAGGCTCGAGTTTTCTACGGGTCTTGTTCGTGCGAGTTTTCTTTTCGTTTGTAACTGCAACTTAAGCGAAGTTTTCCCTGCCTGCACCGTGACCATCTACGGTGTAAGTAAAATAATCTTTAATCAACCGCTACGCGTCCGTGCCTAATTCTAGTCCGCCGTCCTGCATTCCCCGACCCACGTGCCAGGGCTGCTGGCCACAACCCGCCGCGCGCCCCCGAAAGCCTTGGACCGCTCCCGGCCCGCACAAGAAGTTAGCAGGAAGGGCTAAGAGAGAGCAGCATTGTGGATGCAGGGGTAGTTTGAGGAGCAGAGCATCGGAGCCACTGAAAAGGAGAGAAGGTCATTAAGGGTGGTTAACACAGGTGGACTGAAGAGAGATGAGCAGGAATCAGGTCTGTTACAATGAGCCATGAAGTCAAGTGACTCCCTCAGAGCTGCCTGGATAGAAATGCTGCTGCCCTCTCCCAAGGCAGTTGGTTTTAAAGTTTGGGTAGAGCAGGAATCAGAGGGAGCAAAGGGTCCTTTGCAAGTGTACCAATGCACGCTCCATGGCTCCGCCTCTGTGCATCACCGTTGCATGCAGCCAGCTTGCCCCGTCCTCTGTGGGTTCCCCTCATGGAAAGAGTAAACACAAAAGGAGGAAACAGGATTGTGAAGCCCTTCTGCAGCTGGGCTGGGAACGTGAGCAGCACCTGCAAGTGTGCCACAGCTTGCAGGTTGGGACAGAAGGTGTAGGAGGGACAGTCTGGAACGTGACCTCCCAGGGATCCTGGTTTTCTCTGAAAAAAGAAAATCCAAAATTTTCTGATTTAAAAAAACCAAACCCCTAAAATCCACATTCTTCTATGATTAAAATGAAATGCCACTATATATATACAGTGGTGTTTTGTTTTAATTGTGGAAAAAATGGATTTGGAGGGAAGAGTTTAAATCAGAATTTTTTTTATTTTTTTATTTTTTAATCAGAGAAAACCAGGATCCCTGGATGTCACACACGGCTGCAAGCAGCAGCTCTGAATACAGAGCACTTCAGAAAAGATCCAGTTACTACAGTCCAAATGGAGTCCCCTATGTTACTGCACAGGCATTGCACTTAACCAAAGAAAGCTCTTTTTCACATGGCATGTAATTAAATGTGGAGAGATGTTGCAAAAGCTGTCAGTTTAACCAGATTCAAAAAAGCATTGGACATTCCCAGAGGAAAGGTGTATCAGTAGCTATTGAACATGGGAGTTAGGGATACAGCTTCTGACTCAGAACCTCCTAGACCAGAGCTTCCAAACCACTGGGCCGCAGCAGGTTGGCTGCCGGGTCGTGGCATGAGCCCCCTCCTCGGACTCCCAGGCAAGCAGCTTCTGGGGTTAAAGCTACGTGGCAGGGCAGTCCCAGAAGAAAGGTAGCTGGTTCCGCACACCCTGTATCGCTCCCTCCAGGCCGCAATATAAAAAAGGTTGGGAACCACTGTCCTAGACCTTAAATGCTGGAGGCTGCAAGTGGGTAAGGAACTGGGGGAAAATCCAGGTCATACCCTGTTCATTCTCCTCTTCAATATCTGCACTCTGCCCACGTGACAGGAGACTGGGCAAGATGCACTATGGTCTGACCCAGTAAATGGCAGTTCTGGTGTTCATCCACCCATTCTTCAATAATTTCCTTTGACAAATAGAGTTCATTTAGTGGGAGCCTTAATATACCTCTGGCACTGATGACTGAACAGCAAATTGTGTATGCCTGCTACGAACAAGCTTAAATGATGCTGGGGTCAAAACAGAGTTGGCTGCACCCTTTGTTATCTTCACTAGAGCTCCCTCCATTGCTGCTGTAAGTGGACTTGCACCAGTAGGAAATCTAATGGGGCAACACACACAAACACAATATAGGAAGATGAATAACAGTTCACCATTGTTAGTCATGGTGCCCTGAAAACAGCAGGAGTACTAGCTAGCAGACAGGGCAGAATCATTTTCAGCCTAATCAGAGAGGCATAGCTCAGACTTAACTTCATCAATTGCCTGGGTATTATGAGCTATAAAGTGGCTACCCTCATCACATTGAAAATTCAGGATTTAACCTACAGCACTGAGTACAAATATTTGACTGGCTTTCAGCTTCTTTGTTGAGAACAACGGAATCTGTTGGTGACGATGCCGTGCACCCCTTTCTTCTGCATGTCAAACAAGACAATTTATAGCTAGTGCTTTTATTTAAAGGTGCCTCTAAAAATATGTCTAAAACTATAACAGGGTTCACAATAATTCTAGCTGGAGGCCATCAGTCATTCTTCTGGACTCCCTGGCTTAAAATCACATGGCTTCTTTTTCAATTACTGTAACACATTGACTGTTAATAGCACGAACTTTGTGGCAGTAAATAATCTTAATGCCTCTGTGACCTGCTCCCAGTCTAAATCTAGTTGAAGCAAACTGGTATGCTGAGGAACTCCCAGGGTGCAAGAGGAGAATGCATATTTCCCGAGCCTTGGAACCAGAGCCGAGTCATTCTGCAAGCTAAGTAAGCTCTGACATATAGAGAAGCAGCAGCAGGTCCCTTGGACTTTGATGGCACTTAAGAGGCCCCACATACGGATCAGGGCTATACTGCCCTAGGCAGCATGCCAACATAGGATCATAGAAAATGAAGGTTGGAAGGTATCTCACGGCGTCATCAATACAACCCCCTGCTCAAAGCAGGACCATCCCCAACTAGATCATTTCAACCAAGGCTTTGTCTAGGCAGGTCTTAAAAACCTCCCAAGGACAGAGATTCCACAACCTCTCTGGGTAACCCATTCCAATGCTTCACTGCCCTCCTAGTGAGAAAGTTTTTCCGAATATCTAACCTAAATTTCCCTTATTGCAACTTGAGACCATTGCTCCTTGTTCTGTCATCTGCCACTACTGAGAACAGACTAAATCCAATCCATCCTCTTTGGAACCACCCTTCCGGAAGTTGAAGGCTGCTATTAAATCCCTTCTCGGTCTTCTCTTTTTCAGACTAAATAAGCCCAGTTCCCTCAGCCTCTCCTCAGAAGTCATGTCCCACAGCCCCCTCACCATTTTGTTGCCCTCTGCTGGACTCGCTCCAATTTGTCCACATCCTTTCTGTAGTGGAAAGCCCAAAACTGAACACAGTACTCCAGATGTAGCCTCACCAGTGCTGAATAGAGGGGAATAATCACTTCCCTTGACCTACTAGCAACACACCTACCCATGCAGCCCAGTATGCCATTAGCCTTCTTCGCAACAAGGGCATGCTGCTGGCTCACATTCAACTTATTGCCCACTGTAATCCCCAGGTCCTTTTCTGCAGAGCTGCTACATAGCCAGTTAGTCCCCAGACTGTACTGGTGCATGGGATTGTTCTGTCTGAAGTGCAGGACTTCACACTTGTCCTTATTGAACCTCATGACACTTCTTTAGGTCCAATCCTCCAATGTATCTAGGTCTCTCTAAATCCTAGCCCGACCCTCCAGCTTATCCACTACTTCCCCCCAGCTTGGTATCATCTGCAAACTTGCTGAGGGTGCAATCCTTCCCATCTTCCAGGTCATTGATGAAGACATTGAACAAAACCAGCCCCAGGACCCACCCCTGCGGCACTCCACTTGGTACTGGCTGCCAGCTAGACATAGAGCCATTGATTACAACCCTTTGAGGCTGACAATCCAGCCAATTTTCTATCCATCTTACAGTCCATTCATCCAACCTGTGCTTCCTTAGCTTTCTTGTAAGAATGTTGCGGGAGACTGTATCAAAAAACTTGCTGAAGTCAAGGTAAACCCAGCCCCAGGACCCCCCCCTGCGGCACTCCACTTGGTACTGGCTGCCAGCTAGACATAGAGCCATTGATTACAACCCTTTGAGGCTGACAATCCAGCCAATTTTCTATCCATCTTACAGTCCATTCATCCAACCTGTGCTTCCTTAGCTTTCTTGTAAGAATGTTGCGGGAGACTGTATCAAAAAACTTGCTGAAGTCAAGGTATATCACATCCCCTGCTCTCCCCACATCCACAGAGCCAATCATCTCATCATAGAAAGGAAATCTGGTTGGTCATGCATGACTTGCCCTTAGTGAATCCATGCTGACTGTTCTCCACCACCACGTCCTCCAGGTGTTTAGAAATGGATTCCTTGAGGACCTGCTCCATGATTTTTTCCAGGGACTGAGGTCCTGTCTGTAGTTCCCTGGATCCTCTTTCTTTCCTTTCCTAAAGTGGGCATATATTTGCCCTTTTCGAATAGTCCAGGACCTCTCTTAATCACCACAAGTTTTCAAAGATAATGGCCAGCCGCTCTACAATGACATCAGCCAACTCCATCAGCACCCTCGGGTGCATCCTGTCTGTTCCCATGGATTTGTACACATCCAGCTTTTCTAAATAGTCCCTAACATCTTCTTGCACCACTGTTGTCTGCTCACCTCCTCCCCAAACTGTGCTGCCCAGTGCAGTAGTCTGGGAGCTGACCTTGCTTGTGAAGACTGAAGTAAAAAAGGCATCAAGTACTTCAGCTTTTTCTGCATCATCTGTCACTAGGTTGCTCTCCCCCCCCCC
>NW_005841997.1:334426-342135 GCF_000455745.1 Alligator sinensis
GATTCAGGAAGGGATCTACACTTTCCCTGATCATCCTCTTGCTGCTGACATACCCATAGAAAACTTTCTTGCTACTCTTCATGTTTCTTGCCAGCTGCAATTCCAATTGCACTTTATCCTTCCTGGTTTCATCCCTCCATGCCCCCGAGCAATACTTCTATACTCCTCCCTAGTCAATTGTTCAAGTTTCCACTTCTTGGAAGCTTCCTTTTTGTGTTTAAGCTTGCAAGACAACCAAGTTCTCCAAATAATTTATCAAAACCATTCTCGTAGTAGATCTCATGCTTGCTATCATGGTATCACAGCCATGTTCAGTTACTGAGGGATTAATCAAATTATAAATGTCTACACAGCTCTATCACAAGTGTGGAAGAACTGCTGCTAGCCACACAACCTCGTATCAGGGCCATCTCCAGATCTTCCTGTGCAGCAATATACAGGCAGTCCTTGCTGAGATGGGATCTACAGGGCAATCCATGCATCCTCTCTGGATGGCTTTCATGGCTTAATAGTTCTACTGGAGAAGGGGCCCAATCATTATTTACTGCACTAAAAACACAGAACCCCCACTATTGAGTGATACAGTTCAGCTCAGAAAACACTAGAGTTTCTGAAAGCCAGAGCCTACTCCCCCCCTCCCCATGAAAGATTTAATTTGTAAACTTTTAATGGAGCATCAATGTTAGCTCCTTCCTGGGGGACAACTGATATCCACACTCCTGCTGGATGCTCTGCCATACCACAGCCGTCTATACTCCTAAGAGCGGAGGATGAATTGTTTTGAGAAAGGGAGTAACCATCTGTTCCAACATCAGTAATAGTGAAAAGTACCAACCTGACAATCCTGGAGGTTTAGGTCCTTTCCCTAGAGGACAGAAACAGTGCAGGCAGTGAGGGTTTCGCTAAGTGGAGGTCATAGGATCATAAGAAAGTAGGGCTGAAAAGGATCGCAAGAGGTCATCTAGTCCAACCCCCTGCTCAAGGCAGAATGTCTGATTTAACCATCCCAGTCAAGTGTCTGTCTAACCTGCCTTTGCATGGAGAGGGGTGGTGGAATCTCCATCAGTAGGACATCCAAGACCAGGGCACCAGACCAGAAGCTAAGAAGGTTAGTGTCTAGTGTCTTCTTCACTCCTGACTGGTCATATGACGGTAGGAAGGCCCCATGACCTGTCCAGTCCTCAGTTTATCAATCAGCAAAATATATAATACTATATCTGCCTTTGCTCATACTGCCTTTCAGGACTCTATTTACTTCCTAAATATCATTGTGGCAGAGGCAATACTAGGGGTGCCTGCAAGTAGAAACCCCTGGGCTTCAGGCATGGCAGGAGAACAGAATCATCTAGAAAACACAGCACAGCTATACCATCACAGGACCATGATGAGAAGCACAGCACAAGCTCCATGCACACCACACTCTGAAATGAATACAACAGACCCCCCCACCTTAGCACAGCAGTGGGCATGCAGCAGTAAGCATTCTTGAACCAGGCCAGTAAGCCCGTCTGAAACAGCAGACCTTTTAGCACAAGCACAGAGCACATCATGGCACTTCCTAGCATGATCCTCTGACAGTTTAGACAAGACCTTAATTGTTCAGTGAGGAGGAGAGGATGTTGCAGTGGTTGGACATCAAGAGAAGCAGTGATAGAGGCATCTCTGCTTAACCACCAGTTACTGAACTAATGATGTGAAGAGTATTCTGATGCGACCTCCTCTGTTCAAGATCAACACATACACATGGTATATAAACAAATCACACAAATGTTTCCTAACAATGGAAACTGATTTGCCCCTAGGCCCCAAAAGCAGTCGCAATTGGCTGAAGGGTTATAACATTAATACTCTGCCTCATCTACAGCACTCCTAGGCATCTCATCACCCAATTCTCTTAGCACCGATGCAGAAGTGAGCTGGTCTGTGCTCCCCTCTGCCTCTGCTAATATTGCCAACTGCACAAAGAGACATTTTTCAGCGCTGATTTTCAGGTTCACAAAAAAATCTTGCTGAAATCAAGCTAACACTTACTGCTGCAAGAAAACATCCAGCATTGCCTCATTCCTGGCACAAGAGGTATTCACTCACAGTATGCATAGGCTTTCTAATTACAGAAATTGGTTTGACTTCCCATACCTGCTGTGAAGAACACATCCCAGGTGCCAACACCCATCCGGGAGGGAAATACCTAAGAACCTAATTGTAAAGATCAATTAGGACTCTCCAGATGACAGGCTTCTTTAGGAGTCTGGACATAGGTGTTGCTCCAATTCAGATGGGGTGGTGGTGGAGTTAGGAAAGTCTCAAAGAAGCCTTAAAATCCCTGGTTGCAGCAGTTTTTCCCAAAGCCGAGTAGGAGACAGTGTCCCAATCTAGAGGTCTGTGAAGCTAAGGGAGGAGAGTGATAATTCAAGTTTCGGAGGTTATTATAAAACTATCTTTTTATGGCATGTGCATGTTTTCATGAAGTGAGTAACCACATAATCCTTTTACGGATGGGATGTAACTACTCTGAGGCAAAGGCTTGAGCTAGAATCCAATGAAGTTTTCATGTTCATTCCCTTCTTCACACCAGACTATTTGTTTTGTTTCTTTACACAGTGCAACACATCACTACTTAGATTGGCCCCTCCCTGAGGCAGGTATCCTACCTTGATATTTGTTCTGCAAAATGCCACATCTGTTATAGAATTTTTTTTAGAAGTATTACTTCGCTTTTCATACAGCACTTGCCAATAATCAAAGGAAGTCAGTCCCTGAGTTGCACTGCTTACAGTCTAAATGCCTCAGGGCTAGGGTGGTCTTTTGGGAATAAGTGAGTCAACGTGTAATTCTACCAACTTATCAGGAATTAAGGACTTGTCAGAGCATAAGGTTGCTTCTTTAGTTAGAACTAATGATTGAAATCCTGGCTTCATTGAAGCCAGTGGGAGTTTTGCCATTGACTTTGATAGACCAGTAGTTCACCTAATGTGTACACTGTTCCTCTATATATGCATTTCTCTCTACCTTACCTGACAGCAACACAGAGGTAACTTTCTTCACCTTGTCTCTGTCGGCCAGTTTCTCCCAGTTATAAGGAAAATGAGAGAGACCGGTCTTGTAGTGACCTTCTCTCAATAGCATGCTCCAATTTGGCAGTGAGTTATAACGAGATCAGGGAGGTTACTCCCCTGCCCAGGGTAGTTTCTACCACATAAATAAACATGGGCCACTAGCAATATGAACAAGTACTAATCATTGCCTCTGCAAAGGGATGTCTTCTGCTGGAAAGTTCTGTGCCTTCCAACAGTGAACTCCTATAACTCCTAGAACCTTGCCCCATGGTTCCGGGCTTGGCCAACCTGTCCCAGAGCCAGCTTCCCCCAGCTCTGCAGGCGTGTCTGTCACCAACACGTGTGACAGGAGTCCCAAGTACACGTACAAGAGCCTTTTCACTTTGTGCTGGTGTGGTTGGGTGACAACAACTTTACATAATCTTCCCCTTTCTACAGCTATAAACCTGGCATCAGTACAGCCAGCCTCCGCAGGGATACTGCTTTAGACTTAATTAAAGGGGGTGGGAAGCTTTCAAGCTAGGGAAAAGAGCATGTACTAGCACTAACGCTGCAGCCCTGTAAGAGAAAGAGATACCAGGAGAGTTTTCTACCAGTGTGTATCCCTGCTGAGCAAGCTAGAGTTAACCCTTTCCCAACTGCTACTTCTGCTTTCCCAGCACTTTGTGTCAAGGAGTAAAAGAGCAAATCCAACATCTTTCCTTTGGCATAGGCGCCAAGCATAGAGCAGTGGGTTAGCTCTTTGTAACATCTGTATGCTAACTGCTATGTAGACATGTTACAGGAAGGTGCTGAACAACCAGATCTGCTAGGCATCTGCAAGGCTGAAAATGGATGGATGTACATTATATGCATTGGAGGGAGAATGAATTGAGAGCGTTCGGTTGCTGTAATCTGCTACGTGGTGATGGACGCACAAAGTCGCATGGGATTTGATTGATTGTTGGAAGGTCATTGTCACAACCCAAGGGTGTGATTTTGTTTGTGCGCGCTTTGGCACTGCTAAATTATTTCCCGCCACTCGGAGCTTTCTTTGCAGGGTGCATTTCTCAGTTGCAAAGAGAAATGCACGGTGCAAAGGAGTTCCCGCCACCCGCATGCAAATTTGTGTCCCACTATTGGCCAGTTCTAAATTATTCCCATGTGGCGGCTAGCGATTGGCTTGCTAGCCGTATAAGAGGCTTGAGCGGTTTCCGCCCAAGTTGGAGAACTCCAAGGAGAACCCCGCAAGGGAGGACTCCACAACCATCTGGAGGAGGAGGAGGAGGACTTCATGTCTCGTGAAGATCTCTAAGCGCTGCGGAGCCCATCGGACCCAGCGTGTACCTTAAGAAGGCTATAGGGGTCTGATCAACCTCTGGCCTCTCCCCGTCGCCGAATGATCCCTCGACGAACCCCTTCCCTGCGCGCAAGTTCCACGGAGCCTAGCAAACTTCGTGTGAGTGTATCCAGAGCTCTTCTCCGAGTTGTTTTCTTCGGTTGACGCGATGGGCTCGCATGTTTAGAGCCTTCAACCGGATTGGGCTAGAGTTCGCGTTGAAGGAACTCTTGTCCGCTTTTCTTCTTTCCTGTCTGTAACCGCAACTCAAGCAAGTTTTCCTGCCTGCACCGCGACCATCTACAGTGTAAGTAAAATAATCTTTAATCAACCGCTACACGTCCGTGCCTAATTATAGTCCGCCGGCCTGCATTCCCCGACCCGTGTGCCAGGGCTGCTGGCCACAGCCCGCCGCGCGCCCCCGAGGGCCTCAGACCGCTCCCAGCCCGCACAGTCATAAGGAGAAAATCAGCCTGTTCACCTCATCTGCTCTTACCTGAGAAAGCTGTAAGCACTGGAAATTCCCCAGAAAGTCTAAGAAGATAGCCAGAGGAAGACATCAGCCTGATCTGCATCTCCATGAAGTCTTCATACAAATGTTTGCCCTTCTGATATGATAGCAGCTGATCAGAAGCCATAGTTTCCATTCTGCTGGAAATACTGACATTTAAAAAAACAACAAAAACAACAAAACAAAACACCTTAATTCTAAATTGGAACAAAAAACTAGAACCTGGAAATTTCTTGTGAAGTACAAAACTCAAAATTTTAATGTTACAGTATTGAAACAGCATTTCAATAAAACAAAGTTCTTCACAATAAAACAAATCTCTTCACTGTTGATCGTTTATAATTTCATATCATAATTTATATGATAATATTTTACAACAAAGTCACTTCTAAGCAAACATAATCCACATGTTCCGTTACCCCTAAGGAATATCCCAACCTAACCAAAATGCTCCATCTCAAATATTATTACACAATTAAATTCCATCTGAACTGATACATGCTTGTGAAACAAGTCTATTGTGACAAATCAGTATTTTCCAACCTCCTCTTGAAAATTTTTAAGCAGCTCACATTAAAATCCTCATTTCTGCTTTTGTTTTTCTAACCCATTTATATCTTTGTGCATAACTTGCAGGATTGCTTTTATTTTAGCCATATTAAATCCCGGGCTCTCACTTTGTTTCCTTTGCTTCTAATCGGGGTTGGGTTTGGCCAACTTTTTCCATTGCTAGGCTTCCCCAGATCACACTGCTCTTGTCTCCGACAGATACCTGGTCATAGGCATCTATAATGGAGTCTTGCATACACATACACATGCTGAAAAGCAACTGCTTACCGCTATAGTTTAGAAACAGTAGGGAATGAGCATTGCCTTACCTTTTTCTTTACGTAATTTCCCTTTGCTATATATCTACCTAGTACCTCCAGGGATAATACTTTAGACTAAATTAAAAGGTTGGGCAATTTTTAGGCAAGAAAAGTTCAAGCTGAGAATATAAAAGTATGGTGAGACTGCAACAGACACATAGAGCAGCAAGCTCAGAAGCAGACATAAATATTACCCAAATCCTGAGGTGAGGAAATAATTGGAAAGAAGCAGTTCTAATTTCAGGAACAAGGGGGATATCTTTTTAAATCATCCTCTTTCCCTTTTAAGGTAGAACAGTCTTCTGCTAATAAGATTAGAGAACATGAGGTGACTTCTGTTTTTGTGGATGCGTAAATGTCATTGCCCTTGCATGTGGTGCTCTGTTATAACGTGACTGAATTATACCCTCAGTCACCACTCCTGAACAGTTCTGCTTTATGACCTCAGATGTTGACATCATCACTAAAACAATGTTGAGCAATATCACAGCAGTCATCTCCAAAGGACTCAGGCACCAGAGACAACCATAATGCAGGGCAAAGAAATACAAGGCTTGCTTACATACAGAAGAGTTGTAGGCTTCACTTTCCAAGGCACCTGCTGCTTTTGCCACCATGGATGATGCTGCAGTCCTCAGAAGAAAAGGTTACATCATGGGGAGCAATTTAGGGGAGAGCTCTTTTGCCAAAGTGAAATCTGCCTACTCAGAGCACCTGAAATTTAACGTGGCAGTGAAAATTACCGACAGGAAAAGAGTTTCTGCTGAGTTCTTGGAAAAATTTCTCCCCAGGGAACTGGAGATATTGGCAAATGTAAACCATTGTTCCATCATCAAGATATACGAGATCTTTGAGACATCTGGCAAAGTCTATATAGTCATGGAGCTCTGTGTACACGGAGACTTACTGGAGTTCATCAAGAGCAACCGGGGTTTACCTGAAGGAGTAGCACGGAAAATGTTTCGCCAGCTATCTTGTGCCGTCAAATACTGTCACGATTTGGACATTGTCCACAGGGACCTGAAGTGTGACAACATCCTACTGGACAAAGACATGAACATCAAGCTGTCTGACTTTGGCTTTTCCAAACGGTGCTTTTGGGATGAGAATGGGAGAATGATCCTTAGCCAAACCTTCTGTGGCTCGACTGCTTATGCAGCTCCTGAAGTGATACAAGGTATTCCCTATCAGCCCAAAGTTTATGATATATGGAGTCTAGGCGTCATTTTGTATGTGATGGTCTGTGGGTTTATGCCATATGACGACTCCAATGTTAAGAGAATGGTCCGCCTACAGAAAGAGCGGAGAGTAATCTTCCCAGACTTCTTGACACAAGAATGCAAAGATCTTATTTTCCGAATGCTGCAGCCCAATGTGTCCCACCGGCTACGAATTGAAGATGTTTTGAGCCACACTTGGGTGCAAGGGAAGCACCGGAAGTCATACCACACATGCTTGAATAATCAATAAACCACTAAACACACAAAAGCACAAGCATGGAGGGTAAGCGGGATCTATTTTTAATCAGCTGTCCCACTGCTGAGGACTGTAACTGTTGCTATGATCAATGCTTTCCTTTGCTCAGTGTGCCCTGTCATTTTCGCTGTGAGATCTTATAACCACTTTCACATTTAGAAACCAGCTACGTCGCAGACAGCCCCCATGTGAAACAACATCGTTGCTGTTGGGGTTACTGTGAATGTCAGCTTTTGATGTCACACAGACATTTTCCTTCCAGTGCTGTAGCCAGCAGTTTCAGCCTCTGCCCATCCCACCATTACCTCACTAATTGGCATCAGAAGTGCACATTGGTCCTTTCCATGGAGAGGCAATATCCTGTGCCAAAGAAATTAGAAACTATGATTGACGTGACATGCCAGAGAAGTGAGAACTAGCCTCAGAGTTATCTAGGAGTGATCTTCTAAGAGTGTAATAGGGAGAGGGCTTATCAGCAG
>NW_005841997.1:342166-375087 GCF_000455745.1 Alligator sinensis
GTTGGATAAGATATGGGCTACTAGTTTGAGAGGCAACCATGACAGAGGCCAGGAATATCTTCAGAGTACTTTGCTTGCTTTTCTCGGCCTCAGGGATCATTACTTCTTGTTCTTCCTCCTAATGATCTCAACAGAGCTCTCTGCCAATCAGGGAGGGGGCACAGGCTCAGTTTTTTGGTGCTGGAATTAAATAGCAAGGAAGCAATTTGTAATACCGTCAGGCCAGAAGTAAAGGTAGCACTAACATCTAAGGCCCTGTTCACACTGCAACTTTGAAGCAAGTCTGCAAACAGTTGATGCCACTTTTGGCACTAAACCTGCTTTGTATCACATATCAATATACCATACAAATGGCTGGATCTGTTGGTAGCTCTGCCAGCTAAGTGTTTTGCCTCTCCCAGTAGCCTTGGATGCCCCAATGGAACCAGTTCAAGGAAGGAGATTGGGTTTGTTTCATTTTTGTGGGGGCTGAAGCCCCTGCCCAGGTTTGTGTAACAAATCTGGTCCTCCTTCCTTCCTTCTCCTAGCTCTACGAATGAAGACATCCCAGAGTGCACTGCACCACATACTGCTAACTTCAGCATGTGGGTACATAAACTCATCACGTACCCTGTCGCCTGCTGAGACACTGTGGGACAATTCACCTGTTTTCCCGGAATTCACTTGCTTCTGGGCAGCACAATAGGCGAGGCAAGACGCACAAATACACTGATGACAGGAAAGCAGCTGTGTGACACAGATGCAAAATCATGGGGCAAAGGTATTGTGCAGGCAGATAATCTGACACCCTGCAGACTGTCTCATTTCCTGCTCTAGTGAACCTCATTTACCAAGGACCTGCTGTCAAATGATGTGTGGCGACCTTTTAATACTTTGCTTCCTGAGGAAACAACATGCCCCAGTGGCCCTGGGGCAGCGGGCTTGTAGGAGACTAGTGTTTCTCTCCCATTGCAACCCTTGATTCACTCTGTGATCTTGGAAGCATCACCTTAGCATTTAGAAACTTAGGACTATAAGGGACCTGCTGGGTTATCAAGTCCAATCCCCGACTAGCACAGGCACCACATCCTATGATTCTTTTCCTATACTTCTCGTGCTCCTCCTGAAAGGTAGTTGCAGGGAGGGGGGGAAGGGTGTTTGCCCCCTTCTCCTTTGTACAGCCCAGGGATGAATAACAGTAGAAAACTCAACAGGAAATAAAAATTGTAACTTAACTGAGCAATGGAATTGTTTAATAATATATCAATAAAAGCAGCATCTCTGTGTCCATGTACGTTTGGTGCATTGCAAAACAGAACAGAAAGAGAAAGGGCTGAATCCTGAGCAACAGGAGCAAGGTTTGTCCTTAATCTCTCAAGGCAGGAATGTCAAACTCACCTTGCCTCGTGAGCCGGATCCTGACAAGAAGGTTTCTCGCAGGCTGGATTCGGAGGCAGCAACAGCCATGGAGATTAACACAGCCATCACGCATCCCCATTGCTGTGGGGGCATAGCCAAGAGGGCTCTGCACCCAGAATTTTGGCAGCAGGCCCCTACCACCAAATTCCCAGCCCCCCTGGGAGTCCCATGGGCCAGATGACACTGTTCTGCTGGCTGGATCTAGTCTGCAGGCCAACATTTGACACCCCTATCTTAAGGCAACAGCTGCAGGCCAGAGCTATGACTAGAAGCAAAAGGGCAGCTTCTGGAAGGAATATGTCAGCTTCTTTGCAACACATTTTTTTTGTCAGCAGCACTAAAAGAATTCAAATTACAGTTCACTCTTGCCAACTTGCATTTTTCCTCCTTCAAAATGTCAGGGACTGGTATTAAAAAAAAAAAAAAAAAAAAATCCTCTACTTTCTCCCTCCCTTCAAGTTGTGAATCAACATCACTGAGCAAATATTAAGCTGCCCTTTGCTTAAACCGTGTTCCTGGAAAATATCTTAAGTATATTTATAGTGTAGCCCAGGCTTTGATTATGTCATCAAAAGAGGTGGAGTGGGTCTAATCTGGCAACATCCGTCCTTCAGGTATTATTTGTATGCTTGGTGCAATCTAACCATTCAAGTGACAAAACCGGTTCTGCTGAAGAACACTTCTGTTGAACCATTTTATGGGGCCCTTGACAGATTGCCTGTAGCAGAAATGATTTAGCAAAGTCGACCAGAGATGGGAAAATCATCCCAACTTCGCCTTTAATTTGGCAACCATATTTTTGAACAAAAGTTTCCCAAGAACCCCCTCCTGGCACAAGGCTGCTAAAATATTTATCTTCATTAATGACAATGGTCTCTAACATCCTTGTTTATTCAGCTTTGATAGTTTTCCTTAATGCACAATGAAGTGTGCTTTCTAATGAATACTTTCTCGGCACTTTGAAGACACTGTATTCAGCAAGCTCTGATCTCTCTCAAAGTCAGAGCAGTTTAAAATTGAGCCACTTGTTACTGGCTTCGTTAAATATGTGATGCAATTCTTAGCAGGCTGAACACCCAAGGTATTTTTAAACATGTTATGTTTCTTTAATTAGCCTGAATAAAGCCCAAATCCCAGCTACTCTCCCACGACCCACTGCAAACGGGATTAGCCATTTGGGGGCTGCAAAATTGGTTCCATGGATATTTGGTGTAAATATTTCAGTGCTCGAAACAGTCAGAAACACACACACACACACACACTTGGGAAGATAAGCTTAAAGTCTGATAGTGCCAAAAGGGACAAATGCATCAGGGATCCATTTTGCTAGGCAGCTTACAATTATACAAGCCAGCCCTCGCCCTTAAAATAAGAGAAGTATATTTATGCTGTCAGTTGAGATTAAATGCATGTACTCAGTTCACATGACGAGACAGAGAGAGACAAAGAACATGCATACATGTGCAAGTGTGAGTGTGAAAGAGAGTGCACAGCCTGTATGCTCTGCAGTTATCTAACAAACCCTTTAAAATAAATAGCTGGTCAATGAAAAGAATTCAATTCTAAGTCTCAAGTTCTTAGCCAAAACGCAGTACTGGCAGTGTTTTGTTCTTCTTGCCCATTTGTGAATCACTGTCATTATTTATGCATTTCAGATCAGCATTGCTTTTTAATGTATGGACATTTCATTAGTGAATGATCAAAGTCTCCCTTTAACTATGGTATAAATTACTGTAAAATATTCCTGCAGTTGTGACTCACAAAATTGAAGAAATCCTGATGTGACACTGTCAAAGTGCTGCATGTGTAAGACTGTATAAGGAAGTCAAGGGTAATTATCTTTTATTGGACCAGCTCTATGGTTGGTATAGACATACGCAAACTTTCAGGTATCTCATTACTCCTTCAGGTCTGAGTAAGGCCTGAGCCACAGGACCAAGTAAGGTACCTCAGTTCCTCATGCAACTCATGGGAAAAGTGAGCTAGACTCCCTGGAACAGGATTCACCATAGCCAGCCTGCTGGACAGGCCTGAGGAAAGAGTACTGTGAATCCCAAAAGCTAACCTACCTATGTCTATACCAACCTTGGAGTTGGTGCAATAAAAGTTAATCACCTAGAAGAATTCTTGCTTTTCACATATCTCCTGAACCATCATGGTGACCTCATCTTCACCTCAACACTACCAAGACTTTACATAAGTCATCTCTTTTGCTCTACAGACCAGTGATCAAAAAGGGTGCTGAGCACTTGAAACTCCCACTGATTCCAACTGAACCCTGCAGATTAATTAGTACCTCTGGAGCCAGATCTGATCTGGTTGCATGTGTTCATGTGCAAACCTCAGACTTTTATGCAGCAGATTCAGGGGCATATATTAAGCCCTGGCAGGATTTTCTCCTGCCTGCTATACATAGTTTTAGAAACCCTCTTCCCCCATCCCACTATAAGAGAAAAGCTGTGCAGTCATGGTTACGTGGCACTTTTTTTTTTTTTTTTTTTTTTTAAGGCTTAGGCCTTAGATCCACAAAGGGATTTGGACACCACGATCATATGTAGGCACCTGTCATTCCTGGGGATGACAAGCCACAGGCCTGAGTAAGGCACCTGAGTTCCCCACGCAATGCATGGGAAGAGTGAGCTAGACTCCCTGGAACA
Source organism: Alligator sinensis (assembly GCF_000455745.1). Lineage (NCBI taxonomy): Eukaryota > Metazoa > Chordata > Crocodylia > Alligatoridae > Alligator > Alligator sinensis. Next base: position 346,222 of record NW_005841997.1, read on the forward strand.
GGATTCACCCCAGCCAGCACCCTATACTCCACCCTTCTCCAAGACTTCTACACTGCAGGGAGATACCTACCTCCACTCAGGATTTGCAGCCCCCAACCCTCTCTAAGTGAAGGACCTAAGCCATTTCTATTAAAACAAAGAAGAGATCTCTGTCTTTTAAAACACACCCAGAGGCAGCGTCAGGGTGACTCCCCTTCCCTCCCTGTCCCCACCTTATTATATAATAATCTTTTGGTTAGGATATGGAGACCTAAGTTCAAATCTCTCTTGTACCTGAGGCAATTTAGACCCATACCGACCAGGAGAGTGCCCTGACACACATATAATGAAAAGCTAATGGTGCACTTCCCAGCCCTCCTACCAAAGTGCTTCCACACAGCTGAAAAAAAGTTCAAGATCTGCTGGAAGAAAGAGACCTGGCTTCCCATCCCTGTTGCAAGGAGTGTTATTGATTTTAATTAGACAGTCAAAAGATAAAGTGTGTAAACAGTCCTAGGAGCAGGGACCAGAACAGGGATCTCCAGTGAGGACCCTTACCACAAGGCCATGGGTTCATGCTCACTCTCTCTCTTCTTCAGCCTAACAAATCTTAAACTAAGCAGCAGCCCTAGCCGAGGTCTGAATGCTAGTGGCAGAGGGATGGTTAGTTAAGTTTGAGAATCTCAGACATGCCTAGGTATTAGGCAGATGCTGAGCTGCTCAGCATGGGCAAGAATATAGAGATCTTTACTCATGTCTGCGCGATACGCGGGTGTTTGAGAAAGCAAGCTATATCAGATGAGGAAAGTCAAACAGGGGAAGACTAATGCAGGGGTCCTGGTTTTCTCTGTTTAAAAATCCCAAATTCTCAGATAAAAACTGCAAATTCTCTGATTAAAACCCCCAAATTCGTGATGAAAATGAAACACCACTATATATATAGGTATCAAGTGAACACAATGTTTTCTTGATATATTTACGATTTTAAATCCTACCAGTGCCTCAGTCACTATGATAAAATAAATTCTAAATACCTATACATTTTGGTATTTGATATGGGGGTTTTTATCATGAAAAATCAGAGCTCCCCCTGCCTCCTTAGCTCACAAGGATGCAGGTCCAGGACCCTCACTCCCAAGCCACAGCCCCCTGCCCCCCACTCCCCAGCCCTGCCACAGAGGGCCCCAGCTGCTGGGGCTACAGTGCCAGCGACCCAGGTCTGCAGGCCCCTGCCGTCTGCCGCAGCACCTGCGCCCTGGCTGCCATCCATGGGAGGCAGCAGGTGCTGCGGCAGAGCAGAGGGCAGAGCCCACTGCATTCCCACCCCCTTGGGCAGCACTGCCTCTGCAGCCCAGCGGGCAGGACCCAGTGCGGCAAGGCAGAGCAGTGCGGGGAAACTCCTTGCCACTGCAAGCTCTGCACTGCCCTGGCGAGGTGCCCCCTGCCCACCTGGCAGCAGCAGGGCAGTGGCATGAAGTCATGCCCCTTGCTGCTGCCAGGTGGGCAGAGGGCACCGTGCCAGGGTGGTGCAGGATTTGCAGTGGCAAGAGGCTTCCCCGCCCAGCCCTACTCTGCCATGCCATGCCATGCCATGCCATGCCAGGTCCCGCCCGCTGGGCTGCAAAGGCCCCAGGAGAGGGCAGCAGGGTGGGGAGCCCGAGCCCACAGCAGGCATGCCTGCCCCCACCCATACTCTGCACACAGATCTGGGGGGCACATGCCCCCCAGGAGTGCACACAGCAACAGGGAGCCAGCCCCACCCCGACCCCTGGACGAGCTGCCTGTGGCCCCGTCCCACTCCCTGCTGGGCCCGTGCATTCCAGCCCCAAGTCCCAAGTCCCATGCACCGCCCGGGCTGGGCAATAGCTCCAGCCCCTGCCCCAGCTCTGCCCAAATCCTTCCATCCCTCTGTACAGATGCCTCACCCCGCCATCTTCCCCCGCCTCAACTTACTTGCTGGAGTTGCTCTCCAGGCTGCCTGGTGGCCATGTGCATATACATGCATATGATGTCCCCTGCCTGACTGCCCTCCTGCTGCTCCCCCAGCCCCTTGCAGGCTGGAACTCTGCTCTTTGCAAAAGTGGAAAATCCATGTGTTTCTCTATTAAAATTAAAAATCAGTGGGGGGGTTTTGGGGTAAAAGGGAAAACCTGCAGGTTTTTCTCATTTTTCCATGGAAAATGGAAAACCCGGATCCCTGCTAATGAGTTTACTCAAGGTCACAATATTAGCCCTAGAGCTGGGATTAATAGCTCTCAGACCTCAAGGCAAACCAAGGCAGCAATGGAAAGATAACATAAAAATTGATCTGGAAGGGATAGGCAAAGGTGCGACAAGGTAGAAGGAGATTGTAGGTTGTAATTGTAATTAAGGGAGTTATAGGCCCCCAAGGCCTGTGAGACCAGGACAAGGGCAAGGGTGCACTGGGATTAGAGTCCATACTTCCCATCTCTCAAGCTTCTGCTTTGACCATGAGATTATCCTTGCTGCATTTAGGCCATGCTCCTCTCACACAGATCTCGTTCAGACTATTGTGTAAGAATACTGCATGCACTGGTATAACCTAGGTTCAAATACCTGGAAGAGTCTGCTTTCCATCTTTGACCCAGGACTGCCTCCTTTATTGTCAGTGTTTGCATGGAGCATGTCTCAGGCCTCGGCTTTCTTTCTCTACCGTTTGGTCTTGTTGAGTTTTTCTTTGCTAAGTGTTTGAACATGTGTTTGCTGCTTGCCTTTACCTTCAGCAATCTGCAAAGAAAACAAAACAGAAATGAATGAAAATCTGTTTCTTCTTTACAAGGTGGAGGCCAGAATTTGGTGGGTGGGTTTTAAGGCTTCTTACACTTCAAATGCTGTATTTGGACTATCCCATTTTTAATAGCCGCTTATCACATTCCCTGTCTTTGTCTGGTCCCACATCTCACTCTGCAGGTCCTCCCACCACAAAAATGGTTTTAATAACAGAAAGCACGTCTTTTGTCTGCTCTGGTTCTTCTGACCTTCCCCTCTCTTTTGTGCCTATATCCAGGCTGTAGCCAAATCTTGCTCCTTCTTCCCCAAAACATCTAGAATTCGACCTTTTACTTTTATTCGATCTACTCCAGACCCCAATTATTTCCCCTCACTTTCCTGTCCAGATAACAAAGTGGGATATACATCATATTTTATACTCAGTCACTGTTCATAGCGTCTCTGCTTTATGACATCATACGTTCACATCACATAGTAAACAATAACAAAGGTTCCACATCAGCTGACTTAAGAGAACAGGACATCCTGGATGACTACTATGGAAAATATATTAACAGACTGCTAGCATATGTAATGCACAGTCAACTTCAACTAATGAATCCCTTGTTGCCTCTGGCACCATGGATGATGCTGCAGTCCTTAAAAAGAGACGCTATGTGCTGGGAATGAAACTGGGAGAAGGATCTTATGCTAAAGTAAAATGTGCCTACTCTGAAAAACTGAAATTCAATGTGGCAGTAAAGATCATAGATAAAAAAAGAGCGCCTCGAGACTTCCTGGAAAGATTTCTCCCCAGGGAAATAGATATTTTAGCAAAAGTAAACCACTGCTCAATTGTCAAGACCTATGAGATATTTGAGATATCTGATCGCAAAGTTTACATTGTGATGGAGCTTGGTGTACAAGGAGACCTACTGGAGTTCATCAAGACTAGAGGGTCAATCCCTGAGAATGTAGCTCGCAAGATGTTTTACCAGCTAGGCTCTGCCATCAAATACTGTCATGATCTGGATATTGTCCACAGGGATTTGAAATGTGAGAACCTCCTTCTAGATAAGGATTTCAACATCAAGCTGTCAGACTTTGGCTTTTCTAAGTGTCTGTCTCGGGATGAGGATGGAAAAATTACTCTCAGTAAAACCTTCTGTGGTTCTGCTGCATATGCCGCCCCTGAAGTTCTACAGGGCATTCCCTATGAGCCCAAGATTTATGACATATGGAGTCTGGGTGTCATTCTATTTATAATGGTCTGTGGATCAATGCCATATGATGATTCAAATGTTAGAAAGATGCTGAAGATTCAGAAAGAACACAGAGTGCACTTCCCGAGGTCTAAAACCCTGACAATTGAATGCAAGGATATAGTTTACCAGATGCTGCAGCCAGATGTGAGTCGGAGGTTGAACATTGATGAGGTTTTGAGTCACATTTGGATGCAGACTCCAAAATCCCAAGGTCCTTCACCAGCTTTATATGCAAAGGCAGGCGAGTGTTCTCGGAACCTGGAAGAGGTAAAGTCAGAGCACAAGCAGGAAAACGAGCCCCAGGCGGAAACAAAAACAGACAAGAAGCATGAATTTAAAACAGCAACCAAGTTGAACTTGTCTGTAAATGCGGAAGATGCTGTGCAAGAGGAAGGGCAAACAGAAATTGATGTTCTTGCAGACCAAATGCAAAAAACACAGATAAAAAATGGCAGCAATTAAAGAATATCTACCTGCAAGATTGGTATTTTTCACAGCACCAGTGTAAATCATGATCAAGGCTGTTATGCGAACTTTAAAAAGGGACTAAAGGAGGAAGCAGCAAAAAAGCCTAGAACTATTAACAATTACATGATTTTTTGATGTCTCTCTTGATAATCATATAGCTGAATCAATAAATCACTAAATTCATTATCACATGTTAACCAGAAGGAAAGGAGTATATTTTTTCCCTCCATGTTGGAATGGTGTGGATTCTAGCCGAGTACAAGCCTCCTTTTACTATCTGTCCTTTTCCAGTCTTGTGCTATTATGGGATCTATCAGCGTTTTAATGTTTGGGAACGCAGAGAATTGCAGCCTGCTCATTCTTTTATTCAGTGGAACAAAAAGCTATTGTTTCCTTCCACTAAGCACTTATATAAGCAACAGGGTGCAGCGTTGATCTCTCAAGTCATCTGAAAATGTTATACTTAAAAGGACCTTGTTCTTATGTGCAAGTCATCAACTCCAGTCCTGGCCACACATGTGGTCTCGGGCTGTCACAAGGCCGAGATCCATTAAAACAAGTTTGCATGGTTCCCAATTTGTGCGTGCAGGCACATGAAAGGGCATTTTAAGACTAACTTTCATATGCCAGTCACAGCCGTGCGAAGCCTGCAGGGTTCAGTTTGTGATCCTGTCCCTGAAATAATCTCCATAATTTACTCCACAGGAGGCTGGAATTGAAAAAACCCCTGTGTGTTCAGAGGCTGGGACCTGCACAGATGGACTTCCTCCTTTGAACAGTCACACTTCCCCCAGTCTCTGGAAGACCCCAGCTAGCCAGTTGTTGATGGAAACCTCATTGACATCTTCCTTTTCCCACTTTGTTCTATACTTGGTGGCTCAATTGTATGATTTGTACCATAAAACAATTCTAATTAAAGATATTCCAGGGCAGCTCTTGAGAAAAACCAAGGTGAAATTCTGCATTTTTTTTTTTTTTTTTTTGCTAATTCCTCTGTTGTTTCTTCTTAAGCAGAAGAATCCAGTGTGTCGGGTTCCTACAAATGGCAGCAGATGATCTGCAGCATCCCCCATCTCCAGGCTGTCTTGTGCAGACAGTCCTGACTCCTCACTACTACACAAGGTATTTTTTGGAACAATAATTGACTGGATTCCTGCTTTCATTTAGAACCCAAACAAGGTTTCTTACCATGTTTCCTATTTCTGCAGGCGGCTGTTCCCATGTGATGTTTGTCCCAAAAAGCTGACCCATTTAGGTTGTATGGTATGATGCAGTAGACCTGCTTCACACACCTCCCTCTACCCTAATTATTTTCATGTCACCAAAGGGGTTTCCTAGCAAAGCAAGTTGATGCTTTAATCTCTCATCTCAGTGCACAGCCTTATATTAGACCAGGGAAAGTGCATCTGAAGCATTCACTGTTGGCTTTGTCAACCATCCCACAAAACCATCAGCAAGCAGTCCTAGTACTGTGCCTCTTTAACATGCAACAGAAGTACTGTACCAAAAAGATACAGCACTCTAATGCCTGTTACCTAGACATTGTCACCAGAGTCCCAAGTCTCTACTGAAAGGGCTAACACAGGCCAAAAGCAATGTGTATTAGCAGAGCAATGTGAGTGAAATTCATATCGCAGGTTGCACAAAACCATTTCCTCACTGTCAAGTGAATGAAAGACTCACCTGCACTATTAACCAAGCCAGTGAAGAAATGCAACCCTACCCATGCTAGGAAGACGGCAGTTTAGAGAAACTGTTGGCTTCCCAATATCGGGAGACACCCTGTAGAGAAGGTAGGCTCCAGCACACATTTTCCCTTTACTATTATTTCTCCATCCTCTATGGACCTTACAAGAAATGTTTCCATTCTTGACAAGCTTCTGAAGATGGCAACAGTACACTAGAGATAGCTCAGTGAATCCTCTGTGCTTTTTTAACATCTCTCATATACTTAGCTTTCCTTGCTGCAAAAGCAGCTCAACCCATACTAAAAGAACAGGCAACTCATCAGGCATCAATTCCTTTTCCCTTCTAGAGAGGTCTGAAATGTTCGTGTGAAGACAGCTTTGAATCTTTGAAGAATCTGTGTTCTTATTCATTCATTTGCATAACCCCAGGAAGCAACCAAGTTAAATCAAACCCATTTTGCAAAAGGAACAACCGCACAGGAAACTGAAGGCCCCCAGCCAGTGTTGCAGCAAGTCAGTAGCAGCAGTGGGATTAGAAGTCAAGTTTTCTGGGTTTCCAATCTCAAATACAAGCCAGTAGATCCAAATGCCTCTTCCTTCAAGGGTAACCATTCTCCACCCACAACACCCCCCCTCCCCCTTCCAACACCATAGAACTGAACTACTGAACAATTTTGTCTCTGATCACTTAAGGAAACCCTTGTAGAGACACACGCAGGTCTGGGGAGCTCCACTACGTTCCACTCCTTGCAGAGTAGGATATCAAGAACCACAACTGCAGATTATGGTTAGGTCAGATCTCATCCATGTTACAGGCCCCTGTGTCCACTGGCTTTCACCCCATCTTCATCCATCTCCACTTGCATCCCCACTAGGGACTAATTAGCGGCTTGGCAGCAGAGTGGCATCTGGCTACAAATTCAGAGGTATCACTTGAAGCCTTACTCCACACTTGTGCAGACAACCACCCCTGGTCAAGCCAGCTGTGATCAGGATACCTGGCCACTGAGTCCAGGGAGAAAAAGGCATGTGAATAGGATTCTAGCTTAACTATACCAGCCCAACAGGCCACCTAAGCTCTGCTGAACCTTTGACCATTTCCGCCCAATCCAAGCAATAATCTTTCATACACTTCTTAGTGTCCCTAACACTGCAGCTCACTCTCATCATGTATGTTGGTTCCTCCAAAGTAAGCGCTAGGATGGCTCCTCTTTTCTCTATCTCTGCAACACCAAAAAGGACCTGGCTAACGCCCCCCTGTTCAGCCTGGAAGCCCAGTGCACTTTGGGGCTGCAAAAGCAACGGTAAACCTGAGAAGGTAAGTTAAAAGCATTAAAAAAGGGAGTCATCAGAAAAAAAATCCATGTTTGGGAAAACTAAGGGCAGTTAGAATGAGTTTTCAAAAAGTATATTAGGAGCAAAAGAAAGCTGAGCCATAGCATAATCTGGTAACTAAATGAAGACAGCAAAACTGTTGTTAGGAGTGATGCAAAAAAAGACAGATGCATTCAAAAATAGTTCTGTTCAGCATGTGGAAATAATCAGGATGAAGTGCTTGTGTAACATCAGTGGGTGAAATAACAAAGACAAATGTTAACATACATTATCTAAGAATAAACATTTTAAGCTAAAACGTCTAGATAAATTGCGCGCACACAGTCATAAAAGAATGGACTTGGAAGGTACCAGCCTTGCAGATATTAATTGTAACACATCTCAGAATATCACAAAATTCCAGAAGATGGCTAATATTATAACAGTATTAAAAAATAACAGTAAAGCAGCACAACCCAGTTAACTATAGGAAAGTTATCCTAACATCAATTACATGCAAAAGATAACAGAACAACAGACCATAGAATCTCAATTATTGGAAGTTTTTTAAGAGAAATTTAGGCAGATGGTGACTGGGATGGTTTAGCCAAGAATGATCCTGCCTTCAGCATGGCATTGGGCTAGAGGACCTCCTAAGGTCTCTTCCAGCCGTACTTTTCCATTGTTGGTTGATTTAATTGACAAATTAGGGGATAATTAATGCTAGTCAAAATGGTTTTATAGGACATACGTCTCGTCAAACAAACCCAATTTAGTTCTTTGAATCAATTAAAAATCTGGATGATAAAAGTAACTGGAGATCTAATGCACTTAGAAATTTGTAAAATGTTTGACTTAGTCAATTATTAATCCATTTATCATATAATTTACAGACGCTTGTGGTGGCACATTTTTAATAATGACTTTCTGTGCTACTAACTGACAGGTTCCAAGAAGAAGCTGTCAATGGCAACCTCCTCATTAAAGGGGGGAGGTTCAAGTGGTGTCTGCCAGTATCAGTACTAAGCCAGATTCCACTTGACACTGTCATCAAAGGTTTGAAATTAAACATTTAAAAAAAAAAATCAATGCTGAGAAAATTCATGGAGAACAGTGGTGAACAACAAGGATGACAGGGCAGTCAAGCAGTGTGATCTGGATCACACACCAACCTGCATCCATTGTAAAAAAAATAAATAAATAAAAGAAAAGCGCGTTAATCCAACCAGATGGAAAGTTATATACCCAAGAGCAAGAAAGGCAAGTCATGGATACAGAACAGAGGACTGGACTCTGGAAAGCAGCAACTGAGAAGGAGTGAGGGGTCATAGCAAACAGGATATTCAGCCTGAACTTTTACGTGTGGATGTAAAAAAACAAATACTATCTTGGGATATATAAATGGCTAAAGTGGTGAGTAGGAGGAAGTAGATTTTACCTCTGTATATAACACTGCCTAGACTGACAATGGATACAGTTCTGGTGTCTGAATTTTGACAAGGATTGAAACAAAAATGATCTGGGATCTAGCAAAAACAGCCCTCAGTGAGACTTACTGAGAACAAGTCTGTTTAGTTTTTCCAAAAGGCAGATGTAAAGGTGATTGAGACAGGCTGAATTTCTACTTTCAGGGTGAAACTCAGCCAAATACATCTAGTTGCTGCATATAAAGGTATTATCTTGCATGAGAAATATATAACTGGGTGTGGAAAGATGTGTACACAAGCATGGAGCCTCCATATAGGGTTCGATTCTCTGAATTTTACAGCAGAAGTTGACATGGGTAAATTAGATTACAGTTACACTGTTCAGCTTTAAGAAACAAGAATATTAGCCACCAAAATAGATTTTTATATTTATTACATTCAAAAAAGCTCAATGACTTTAGGCCTTTGAAAAATTTGCAAGCTCTCCTGGTTGAACTATACTTATTTCAAAAAAGAGGCTTTTCTTACTGGCTCCTATGGTATAATAAATAATGTGTTTTAGAAATGTCATTATAATAGATTGAATAACATTCCTAAGACTGGACAATTTAAGACTTAAACAGGAAGCCATTTTTTGAAAGTCAAGCATTCCATAGGGCTTCTCAGGTTATTTTGTCTTCTCATAAGCCATACAAGCAATACCCTAAGACTCAGGCTACTAATTATGTTAGTATCCAACCTACATGCAAAATACAGTAGCGCAGCAGGCCAAAGCATATTATTTCATAGTAGTTAGGGGGTCAGAAGGGACCTGAATAGATCATCTAGTCTAAACCCCCGCTACTGGTTGGAGCACATGCTAGGATCACATGACCCCAGACAGGTGTTCATCCAACTTCTTTTTGAATTTACCCAAGGTAGGAGCGAGGACCACTTCCCTAGGAAGTTGGTTCCAGATCCTAGCCACCCTAACAGTGAAATAGTGCCTCCTAATCTCTAACCCGAACCTATTCTCCAGCAGCTTCTGGCCACTGTTCCTCGTCACCCCAGGTGCTGCTGGGGAGAATAGGGCTCTTCCTATTTGCTGCTGATCTCCCCTAACGAGTTTGTAGGCAGCCACCAGGTCCACCCTCAGCCTCCGCTTGCTGAGGCTGAACAGGTTCAGGTCCCTCAGCCTCTCCTCATAGGGCCTGCCCTTTTGCCCTCCAACCAAGTGGGTGGCCCTCCTCTGAACCCTCTCAAAGCAGGCCACATCCTTCTCAAAGTGCGGTGGCCAGAACTGGACGCAGTACTCCAGTTGAGGCTGGACCAATGTCGCATGGGGGGGGAGTATTACCTCTCTGGACCAGCTTGAGATGCATCTTTGGATGCACGACAAGGTGCAGTTGGCTTTGCTGGCTGCAGTCTGGCATTGGCGGCGCCAGTGTCTATTGGACTCAATAACGACTCCAAGATCCCTTTCCGCCTCTGTGCTCACAAGGGGGGAGCTCCCCAACTTGTATGTATGCTGTGGATTCCTTCTCCCCAGGTGCAGCACCCTGCATTTATCTACATTGAACCCCATCCTATTACCATCCACCCACTTCTGTAGTCTGTCTAAGTCTAATTGCAGCCTCTCTCTCCCTTCGAGCGTGCCTACCTCTCCCCACATCTTGGTGTCATCGGCAAACATGGACAACATGTTTTCCACCCCCTCATCCAAGTCGCTGATGAAGATGTTGAACAGTGTAGGCCCCAGGACTGAGCCCTGGGGGACCCCACTGTTCACATCCAGCAAGGCTTTATTAATACATAAGAAAACAAAAAAATCTAGTACTTTTCAGACAAGAACAGGAAAGTTAATTTAAATTTTTTCCATTCGGCTGGTAGGAATGAATGGAATAATAATTTTACCAGGGAGTTAAAAGTGTAAATAAGCTGAGGTTTCTTGTAGATGATGTGCTAGAATCTGCTCTTGGATCTTTGGTTCTAGCTGCTTTATAATCATTCTGAAAAAGGCATGTTAATTCACCAGCCATTGTTAACAGATGGTTTGTGACATCACACGTCTACCTCATATATTAAACAATGCTGAAGGTTCAATCTGAACCAGCTTGAGAGAACAGGTCATCTCATAACCACCATGGATTTTATACAAGCAGACTACTAGCATCCATGATGCACCATCAACTTCAATTTATGACTCACTTGTTGCCTCCAGCACCATGGATGATGCTGCAATCCTTAAAAACAGAGGCTACATTCTGGGGACTATTCTGGGAGAAGGGTCTTATGCTAAAGTGAAATCTGCCTATGCTGAAAAAATGAAATTTGATGTAGCAGTAAAAATCATAGACCGTAAAAAAGCTCCTCCTGAGTTCCTAGAAAAGTTTCTCCCCAGAGAACTAGATATTTTAGGAAAGGTGAGGCACCGCTCCATTATCAAGACCTATGAGATATTTGAGACCTCTGAAAGCAGAATCTACATTGTGATGGAGCTTGCTGCAAAAGGTGACCTACTGGAGTTCATCAAAAGTAAAGGAGCAATGACTGAGGATGTAGTTCGCAAGATGTTTTGCCAACTGTGCACCGCCATCAAGTATTGCCACGATCTGGATTTTGTCCACAGGGATTTGAAATGTGAGAACATACTTCTAGATAAGGACTACAACATCAGACTGTCGGACTTTGGCTTTTCCAAACAACTGAGTCGGGATCAAAATGGGAAAGTTATTCCCAGTCAAACTTTTTGTGGTTCTGCAGCATATGCCGCCCCTGAAGTTCTACAGGGCATTCCCTATCAACCCAAGATTTATGACATATGGTGTCTGGGTGTCGTTCTGTTTATAATGGTCTGTGGATCGATGCCATATGATGACTCAAACATTAGAAAGATGCTCAGGATGCAGAAGGAACACAGAGTGCACTTCCCTAGGTCTAAAAACCTGACAGTTGAATGCAAGGATCTAATTTACCGCATGCTGCAGCCAGACGTGAGTCGAAGGTTGCGCATTGAAGAGGTTTTGAGTCATATCTGGATGCAAACTCCAAAATCTCAAGCTCCTTCAGGAAGTTCAGCTGCAAAGGAAGACGAGCATTTGCAGAATCTAGAAAAGGTAAAGTCAGAACAACAGTAGGAATCCAAGCTCCCAGTGTAACTAGACAACAAACCTAAGTCTAAAGCAACTGCCAAACTGAATATAGTGCCAGAAACAGAGGATGCAGTGAACTAGGAGGAACATGCAGAGGTCAATGATCTTGCAGACCAAATGCAAAGAACAGAGATAAAAATGGCAGCAATTAAAGATCTAACTGTCAACGTAGCTCTCACACAAGTTATGAGTTAGGGCAGGAAGAACCCAGTACAGGAGAAAGTAAAGTCCATTCATAAAAAGCAACTATTTTATAGCAATTCTATTAAATTTTCTTCTAAACTAGTAACTATGTTGCTGAATTAAGGGGTTAAACAAGGGGACAATTTTAATGCTGGTTAGTGACTTTGCAAACCCATTCATCGTAAAAGCTTATGAAGCACTTTTTCCTCCTATAACCTGCTATGCTGAAAGCGCTGCCCTGACCCAAGGCTTCTTCTGCACAATGTGTCATTAGTCTCCTCCCCAATTCATATGTGGAAACAAAGAGCAGCAACTCGCCCTTTCCATGCCAGTGTTGTTATATGCATGGAACAAAGGGCCATTGTTCTTTCCCATCAAACGCTGACGCCAGGGTGACAGAGTCACGGTGTGTGCCAATTTCCCACTCAGCTTCACTAGGGACTGAATGCAGCACCATGCAGCACCATCACAACAGCAGGTCTAATTTGGTTTTTCATGATGGAGGCAAATAGGTTTTGCTAAACTGTGCGCGCCCCGCTGTTAAGAAAAACCTGACGTGCAGTTTATTTCAAATACCTAATAGGGTGGACTTCAGGGAAAAAGGCAGCAGTCACAGTGTTTGCCACATTCTAACAGTAGACAGCTATTGGTACAAAAAGCAACAAGAGATTAGGAAACATTCATTTAAAAACTACAGTTCTGCCTAGCTAGGTACCTCTCATTTGAAGTGACACCCACAATTACTCTAAGAATACACCTGCCTGGCTTCAGTTTGTTTTCTAGGTCAATTTAACACACTTGGAGTCTACCTAATCCGTTTCCCGCATCATTTTTAAGGGTCTCGCAGATAGGTGCAAAACAGATTTACCAGGAACAGGGAGCATTGTTATGATGAGGTGGAAGCTGCGACTGTAAAACTACAATTTCCTTCTGAGGCATTCAAGGATAGTTGCAGAGCCTGAAATTACTTTGGATTCTATTTTCAAAACCACTCTAATTTCAGGTAGTGCACATCCCTTTATTTAAAACCTTGTAGCACTTTGTTAACAATTTTAAGTTACCAGCTGTAATGCTCTTGCAGCCCTGAGTGGGGAGATGGGTTTAGAACAAGGTGAGCTTCTTTCTCAGCTATTGGATGGGGCAAATCAGATTCTGGGTGTCCCAACGTCCATGTCTGCCTATGTGAAAGTAGACTGAAAAATACTATTTGCAGCAATGCCATGGCAAGGATGTTTGGCACCCAAGGCAAACTCGCAGCAGCAGCCTGCCCTTGCCCCATGCACAGATCTAGGGGGGCACCCCCCCACACACTTGCCCAAGAGTGCATGTAGCAGCAGGAGCCACCCTCCCCCCGACCCTCCCCAAATGAGCTCAGTTGGGCAGCGCCTGTTGGTGCCCCTTCGCTTTGGGACCTGGAGTGGTTGCCCCATTCGTCCCCCCGCTTGCCACGGTACTGATTTGCAGTCCCCACTCAGTGCCATCACCTATCGTCACCCTGATAGAAGTGCACAAGTTGCCCAGATCACCCAGCAGAGCTTCCAAATCACATCAATAATTCAAGCCAGCATCTTTATTTTTAACACAGATTTTCTCCATATACTGTAAATGACTAGTTATCAAACATGTTATCCTGTATGGGGGCAGGGCAGCTATTAAAAACATGTAGCCATCTTAAAAAGAACAGTGATTGGTTCCAATATTTGAGCAAGCTAAAAAATACTGCAGCTTGGAAAAGGCTTGTGGGGAAAAATTACCATCCACCTCCTAGCCAACAAAGAGAACAGGGGAGAGATACAATAGGGAAGAGACAGCATTCCTGTATCTCACTTTCTCCAGGGCTAACTCCTGCTAGGTGGGAAGGGTGAAGATGCTGGAGTTCCTGCAAGCTTTACATTATAGACTCCATGTCTTATCACCACTTTCCTGTAAGAGGTGTCAAATCATTTGGGAGGGATGTTTGCATCTCTTCCCTTTGCCAAAGCTTTTGTACTACGGCAAGGGAGATGCATCTCTCCACTACTCCATTCCCTCCTCCAGGCTTCTGAATGAGCCAGAGGAGAGAGGGAGGGATCAGAAGAGGTGCTGCTATTAGACTTCTTTTCAGGCTTTTGTTCCTGTCACCCCAGCCCTTGCTGCAGCTCCTCACCTCCTTCTCCATCGGCATGGGCTCTAATCTTGCTGCCAGTAGCACTCTTGCACTGGTGAAATGGTCCAGGATCTTACAGCCACGGGGCTGCTCCAGGGCAAAGCTATATGCAGCAACTCTGGATTCTGGGAGGAGAGTGAAGCCTCACTTTCATCTGGCAAGCTTTCTTCTCCACCATAGCTAATGACTAGTATTTTTAGAAAATCAACTCAAATGTCTGCTGAAGTGTTGCTGGCTGCCACCCCAGACCCTCACCAAGAAGATATTTCTACTCCGTTTCTTTCAAACCCCGAGTTCTGAAAAATTCCTTTATTGGTGTTTAAAGTGCCCCCACTCCTCCTCCCACTGACAACACAAATCATAGGAGGATCAGTGCACCTGCTCCCTGTGCATGTTCACTGCCTCAGTCATCAGCCCTTGCCAGTGACTCTGCTGCAGTCAAGCAGAGCAAGACAGGAAATGCAACTCGGTAGTTACAGGAGAGGGAGAGCTGTGATTTGAAAACTACTGAAATAAAATTCAAGGGGCAGCTCAACCGCTTTTTGTTCAACAGTTTTATACCGGGAAGAGTTAAATGACTGCTCTCCATCTGATCAGACCTGAGCCAGCAGCCACTTAATGGCAGCATCCTGAGGGATAGCCAGCACGCATTTGTTGTGGGTAAGTCTTGCTTGACCAATCTTATTTTATGACCAGGTGACCTATCATATACCTTGACTTTAAAAAAGCCTTTGATCTGGTATCCCATGATCACCTGTTAGCAAAACTGGCCAACTGCAGCCTCGACTTCACCACAATCCACTGGCTGGGGAATTGGCTCTGTAGTCGAACCCAGAGGGTGGTGGTTGACAGAAGTCAATCGTCGTGGTGCGCTGTGACCAGTGGGGTTCCTCAAGGCTCTGTCCTTGGGCCAATGCTATTCATCTTCATTAATGATGTGGACATTGGTGTCAGAAGCAGACTGGCCAAGTTCACTGATGATACCAAACTTTGGGGTAAAGCGTCCACACCTGAGGACAGGAGGGCGATCCAGGATGACCTTAACAGGCTCAGGAAAGGAGTAGATGAGAACCTGATGGTGTTTAACACCAAAAAATGCCAGGTTCTCCACCTTGGGAGGAAAAACCCACAGCATGCTTTTAGGCTTGGCAGTGCTACACTGGCTAGCACTACAGAAAAAAAGGACTTGGGGGTCATGATTGACCACACAATGTATATGAGCCTTCAATGTGACATTGCAGCTAGTAAAGCGAGCAAAATGCTGGCTTGCATCCATAGATGCTTCTCAAGCAAATCCCAGGACATCTTTCTCCAGTTGTACTCGGCCTTGGTGAGGCCACAGCTGGAGTACTGCGTCCAGGCTTGGGCTCCACATTTCAAAAAGGATGTGGAGAAGCTCGAGAGAGTCCAGAGGAGAGCCACGCACATGATCAGAGATCAGGAAAACAGACCTTATGATGCGAGGCTGAGAGGTATGGGACCCTTCAGCCTGGAAAAGTGCAGGCTCAGGGGCGATTTGGTGGCTGCCTATAAGTTTATCAGGGGTGCTCACCAGGATCTGGGGGAACATCTGTTCACCAGAGCACCCCAAAGGATGACGAGGTCAAATGGTCACAAACTCCTCCATGACCAGTTCAGGCTGGACATAAGGAAGAACTTCTTTACTGTCTGAGCTCCCAAGGCCTGGAATAGACTACCACCGGAGGTGGTTCAAGCACCTATTTTGAACACCTTCAAGAGAAATGTGGATGCTTATCTTGCTGGGCAGGAAGCTTTTCATGAACTTTAGAGGCCACCAGAAAAGGGCCATAGCATGTAGTGCTCACTCTCCACCCAGCAGCCAATGGTAAAGGTGGCAGGTCCATTTGCCATGATTCTATTCAATCTGGCATTGTGCTGGAGGAAGCCATTACTCCACTAGTTTCTACAGAGATAGAGGGCTCCTCCCCTCCCCCCTTTATTCCTAATGGCCATCCTCAGATGAAAGATGGGGAGGAATGTGAGCACAGAAGCATGTAGTGCTCACTCTCCACCCAGCAGCCAATGGTAAAGGTGGCAGGTCCATTTGCCATGATTCTATTCAATCTGGCATTGTGCTGGAGGAAGCCATTACTCCACTAGTTTCTACAGAGATAGAGGGCTCCTCCCCTCCCCCCTTTATTCCTAATGGCCATCCTCAGATGAAAGATGGGGAGGAATGTGAGCACAGAAGCAGCAGACACAATAAGCCAGCAAAGAAGCCAGGGATCTGACATCTCTGGCCTGGGCAGCCCTCTCGCCAATGCACAGCATTTGGCAATATAGGTGAACACAAGACCCATGGTTAAATTTATTTCCAGACAAAACATTGCTTACTTGCTAGTTGTGCTCAGATTCAAAGGCTTCTCAAGGTCTTGGTGCCTTTACAAATAAAAAAGCTGGCTAGTTCAGGTGCACATCAGACACGGTTTTGGGTTCACGTAAAGGGGGAAAGGCTTGTATGTGTGTCCATGCACGTATTTGAAAAGCCTGAACACCTTAGTTAATAAAGCCATTTCCATAACCAACTGGTGCAGCAAAAAGTGAAGATTTAGGCCTCGCTCAATTTAAGAAACATACTGGACTGAGAATGGGTCTGTCCAATCAGATTTGGGACCAAGGAGGGAATGGGTGAACAGAGAATATGCCTACTTTTCCTTTAGTCATCAAATCTGTCCCCTTACAGTGACACACAAACACCTTGGTTGAAGTTTGGGCACAGGCCCTTATAGGAAGCCTCACTACACTTTATAAATAGATACATCTGTACAGAAAGAGGCATTCAGATACAATCCACAGGGACACTTTAAAAAACAAAACAAGAAAATAAATTTTAAAACATCCTCCACAGTCCTGGCTATTGGCCACAATCCATTTCTGGAAGGGATCCTGTCCCATAGGGAATGTGCAACACATCCAGGTACTGCCAAGAAAATATTGCACAGTGGAAAAATACTCCACTCCCCAAGAGGCACCTTTGCTTCTGTCCCAGTAATGGTGCACTTTCTGCAGGAGCTATGCCACCCCCAACGGTGGAAGTGGTCCCACGTCCAGCAACTAGTGAATTGCATCCTGGCAGGTACCCTTTGTTCCTGGTGACACATGTTGCTCAGGGTTCACGGACAGCCTTGTATTTCCCAGTTCGCAGCAGGCTGCTGGGGAAGGTGAGACTCAGAAGAAATCGGATGCCTTCCGCCGTTTAGGCAAGTGGAGCAGGTTGTCTGTGATGGAGGTGGGGTCCTGGGTAACTGGAGTCTGAGAGACAGTCTTGGGTGTTGGGGTGCCAGTGGGCGTGTTCGTGCCACCTGCTGGGGTCTTAAAGCCAGGGGGTCCCGTGTGGGCTGGGGAAGGGGTGTAGCTGGCTCGCAGCGCTTTGTCAGTGTATTTGCTCGCAGTCCGGTTTACTAGTCGTTGCAAAGCAGGTGACATAGCCGGGCTCAGTCCTTTAGGTGTGAGACTGGAACAGAAGCAGGGAAGTTTAGAAGGAAGTGCAAATAAAAGCACTTACCACATATCAGAGGGATGGACTACGGCACTTACCACAGGCCCCAGCAAGTCCTTCACTAGGGCCACCCTCCCCTCTCCCGGACTACTTTAATTGCAGCACAGGTCAGGACTCAGGCCGGCTGCTCTGCTGGTGCCCTGTCATCAGCCTCCCAAATGCTCTTCCATTCCACAGGCCTCCATTCACCTGTGCAGCTCCCCCACAATCATGTTAATGGCAGGAACCCTTTTAGGTCCTTAATGTGAGCAGTCCAGCCTTCCCTTTTCTTTAGGCCCACTGCATCCTCTTCCCACAGCTTCACTCCAGTTGTGGCCCAGGCCTTCCAACAACCAGGGCAGTCTGGCCTTAAAGGAGAGCAGAAAGGGCAAGGGCAAGCACAGCTACCTCCAGCATTTTCAAATCCATTCCTAGCCCCTTCCTTCTTTTCCCTTCCCTCTTTTCTATGCTGATTTCATTCTCATAGGAAAATACTCTCTACCCCACCCTGCCTCCATAGGTTGTATATAGTGAAGAAAGCTCACCTGGCCAAGTTTTCTGTGACTTTTCTTAATGCTTCCTGCTTCTTTGCTCGGTTCTTAGCAGCCACCTCATTGGCCATCTTGAGTCCCAACCTCTCCCTGCGCCCAGGCTCCAAGATCTGTAAACATAACAAACCAATTCAGCCTCCAGGCTGTTAACAAGAGCACTGTGTTACTGGGCCCAGGTACATTGACAGCTGTGTTCCAGAGATGCGTCACAGACCCCATAAAGATACGTATCAGCCCATTTATTATTCACAAACTATTCACTCCCCAATCCACACCCGACATGGAGGTTCAATACCTTGAAGGCTGGTCCAGGGGTTCTGTCCACATACGGTGATTCCGACCCATCCAACCGCAGTGGGGTGCTCTCTATCTCTCCCCACGTCATAAGAGGAGACTCGTTCACACCTACCAACAAGTTAAGAAGAATCAGCCTGTGATACTACACATCTATCCAGACCACAATGCCTCAGATGCACGGTCACTGTCCCAGGGCAGAACATCTACTTACCCCACAGGCAGAGAGGCTGGTTATGAAACAGCACAAACTGCTGGTCACACCATGGAACAACCATCTACTGAGAGATCATACCCTCACTGGAAGGAAGAGGCAAGCAACTTCCTTTCAAAGGACACCAACTCAAATCCTCAGCGTTGCCTGAGAGTGTGTTACCAGCTACAACTCTCCAAGCAGTCAAGACAACAAATAAATACATTTATGTCTTTTTCAGGAGGTTTACTCTGTTCATCTGGAAGTGCTTAACTTATGGCTAGTTTCCCTCTTTCCTCAACAGCCTGTTTTCTCCTTGTTTTGCTCTTCACAACAGGAAAAACAACTGAACAACAGGAAATCAGTCAGAGGACTCAGGGCAAATGGACCTGAATCTGCTTTCAATTCAATATTTAACATTGACTCAGTTTAAGATGACAGCATCCCTTTAACAATGTTGGAGAGACGGGAAACTCTATAAGATCTTCATTCAGTAGCTGACCTGTCAGGAAAAACTAGATCTTCTTGTTAGCTGACTTATTTCTAGGGAAGAAGCGTGTGTATCAGAGAAATGATCTACTTTGCAAATGCCCCCTGAAGACTTTGAAAAAGGATGCCAGGATCCCATTCTTCCAGGATGATGGATGAGAGTTATAGAATGGTCAGCCTAAGATCACTTAACACCCAATAAAAACAGAGCAAATTGAATTATAATCAAGACACCAGATAGGTCATTTGCAGTTCAGTTAAAACTATACATAAACAATCAGCTAAGCCATGGAATCATAGAAAATTAAGGTTGGAAGGAACCTCAGGAAGTCAATCTAGTCCAACCCCCTGCTCAAAGCAGGAACATCCCAGCCAAAGCTTTGGGTTTGGAAAACCTCCAGGGATTGAGCTTCCACCACCTCTCTGGGTAACCTGTTCCAATGTTTTACTACCCTCCTAGTGAGAAAATTCTTCCTAATATCTAACCAAAATTTCCCTTGCTAAAATTTGAGATGGCTGCTCCTTGTTCTGTCATCTGTCACCACTCAGAACAGTCCAGATCCATCCTCTTTCGAACCCCACTTCAGGTAGTTCAAGGCTGCTATTAAATCCTCCCTCAGGTCTTCTCTTCTCTAGACCTAATAAGCGCAGTTCCTCAGCTTGTCCTCGTAAGTCATGTGCCCCAGCCCCTCACCATTTTTGTTGCCCTCCACTAGATTCTCTCCAATTTGTCCACATCCGTTCTGTATTGGGGGCCCCAAAAGCCAGCGAAATGCAAGCTAATACAGAAAGATTCCATAGAGCAGAGAGGAGAGAGAAACACAGAAAACAGCAGGGCCCAACCAAAACTTGGGTGAGAATCTCAGGATGCAGAACAAGGAGTCTGCAATGCACTACAGATGACTGGGGAACCAGCCCCTGAGCCACCTGGCACAAAAGCTCAGAGCCCTATGGTGTAGCAAAACCCTGTTTCTCTTTTTTATTTATTTATTTATTTTAAAATGCATTCCCTCCCCCCCTTCCCCCATCATTTCTGACTTTTTCTCTCCCTCTCTTTTCCCTATAGATAAGTATAAGTAAGCTAAGATGTAGGATAAGCTTTAAACATTTTTATTTTGGTAGCAAGTTTCTGGTTTTGGATATCCACTGTTGTATATTGTATTATTATTAGGTTTGTATTGATTTTGACTGTTGTATATTGTATTATCATCATTTTCATACTAATTTTTATTGTTTCATATGGATAGTGTATGGTTTAGACCTGTGTTTGTAAGCGAACCAAAGTCATGTCAAGTTTCCATTTTATATGTCAAGCCTCCATCTTCTGTCCTCTGCCCGGGCATCCCATGTTGCAACTGTATGAGTCACGTACCCCTCCCATGTAAACTGGTTCCCCGATGAATGAGTCTGATTGGGAATGACTGAAATACAATGGTAGCAGGCCTCTACTGAATGGCCTGTAATGACTGGGCCATCACCTTGCATTGATTCACCCAGGAACCACGGACCTCACCCAGGAACAGAGACAAGACCAGCGTTTGAAAGACAAATGACCCTGCAAAACCAGCAACTCTCACCATTAGACACCAGAAACTGCACATCCCTGCATGGAGCACACATGCTCAGTACACCAGGGACTAACCCTTGCCTGGGCGTGCCTCCTGTCACTAGGATCATACCAGGTCTGCCCCTATAAAAAGGGGCAGTGAAGACACACCCAGTGGGAATGCCATTTCCATCTGGACCAGCACCATGCCATACTGCCTATCCACCCAGAGGCCCTGCCGGCGACCCTCCTCTGGACAATACCTACTGGACAAGGACCCCTTCCAGCCTGGATAGGTAGATATTACCTGCACACCTCCTCCTACAATTTGGACTCTCTCCCTCCGTCATTCTCTCTCTCCTCCTGGACTTCAGTGGACTTCAGCCCCTGCACCAAGCATCTTTAACCCTGCTGCCATTGTGTGTGTGTGTGTGGGGGGCGGGGGGGTGCAAGGGAACCAATTTGGCATTGTGTCACCATCTCCACTGTTCAATAAAACCACTGTCATTTGCAACCCCGAGTTGGGTCATGTTTTACTGAATCCCAGTTCCTTATCTTAAATTCCGGCCTCAATCTCTCTCTCTCAATTCCAGCCCCCACCCCTCTCCACTAGTTTCCCGATCTCCTCTCAATTCCTACTGCCACTTTTCCTGTGATTTTCTGCTGTCTTTCTCTGCTTTCCTGTTGCCCCTGCTGCCTTTCAGTCTCTCCTGCTGCTTTTTCTGTGATTTTCTGCTGTCTGTCTCTCTGTTTTCAGGCTCCCCCCCCAGGTGTGCATGAACCTAGACTGGTTATTTTGAATGTGTGCGCATCTGAGTTGCTAGTGTGAGAGTGTGTCTATAAATATACATACATGTGCATACACACACACGGCATTGTGTGCATGATATACGAATTAGTGATCTGCGTCTAACTTTTGGGGTGTATAGTGTATGTGTTTGAATTGGTGATAAGTATGCATGTGCCTAGGCTGGTTTGGATGTGTATGTGCCTGAGCTAGTAGAGTGTGTGTGTGTGTGTGTGTGTGTGTGTGTGTGTTGTATATGTGCAATTGTGTCACACCCCCTCCTATCTAACAGCGCAATACTGAGATCCTGAGAGTTGGCCTGACCCCCCCCAGGGAACAATGGGAGGTATCCCAATGTAGGTGTTGCCACTGGAAGGTTAACATTTGTGTGGTGCTTAAATCCACGCATCCTCCAAGAGCAAACCAAATGCTAAGAAAAAACATCGATGCTCCCTGCCTCAAGTCAGCCAGGTTTTCCAAAGACAGCATTTGCCCTACAAAAGGACTTTAGCAGAGACACAGCTTTGTTCAGAGGTCCCAAGATGAGCACAGTTTTTGACTCTGATGTCTTGGATATGCAGAGTTATGCAGAACACCAAACATCACGCTGAGTTGTCATGTATTATACACCGAGAGCTCTTGGCTCAGACATGCACAATGGAGGTCAAACCCCGCCTGTTTCCAGGAACAATGTCTCCCTAGGGATGGATGTCTGGCACATCAAAAAGTGGAAAAAGGCTGCATTACAAACCACTTTGCTTTTACAGCCGAGCAAAAAGAACCTCTTCTTACCAGGAACAGGAGAGGGGGTGGCCACAAACCCATAGCCATTCACTTTTGGAGACTCCTGAGGTATCAGCTCCTTCCCATCTGGCCCCACTTTGCCTTGTTTGTACTGAAACACAAAAGCCAGCATCAATCATCTGCAATTCGTTTGCTCAGTTTCCTCAGCTCAAATGCCCTACCAATGGCAGGGTTCAAGCAAAGTCCTGTCTGCCAACTAACCTGGGCATTGAGAGCAGCTGCTTGCTGGAGCTGCGATTTACTCAGGGCCTGGCTGAATGGGTCCCTTAGAAAGCGGGTGTTTCTGTGGACAACTTCCCGAGGCTTCTTGAATACGTCCTCCTCATCTGGCACACCTAAAAGAGCAAACTGCAGTATCACCATGCAGCCAAGAGCCCACAGTACAGGCAGGGGAGTCTAAGGCCCACAAACAGCCTAATCATCATTCATTACTGGCATTTCTGCAAGACATGAAGGTCATGAGCCAGTGCATTTTGCCATCTGCATCAGTTAAAAATAAGCTTCTACTAAATAGTTACATCTATGGCACAACACCTGGAAAGCAAGGTTAAATCAAGACTATTTTGAAAGGCCGGAAACCCACAAGTCGCTGTGCTTTGCCGTTTATAGAGATTTAGGGCATGCTCGGTTGTCAAAGTACAGAGGCCCAGAATGTGTTTGTGAATCAATTCCATTCCTTTATGCACAGCAGCCAGGGCACTAAATCCTACTTGGGCTGGCTGTGCACAAGCAAACACAGAACACGAAGGTGCTCATTCCTAAGACAAACCCATAAGGAAAGAGTTGTTACTCCCAAAACAAAACACCTGTGCAACTGGGGAAACTGAGTTCCCAGGATACAAACAGAAGCCAGGCCAAGAGCCACAGCAACTGCGAGGTGAGGGAATGGGGTCCAGAAAACTGAAAAAGGGCTCCTTTGGCAACTGCAGGTATCCGCACTTTGCAAAGAGAAAAGAACAATATGATCCCAGTGAAAGCAGCTCAAACTAGCAAAACACTAGGAGCAGCAAAAAATGAAATGCAAGTGCTACGTGGCATCTGCCAAGCTGGAAGATTGCACTCCAGCATGCGCCTCACCTGCTGGGTAATACATGAGGGAATTGCGAGCCTTGTACTCCCATGTCTCCAGTCCAGCCTTGCTGCTTTCGAGGGCCTGCTGTTCTGCTGAGGGCAGCGCCAGATTCTCTTGTCGCCGCTGGAATCAAATAAAGAACAAAGTTTTAAATTTCTGCATTGCAAAGAAAACCAAGCTCCCAATGCCTGTGCTTGCTTCTCTGGGCTTAGTCTTTTAGCTGCTCTGCTCTTGTGTGAAGAGGAGCTCAGAGACTATTTAACTGGAAAAACTAGGGAGAATATCATCAGGTAGCAGAATAACAACACATGAAACTGAAAGGGAGATGTACAGGTATTAGTCCTGGAAAAGCCTCTTGCATTTTTAAATACCCTCTTCTAGTGCCCAGGTTGCATTCACTGTGTTCGGAGTACCCCATTCTAGTGCCAGCCTGGTTTTCTGAATGGATCCAATACCTTTGGTGTCAGATCCATTTAGAAGACCAGATTCATGATGGGGGCAGAGAAGTGTAAATTATTCTTAAGGCACCTTGGTGGACTGAAGGTGGCAAACTCTGTGGGATCAAAGGCAAATCCTCAACTAGAGAGACTGGCACTTGGGCTCCAACCCCTATCACTGCTTCACACACACTCTATGAAGCTAAATGGGGAAGACTATTTTTAAGTGTCTCCAGTCAGATTTTACCTACAACATTTTATATCAGCAGCACAGAGGATTCTTAACATCAGGAGCTGAAAGAGGCAGGGTATGTTTCTGCAACATGCAACAGGTTGACAGATGAATAAATGAGATCTGCTTTTTAACTGCTCTCTGTGATGATGTTGCAGCTTTGAAAGGGGCCTGCCAAGAGTTACAGGTCTACCCTTCTACAGCCCTTCACATTTCCAAAGCTCTCTCCAAACATAAGCCTTAGCACCCGAGAGTAAGACATCATTATCCCCGAGGGGGGAGGTGAGCAACTGGAACAGAGGGATGCAAGTGACTGTCATAGGCCACAGCAAATTGGAGCAGACCCCATATTGAAGCTTGGTGCAACAGATCCCATCCCCCTGTGCACACACAACTCTAAGTCAAGGCAGCGAATCCTTTTCCTTTACTGTAACAACCTTGTATCTGAAGACAACCACGTATCTGTATCTCAGAGAGTCAGTGGGACCCCCACAGTGAAAGAGAACATAAAAGCCAACAGAAACAATGAAGCATATTTCTTTCTTGCTTGGTTTAGCAGATGGCGGCAATTCCCACAGCTTAAATGTTTTACAACAGCTTGGATACTCTCAAGCCGTTTCCCCACCTGGGCAAACTCCTCTTCGGCTTTGTATAACCAAGCATGCTTGGCCTTCTCCTTCTCTTTGGCCACTTCCATGATCTGCTCAAACGAGGCATTATCCTCACTGGTGTGTTTTGCTAGGAAGCTGTCCAGGCTAGGAAGAACGTCCTTACCTTCTTCCTTCTCTGCATCTCCTAAAAACAAGAAAAAAGTAATTAAGAAAGATGCTCACACCTCCCTCCCCCTTCCTGTAAAGGTCAGTGTTTAGTTACTAATCTGTTTTGGAACCCTTCTCCCCACTGGTCCACTATTCACTTGAGCAGGGGTTAGCAAGCTACAGTTCATGAGCTGAAAGAGGAGATCCAGCAGGGGAAATTGAAGGTGCACAGCAATGCTGCACCTACTTCCCTCTCCTTCGCAGAGCCTCCCTCCGCAACTCTCCCTGTTGCCATCTCATGCCCATGCTCACACAAAGAATTTGCCCCTCTCCATTGCCACTGAAGACAGGGACTGGTGGCAAGGGAAATCATAGGCATCTCAGTTGCATCAAGGGACAGAGATCTGCAGCCCACAGCTGGGGGCTGGGTTGGAATTGACCGAAAAAAAAAAAGGTTGCATACCCTTGCCCTTGAACACTTGTGAGGGCTCTGCATCTTAAGGTAAATACGTATGTGGTTCAGACCAGTGTTGAGTTGACTTCAGTTATGAAGGATCTACGATTCATTTTTCCATAGGCCCTTTTAGGACCCCTTGCTGGTTCACATTAAAGCACTGTTATTCCTGTTCCTTCACCTGCCAGCCTGCACTCTTTGATGTACGTACATATGGCTATGGCCCTATCACCCTGCCCACAGGCATTAGATTAGCCTTTTTTGTGCGATATAACAAAGCCACCTCCTCAGAACTGCCTAAACTAGGAGACTGCATTCAGGAGCCCTGCAGCATCACAACCTGGGAGAGCACTTCCCTTAGCAGAGTTATAAGAAGTCCTTCCCCTATCTGGCGCTTAGCAGAATATTAACATCAGAGGAAACTGAACTCACAACACTATCTTCCTTTCAACTGGAGGATGCCCCCCACCCTGCAAGGCAAAGCCCCTTGCCTACCTTCCTCTGCAGCTTTGATCCCAACCTTGGGCTTGTTCAACAAGGAAGGGGCAGTACCTGGATGCACCTCAGGTGTTTCAAATGTGGCTGGAGTAACATCTGTAGCAGAGAAAAATGTCAATGCTGTGAGCAAAGCGTGAAGTGGGACATCAGCTCATTATCCCACCAGTCAAGCAAGAGGCAGCAGCTTCTCCAAAGGGGCCAGCTATCTGCTCCTGTTACTCATCACTGGCATGCAACTTCCTGCTGGGAGAAGGGAACTCTCTAAAAAGCAGGGAAGGTTGTCAAATGATATACATCTGATTCAGTTCTAACCACTGATGAGCCTTCTGCTCTGCTAAACAACCATCCCTATTCCTACTCAAACCAATGACAAAACTCCCCAATGACTTGGGGGGACTGGACCCCAAATGCTGTGGTTTTGGGGTTTAATCAAATCAAAAGCTCCCGACAAAAAACAAATCTTGGCACATGTTTGAGATAGCCCAGCTTAGGTTGTTGGCAGCACCAATCCCACTCAGTAACACAGCCTTTGCTGCAGAGGGGCAAGGTATCAGTCAAGTACTAGCTACGACTTTCTAGGCAGGCACCCAGACACCACAGCCAGAACCCAACCAGGATCCAAGTTCCTCTACAGGGAAATCTAAAAAAAGTCACCCAGCTGAAATTTAAGTAGATGCCAGCCCAGGCAGCAACCCCCCAAACTAGGTTGGGAGAGAAGGTCAGTGAAATGGTCTCAAAAGTTTATACAATACAGGTCCATACAGCATAACATACCTAGCAGCATGTTCGCTTAACTGAAATGAATGGGAAGCATAACTGGGAACAAGTTCTATGCACTGGCTATTGAATGAAACTGTACATCTACTCTGAACAACAGGCGCTGCTTGCCTCCAAGCACAGTCAAAGCAGTTTATGGCATGAACTGGCGTTTGCCATCACACTCTCACTGTGCATCTGACTGTTCATTGCATCTCTCTTCCCTAATCCCTTCATTATGCTAAACAAGCTGCCAACATGCATTTTTAAACAATTTAGAGCTTGCATTGGACCTAATCTTAAAAGTAATACCCAAAACAAAAATGGGTATAGTAAAAGCTGCGCTATCCGGCATTTTACAAGCCGGCATGCCCACCACGGTACTTCCGGTTTCTCTTGAGTCCCCCACGCCCAGGGACAAAGCAGCCTGCGCTGCCGAGTCCCCACAGCCCGGGGGCATAACAGGCTGCACGGGGCCTGCCTCCCTGTCCTGCGGGGCGATGCAGCAGGAGGGATGGCAATGCCGCAGGAGGGGCAGAGGGACACCCCAGACGCGGCAGGGGCCGCTCAATTAACCGGCATATTTTGTTTTCTGGCATCCCCCATTCCCAGGGGATACTGGATAACAGAGCTTTTACTGTATATAACATGCCTGCTACATTATCCTTCTTGATCCATCAAGGTGTATTTCACATGACAAAATGCTTCCTGATAGAAAGAAAGTGTAGCATGGTACAACACATCTGGCCATTTGTGTGTCTAACGTGACTGTCTAAGAGCATGAAGTAACCTCGAATCCAGTGGGAGCTAGAACATAAAAACTGCCGTTTACTGGGTCAGACCATAGGTCCATCTTGTGCAGTTTCCTGTCACACAGCGGCAGAGAGCAGAGGCTGAAAGGGAGAGTGAACTGGGTCTGACCAGGGTTTTTTCCACTGTTCCTCTCTCACTTGCAGCCTCCAGCACTTAAAAGTCAAGAAAGCTCCAATTCAGAGGCTGTAGACCTCACTCCTGTGCTCAATAGCTACCGATACCCCTTTTTACCCCTTTTCTCCTAGAATTTGTCCCTCTTTCTGAATCTGCCTAAACTGTCAACTTCTGTGCCTGGTGGCACCGAGCTCCACACGTTAGTGACACGCTGTGTGAGAGAGAAATTCCTTTTATTTGTTTTTGACTCTCTGCCTTGTTCCACCTTGTCACCCCTCGTTCTTATATCGTGAGAAACAGAAGGTAATAATCTCTGTGGACTTTCTCTTCGCCATTTAGTATTTTGTACACCTTTACCATGCCCCCCCTCAAGTTTCTAAACTGAACAGGCCCCGCCTCTCTAGTCTCTCCTCTTTTGAAAGCCGCCCCATACCACCAACCGTCCCTGCTGCCCTTCTCCAGCTCCTCCAACTCCTTTGTGAGGTGCGGGGACCAAACCTGGGCACCACATTCAAGGTGTGGGCACTGCAGGGACCTAGAAAGGGGCACAAGGATGAGTTCAGAAAAGGTTTCCTTGTGTGCTGCTCATTTCGTGCCTGCCTCGCTTCAAACCTGCCTTCATGGCAGCCCACCCCAGCCGCCACCAACACGAGCAACACGCGCCGCTCTCCAGCCCAGCCTGGCCCCCCGTGCCGCGCCCTGCGCTCTCCGGCCTTAACGACACTGACGTGCAGGCGAGCGCTCGCTGCCGGCACGACGGCGCTCAGGAGGGACGCAACCCGCACGAGACTTACAGGGGGCGGCAGCGTCCCTGCCCGAGCGGCCCAGCGCGGAGCCAAACTTGATGGCGATCTGCCGCATCTTCTCCAGGTCGCCGCTCTCCTCCGCCTCCAGGTACTCGCGCTGCGCCCGCAGCCGCGCCACGTCGGGGAAGAAGTCGCGCTGGATGATGTTCTCCAGGCCCTGCGGGCGGCACGTACAGCCCAGCTGGGGGGGCGTCGCCCTGGGGACCGGCCTTCCCTCTCCCACCCGCTCCTTCTCCCCATCCCCCCTCCGCCCCGCCCCGCCCCGCTCCACACCGCACCTCGATGTAGGCCTCCTCGTCCAGAATCTTCTTCTTGCGCCTCGCGGCAGCCACCACCACCAACGCCGCCGCCTCCCGCCCTGCCGGCACCAGCGCGGCCCCCTCCACCTCCACCCCCGGCTCCGCCATGGCCTCGGCCGCGCCCGCAGGGAAC